>NC_143016.1:83472073-83797073 GCF_055824585.1 Amblyomma mixtum | reverse complement strand
ACAACACCAAGACACACACACAGGACACCCGCTACGCCAAGACATCGGAATAATTTCGGCCACCGGGGGACCTGTAACGTGCAATGACATCGCACAACACACAGCGCCTTTTGCGTTTTGCTTCCACTGAAACGTGGCCGCCGCGGTCGGGTTTGAACCCTGGTATACTCCGGCTTAGTAGCCGAGTGCTCTAAACAATGAGCCACCGCGGCGGGCAGCTTCCAGACGCTCGGCGCCCGTGTGCTGTGCGATGTCAGGTGGTGGAAATTACTCCGGAGCCCCCCCCCCCCCCCCCCCCCCCACACACACACTGCGGCACCTCTTTCCCTCTTTCTTCTTTCAGTCCCTCACGGCGCAGTTGAAATGTCCACCGAAATCGGAGACAGTTACTGCGCCATTTCCACTCTCGAAAACCACTTTTTTTTTTTTTCAGTAGCTCGCCGCGCTGTCCTCAGTATAAGTTTAAGCCATTTCGTTAATCTCCACGTTTCCGCCCCATATGTGCTCCTGGATAGTTGAGCTGTTATATTCTTTTCTCTTTAAGGATATTGACAAGCTGCTATATTCATGATCTCAGAGTACCTGCCAAATGCGGCAGGAATTATCATATAGTTATTTCACTCTCGTGATCCTGATCCGCAGTCACTGCCTGCCATAAGCTGATGCATTTCCTTACCGATTCCGGTGCTTCGCTGCCTGTTGTAAACTGTCGTTCCCCTCCTAGGCTGTTTAAAATACATAGCTGTCTTCATATTAATTTTAGACTGAGCGTTTTGGTTTTCGTGTCTAGCTCCTCAATCATGCTCTGCCATTCGTCTCCTGAGTTACTTAGCAAGGCAATGCATCATCAGCAAATCGGAGAATGCTCAGGTATTCTCCATTTACTTTTAACTCCAGTTCATCCCAATCCAATTCTCTGAAAACCTCTTGTAAACACTCGATGAATGGGAGTGGAGAAAACGTGTTTCTCTGCTTAACACCTTTCCTGATTTCTGTGATATTGATGAACGTCTGGATAAACAGAGAAAAATACGACAAAAAAAACTAAATGGCAAAATATATAAGCTTGTCTGGACGTGTAAATACGTCTGCATCCAATGCGTATTAGTGACATCTACGGATGTGCGTAAAAACGTTCTGACTTAAAATAGCGCGCAGCTGAGCGGCCAGCACATTCTCGTCACCACATGCTACATTTTAAACACGAAGGATCGAGTAAGCAGCTCGAGTACGCAAAAAGCAGGGAACGCGATCATCTCTTTTCACTATGCACCCGCTTCAGACCGCACTCTTCGTAGCCCACATGTAAACTTGCCCCACAAAATAATCGCAGCCACTACCAGTGACCCCTCTGCGTCGAGGTTATTCGATGCGTCTCCGTTTACACGAAGAGAGTATCGAGTCTCGCATGTATGCAGGTGGCGGCACCTGGTTTCATCTGTAGAAGGTCCATCCCCGCACTGCTGTGAGCGAGTGATGGACGGCACTCTCGCCACTCGCCCTGTAGACCCCTATCCTCCTCTTGGGCTCTATATAGAGACAAAATTCTCTATAAAAAAACTGTTTATAGCGAAATGATGGATATAACATAGCATAGGAAAAGCCATCACGGGCGTCACTATTGAAAAGTATGCTTGGGGGTGATCTGCTATTGAACCATGTATTGTCCAAAAAATTAGATTGAACATGGTTTTCTGATTTTCCCATGTAAAATTTCTCACAAGGGTGAGGAGGAGCTACCGTCCCTGATAGCCACTTCCCCTTAGAAGCTACCACAGCAGCCGATGTCTCGTTTTTATGAAGTATGTGCATGAATCCCATTCACCTAAGATGAACCCCAATGACCCATTTCGCGCTGAGTATGCCTATTAGTAGCGGTGCCAAACACTTCCACCCCCACTTGATGCGGCAAAGGGAAATTGCCGCGCACAACGCTCTCTGGTCGAGCACTGCACAAAACGAGCGAAAAACTTTACCCGCCTCACGCGGGGCCTACATTGAGAGTTTATCTGCACGATTCTCAGCTTCGGCTTCGGCACACAATTTGGGCTGACGCTCTTATATTCGCTGGAAGAGGCCCACGGAAGGATGTCACCATTACGGATGCATGCACCAGGTTGCGCGTGCTGCGCCTCGTTGCCAATGCCACAGGAGCTCCCCCATCCTCCAACCTCCTCGCTCACAAACACACGGCTTGCTGCGAGCGCGCTCTGCTCTCTAGGAGTCAGGTGCCGTGTGCACTGTGCAGTTTAGTCTTCAAAACCGTTCGGGGTTGCGTTTGGTCTGCTTGGCGGTGTCACTGTCCAGCTGCTTTCACAAGGTCAGGTGGTTGGTTGGGTTGTTTTTGTTTTTAGGAAAGGAAATGGCGCAGTATCTGTCTCACATATCTCGGCGGACACCTGAACCACGCCGTAAGGGAAGGGAGGAAGGTGGGAGTGAAAGAAGAAAGGGAGAAAGAGGTGCCGCAGTGGAAGTCTCCGGAATAATTTAACGTGCACTGACAACGCATAGCATCGAAACGCAGCCGGTCAAAAAGAAAGAGCAAAAACAAATTTTCACTCACCAGAACGCGTCCATTGTTAAAGCAGTTGCATCGGGTGCGAAGAAGGTATGTTGTCAGTCTGAAGTACCTGTTCTCCTAACTACACTCGTGCACTGGAAAGAAACCACATTACCACTGAACATTTAAAAAACAGTGTGGAAAAGCCTGTCTTGCAGGCGTGCCAAATCTCCAAGCAACTCCGAATTGCAATATGGACTCCAGCTCGGTCTGGAATCCCAGGCAATCTAGCTGCCTATACCTCAGCCCAAGAATTGGACAACCGGGCGAAAGAATTTACTGTCGAGAGGTGGCGTCTGGATCTAAGTATAGCCCCCAAACTTACCGAGAAATTACAACAGCATACCAACTGCCGCGCACCCTCTAACCACTCGCTCACAAGGCGCTGACCAAAACCCAAGCGAACGCATGGCGACGGCTACAGACAGATATACCTACCTGCATTCGCTTCAGCTCTCGCGAATACGTCGCGAATACGTTGAATGCGCTCATAATCAGTTACATTAACACACTCCCTTTGGGAATGTCAACACCTATCCTTCACGCACCCAATAATCGCCACAGCCGGACAGTGGGGGGCACTGTTGCGCAGCTCAAAAGCCGCCGTTCAAGCGAGAACGGTCACTACGGAGGCCACCGCCGCGCAAGGGCGCTTGCGGCCGTCTAACCTCCAGCCCCTGCCTTAAAATCTCTCAGAAAGTCGTTACCTACCTACCTAACAACTCCGAAAATATGCGAGGAAGCTACCCTACCTAGAAACAGCTCCATAAAAATGCTTCACTGGACATTTCGGTCATGCGGTGAAGTTTCATGGCCCGCACGCACGTTCGTTGTGCAGCGAAGCCAACCAAAACGAGCACTCGGGCCAAAGTCGCCGCCGTGCCCCCTCTTTTAAAGCGATCCCATCGAATCCGACGCCTATAAAACGTAGCTAAATATTCGCAATAGGCCTCTTCCTGTCCTCTACCATATTATTCCCCAAGACCCGTTTTGTAGCCGCTGATGACTCTGCGGGCCGGAGGAAGGACGAGTGCGCGTTATCAAGGCCGTCATATTCGGTTTGTGTCGGCCGCTTGGTGGACGCCCGGTGAGCGTGTTGAAAGCTCCAGAAACGCACATCGGCGGCATATTATAAACCCATCTATCTAGTCTGGACCCCTCCACCAGCAACAATCCCCCCCCCTCCCCCCCCCCCCCCCCCCCCCCCGCGCCGCTTTCATGCATACTTCCCCGCGCCTTTCGCATCAAGGCTTTCCTTCTTCCTCCGCTACTTGCATACTTAACGACGCTAGCTACTGCCCCCAGTCACCCCTGAAGAAGCAGCCTATTAAAACTTCGTGTCAGTGATTTTATAAGAAACTCTGACACATCTCCAACCAAAAACTTTGAAACCTTGGCTTTAAACTTAAGTTTTTGGTTGGAGATATGCGTCAGAGTTTATTATAAAATTATTCGTATCGAACCCTTTCCGGATAGTTTTTAAATAATTGACACGAAGGTGTAATAGGGCACGCCGTAGTTTTTTTGTTTTTTTTTTCGGCGTTCTTTCAAAACCAGGGTACATTCCGACGCCGCACAGCATGCTGCCGTGGTCGGTCTGTGCGGGAAGGGTATAGTGTCGCTACGCGGTCCACTCGTGTTACGGAATTCATGATGCTCGTACATATGAGCTTCAAGATTTGACGACGCGACAGAGTTCAGCAAGGTTTATTTAGCAAAGCCTGCCTTAATTCCCCATATCGGATGTCACGGCTCGAATTCTCGTCCTTCTCATCGACCTACGTTTGACGCCATTTAGTAAGTAGAAAAGTCTGGGAGACACTGCTGCGAAGCGCGGACTCTGCCATCCAGCGACGCACCATCTATCTGGCGGAAGAGGCCGCAACAATCCAAGAGCTCCCTGCCAGTCTCTAATCCGCTGGCGCACGACTCCCTGGGGGAAGGGGGGGGCGTCTTTTTTCTGATGGAAATAAAGTTGTTTCAATCAATCAAGCAATCAATTCGGCTTGAAATGAAGGTCATAGAAATAATACATTGCTTTCGTGTTACATGTCTCCTAGTGGAGGAGATAAGTACTGCGTCTTCGACAGCTACAGCGTTAAATGCATGTTTTAAGCGGCACCGCCAGCGCTTCTCTCTCTTTTTCTCACTAAGATCCGTTCCGTAGCACAAGTAGTGGATAATCGCACAAACATTCGATTCTTATTCGATTCAGTTCTTACACTATTCGATTAATATCCGATCCAGTCTTTAACTACCCTATTCGTATTCAATTCAGTAGCAAAGATAGTCAAATGGTATTCGATTCGGTATCGGAAAAGAACAATTCGCACACCCTTACTCTGCAACCCTTCTTAGCCTCTTAATAGCCGTTTATAGCCCATGACCCCTTCATAGCACGAACAAGCTCTACCTACAAACAATAGCGACGTGCTTGACGTGCTCTTTGTCCTCGATTTAGCCTTTTGCCCCAACTCCGTCTTCCACTACCGCAGAGCATTGCGCTCCGCTGTGGTTTCGTAGCGAACCTGGTGCGAGCTGATCTAGAATGACATTACAAATTATAATCATAGCGTGATAAAGAAAGATTTCTGGTGCTTTGTAGCAGCTCTTAGTCGTGATGTAGAACTAATATAGTATTCAGCGCACGTGAAAGGACCGCGTGACATTGCCAGCGTTGTTCAAATCACGCGCTCCGGCGCAGATAACCTGGCAGTAGTAGTAGCGGCTATGGTTAGATGCATAGAGTTTCTTACTACTACCTAGAGGGAAAGCTGGCGGCGCTGCACTTCAGCCAACATGGACGCTCAAAGCATCATGGGGCGGTGAGCTACTTGTTGCGGCACAGTCGTAGTTTTTCGGGAACACAGAGTGGCAGTACTAAGGCGTTTCATTTCGAAAACGTAGTTCGTGTGTGCGCAGACGACTTTCGCGCGAACGCAGTGTGCAAAAGCCATAGTAGTGAAGACGCGACGACACACGACGCCAATAAAAGGTTTTACTCTTCCGAAATGCCATTAAAAAACCTCTTAAAGTATCTAAACAACAACATTTTTTTTAAAACATATTTACTTTTAAAAGTGCGCCTGTTAATTACGAAATATTAGTTTTTTTAGTGTTCATCACTTGGCCAATAGGAAAGCTAGTCATGTCTTATTTTAGGCAAACTTTGCACTTAAATGCTTTTCTGCTCGTTTGTTGCAACCATTAGACAAGATATTGAATGTTAGAACGTTTGTAGCTATCAAACAGCTTTATTTTTTTATTAATTTTTGGCCAAAAGTTAGAGTTCCGCAACAAGTAGCTCACCGCCCCATGATGCTTTGAGCGCCCATGGTGGCTGAGGTGGTCACGTGGGGTCTCCATGCAAACTCCCATAGACGGCTTGCCAGCTTTCCCTCTAGGTAATAGTAAGAAACTCTATGGTTAGATGCGTTGAGTGCCATTCTAGAGGGAAGTCGCGCTAGTCGCGCTGTGGTAGAGGGAAGTTCTGCTCTGCCCCACTGATCTCCACTAGGGGAGCTGGATGCCGCATCGGGCACCCGAAAGTGAAGCCACCGGAAGTAAGTGGCCTTGTCCCGGAAGTCAGCCTTTGGCAGTGCATGAAATCTGACCTCAGCACGGTTTTTCAGTTCCAGTTTTGTTTTCCTACTTAGCATTTCGTATTTTCGTCGTTCTCGTCTTTTTACATGACAATGCCTACCTGTTGCGTCATCAACTGAGTGAGGAGACCAGCGAAGTCTTCGGGAAAGACGTTTCAAAAATAAGGGCCCATTGCACCTCAATGAGACTACAATAGCAGACGACAGGACGTCGCTACGCGCAGCAAGTATGGAGCCTCGTTTACTCGGCTCGGGGTCGTCCCGTTTGCCTAGCTTCGCCAACTCTGCTCTTTACTGTGATGCTTGTTCCCACGCTCAAGCCCAAGTTATGCTTTCAATGGGGGATAAATATAAGAAAGAATAGGTTGAAACATTCACCAGGCAGCTTACTTCGCAGCGACCATTTTACCGAATTATATTTAGCGAAGGAGCGAGGGCTAGGCTACTTATCTTGTGAGGTGTCGACGGTGTTCGGTTGGTTCACATTAGCGCCTCCAAAAGGTATGGTACTGCTTTTTCGACGGAGCATGTCATGTACTGATTCGTATTGGAGCAAGTTAAGCCTGAATGGGCTTTAATTCGTGGTGCTTGGTGCATTTGACTTCTAACAGCGCTTCTCACGCGCACTGCAGCATTCGTCTTTCTTGTCAGTCATTCCTCTCGCGCTGTGCCTTTTCTTTCCTGCACGAAAATTCGGTTTTAAGAAGACCTAGCCTCATCATCATTCCACAACTTCTCCTTTACGCTCGGAAGACAGGAACCAGGCAAGAACATAGTGTTCAATGCACGTACCCCTTTGCCGAGGCAGGGCCTGCATGCCTGTTTTCTTCGCTTTCGCAGAAATTACAGGGTTCTGCACACGATGCTCACATTTCTCGCGTTCAGCTTGCTTGTTCTTTTCATATAACAGCAGACATTACTCGAGAACAGCGCAAAAAACTCAGAACGAAAGGGCGAAAGTCGCGACTTTTTGCATTGAAATACACAGCAGACACCCGACTTTCGGGACAAGCGGTCCAACTTCCGGTGGCTTCACTCGCGCTCGTCTCTGTTATAGCGGGACAATCTTTAGGGCCAAGCAACCCTGAGCTACCATGTGTCACGTGTTGGCGGCTTTCCCGCCAGTCTGTACCCTGCCACCAGCAATAAAGGACGTAACATATAATTGGCGACGAGGTAAAAATGGCAACTGCGCTGGGCACGATTGGGGAATTCGTTCCAACAGAGGCGGCGTCTTGGCCCTTGTATTTGGAGCGCCTCGAATTTTTCTTTCAAGCAAACGACATCGACGGTAACGAGAAGAAGCGAGCAACGCTCTGCAGCGTTTGCGGCCCAGCAACGTATGCCATCGTTCGCTCCCTTTGTTCTCCGGATGCGCCGTCGGCCGTGGCCTACGATGAGATCGTCAGGCGTCTCTCAAACCACTTCTCGCCGCGACCGTCGGTGACAGTACAGCGTTTCAAGTTTGGCACACGTCAACAGCAGCCCGGTGAGTCAATTGCCGACTACATCGCAGAATTGCGACGTCTCTCGGAACACTGCGATTTCGGTGCGTCGCTCGATGACATGTTGCGCGACCGGCTAGTGTGCGGGGTGCGAAGCGAGACCCTTCAGCGTCGGTTGCTGGCGGAGCCGGAGCTTACGTTTGCTACAGCTCGGGAGAAAGCCATTGCAATGGAATCTGCGCAGCGACAGACCGAGCAAATTCGCGGCAGTGCAGCATCGTGTGAAGTTGGCAGCGTGAGCGGGCAGCGTTTCGACCCGTGTGTTGCGAAGGTCTCTGCGCCAGTGACAGCCAAGGAGGGTACCCATAAGCAGGCTGGTTCGCCTGGAGGCACAAGCGTATGTTTCCGCTGCAAGGGTGCGCATTCGCCAAGCAGTTGCCCATTCATGAATATGCAGTGCCACTTCTGCAAGCAACGAGGGCACATAGTGAGAGCATGCAGGAGGAAGGCGGCAGCTCGCGCTTCGGCTGAACCCAACTCTCAGAACAAAAAACGGGCCAGTGGAGGCCGTCACAAGAATGCTGCGTCGGACGTTTACGACGTGTTCGTGCTGTCTGGTGAAGAGCCAGCCGTGAGAGTGGAAGTGCGCGTCAACGGAAGTCCCCTAGAGATGGAGGTGGACTCTGGTGCAGTGTGTTCAGTCATCAACGACCAGACTATGCGGAAGCTGCGAATATCGAAAAGGGCGTTGCGCCCAAGTAATCTTCATCTCCGAGCTTACAATAACAAGGAACTACGAGTGTTGGGTGAACTGACCGTGAAGGTGGAATTCAAGGGGCAGGAACATCGCCTGCGATTGGTGGTGGTTAAGGGTGCTAGTATCGGACTTCTCGGTCGGGACTGGTTCAAGTCTTTGGGAATAAGTCTGAGTGGTGTTCACAGTGTGTACGAGCCGAGTCGAACTGGCAGTAGGGGAACAACAGCCTTGCTCAAGAAGTATTCTTCAGTCTTTGAGCCTGGACTTGGGACAAGTAAAGGGCCTCCTGTACGCATAGAGGTGAACCCGGCAGCTCCGCCGCGATTTCTGAAGCCACGACAAGTACCGTTTGCATTGAGACCGAAGGTGGACGAAGCACTGGACAAGTTGGTGAGCCAAGGCATTTTCCAGCCTGTGCGGCACTCGAAGTGGGCAACACCTGTCGTTCCAGTTGTCAAAAAAGATGGATCGATAAGGATCTGTGGGGACTACAAGAGCACAGTCAATCGTGTAGTGCAGTGGGAGACGTATCCCCTGCCGACACCGGAGCAGCTGTTTGCCAGGCTGGCAGGTTGCTCGAAGTTTTCAAGGCTAGACCTCGGACAGGCGTATCAACAGAAGACTGTTGATGAAGAAACAGCTGACTTGTTGACGGTTACAACACATCGGGGACTGTTCCGCGTAACCCGTCTTCAATTTGGCGTGGCAGTGGCAGTGGCTATCTTTCAGAGGTACATGGAAGAACTGTTGCATGGAATTGATGGTGTTCTTGTGTTCTTGGATGACATCTTGATCGGTGGAAAGGATGAGGTGCAGCACAATGCTCGTTTACAAGAAGTGCTCAAAAGAATTCATGAAGACGGTCTGCGACTAAAGTTTGACAAATGTCAATTTGGTGTTGAGGAAGTGTGTTACTTGGGATTCCGTGTGAACTCTGCAGGTGTGCAGCCGACAGAAGACAAGGTGCGTGCTATTCACAAGGCCCCAGAGCCGACATGCAAAAAGGAACTTCAAGCCTTTTTAGGAGCTCTGAACTTTTACAACAAGTTTCTTAAAGGAGCAGCTCATGCCTTGGAGCCACTGTACCGGCTGTTGGACAAGGGTCGCGAGTGGCGTTGGATGGAAGCTGAGGCGGAAGCATTTCGCCAGGCGAAAGATCTGCTACAGTCATCACATGTTCTGGTGCACTATGATGTCAACAAACCCCTAGTGCTGGCCTGTGACGCATCCCCGTACGGACTGGGTGCTGTGTTGAGTCATGTGTGCGAAGATGGCAGCGAGAGACCGGTTGCATATGCGTCGAGAACTATGAGTGCGGCAGAACGGAATTATGCCCAGACAGACCGAGAAGCGCTCGCCATCGGCTTTGGCATAAAGAAGTATCATCAGTTTCTATATGGGAGACATTTCAAAATTGTGACAGACCACAAACCTCTCTTAGGACTGTTGCACCATGCCAAGCCCATTCCCCAGGTGCTATCACCACGGATGCTGCGTTGGACCCTCATGTTATCGGCTTATGACTATGAAATTGAGTATCGACCAGCGGAGAAGCTTTCCAATGCTGATGCATTCAGTCGTTTACCACTGAGAGCCAGTAGGGCAGAGGAAGAGGAGCAGCGTCTTTGGGAAGTAGGGATGCTGGAAATGGCGCCGGAAGTAGCATGGAACTCTAGGAAGGTGGCAAGATTCACGTCAAGGGATAAGCTGTTGGCTAGAGTCTGCAATTGGGTGCAGCATGGGTGGCCAGAGGGTAAGCTGCCAGAAGAGTTTGCAGCGTTTGTGAGCCGCAAGCATGAACTGTCGGTGTACCAAGGTTGTTTGCTGTGGGGCAGTCGTGTGGTCATTCCAGAGCCAGCTCGACCGTATGTCATGGACATTCTTCACACAGCTCATCCAGGAATTGTCAAGATGAAGGGGCTTGCCAGAGGAGCCGTGTGGTGGCCAGGAATCGACAGAGATGTTGAGCAGAAGGTGAGAGACTGTGCACGTTGTCAGGAATCCAGGTCTGCGCCAGCAGCTGCAAAGATTCACCCTTGGGAATTCACCAAGCGTCCTTGGACAAGACTACACATCGATTTTGCTGGGCCCTTCCAAGGCAAAGTTTTCCTCATTGTGGTGGACTCTCACTCAAAGTGGTTGGAAGTGTGCCGGATGAATTCCATGTCGACAGCTACAGTTTGTGCGAAGCTTCGTTTCCTTTTTGCTACCCATGGCATTCCAGAAACTGTTGTTTCTGATAATGGCACTGCCTTTTGTTCGGAGGAGTTCAGAGACTTCATGTGCCGGAATCAAATCCGACATGTGACCGTTGCCCCATATCACCCTTCTTCGAATGGTCAAGCAGAACGCATGGTGCGCGAAACCAAGGGAGTACTCAAGCGAATGGTTGGAGGCGATATCGACACACGTCTGGCTAGGTTTTTAATGACCCAGCATATCCTGCCTCATGCTACAACAGGCAAGAGCCCGGCCGAATTGCTAATGGGCAGGAAACTTTCAACTGTGTTAGAGCGTCTGCATCCTGACCTGCAGTCCAGTGTGCAGCAGAAACAAGAGCAGGTGATGCAGCGCCGTAGCCAGGCAGTGCGACTGTTTGATGTGGGGGATCGAGTGTTTGTGCGCAACTATCTCTATGGGCCCAAGTGGTTGCCGGGCATTGTGGATGCTGTCACAGGACCAGTGTCGTACTTGGTCGTCACCAAGGACGGTCGTCGATGGAGACGTCATGTTGACCAACTCAGAAGTCGTTCTGCCAGCTACGCATTGGACAGTTTCGCTTCTGGGATGTGTGAAGAGGAGGAACCGCTGGTTGCTTCCCCGGCAGGGTGTTCCGGGCTTGGCATTCCTTCAAGCCTAGAGGACCCTGGAAGACGGGACCAAGGAGAAAGACTGGAGGAGGCTGCAGCACCCAGTACCGAATCTGCTTCCTGTGGTGAGGACCGTGAAGCGAGTGCTTCCCTTCAAGTCCAGCGACCACAGCGCCAACGCAGCCGCCCTGCGTATCTGAAGGACTTCGTGACGTAGGGGGGAGGAGTGTTATAGCGGGACAATCTTTAGGGCCAAGCAACCCTGAGCTACCATGTGTCACGTGTTGGCGGCTTTCCCGCCAGTCTGTACCCTGCCACCAGCAATAAAGGACGTAACAGTCTCGGAAAGCGGGAATGCGGCATCCAGCTACCTAGTGGAGATCAGTGCTCTGCCCCACTGATCTCCACTAGGGGAGCTGGATGCCGCATCGGCGCCCGAAAGTGAAGCCACCGGAAGTAAGCGGCCTTGTCCCGGAAGTCAGCCTTTGGCAGTGCATGAAATCGGACCTCAGCACGGTTTTTCAGTTCCAGTTTTGTTTTCCCACTTAGCATTTCGTCTTTTCGCCGTTCTCGTCTTTTTCCATGACAATGCCTACCTTTTGCGTCGCCAACTGAGCGAGGAGACCAGTGAAGTCTTCGGGAAGGACGTTTCAAAAATAAGGGCCCATTGCATTTCAATGGGGCGACAATAGCAGACGACAGGACGCCGCTACGCACAGCAAGTATGGAGCCTCGTCTACTCGGCTCGGTGTCGTCTCGTTTGCCTAGCTTCGCCAACTGTGCTCTTTACTGCGATGCTTGTTCCCACGCTCAAGCCCAAGTTATGCTATCAATGGGGGATAAATATAAGAAAGAATAGGTTGAAACATTCACCAGGCAGCTTACTTTGCAGCGACCATTTTACCGAATTAAGTTTAGACCGAACCGGAGCGAGGGCTAGGCTACTATCTTGTGAGGTGTCGACGGTGTTCGGTTGGTTCACATTAGCGCCTCCAAAAGGTATGGTACTGCTTTTTCGACGGAGCGTGTCATGTACTCTTTCGTATTGGAGCAAGTTAAGCCTGAATGGGCTTGTATTCGTGGTGCTCGGTGCAGTTGACTTCTAACAGCGCTTCTCACGCGCACTGCACCATTCGCCTTTCTTGTCAGTCGTTCCTCTCGCGCTGTGCCTTTTCTTTGCTGCACGAAAATTCGGTTTTAAGGTGACCTAGCCTCATCGTCATTCCACTACTTCTCCTTTACTACAGTGAACTAGAATATTGGGTAGTGTGCTCATAGGCCCGCTCGGGGTGACCCCGCCGGTGTCGACAGGGCGCGGTGGCGCGTGGTGGCGCTGCACGCGTCTTCACGGGTGAAAGCGAGTGGCGCATTCGGCTGGCGTCGCAGTAGCCGTGGTAGCCGCGCCGACAAATTGAATTATTATCGCAACATTCGCGTGTGTGTCATCGAAATGGGTCGGCAGATCTTGAATGGAACTTAATTTCTGGCATGTGCACATGTTTATTTATTTCTCAAAGTTCCACAAGGGACATTGCATGAGGGGTTACATGAGCAACTTTTATCAGTATACGCTTGGCACGCAGCGATGATCACGTATTGTCACTCGTGCCTGCAATGTTTCCTTGCAGTTACAACGCACTGCGTACCGAGGGGTCATACCGCTTTTTGTCTTAATACTTAAAGTTAATAGTAGTAGCATGTGGTGTGGCGGAATTTGATTATATGCCAGGGACAAACGCGGAATGGAGAGTGTGTCGGCGGCAGCAGTTATTTCTATTCGCAAGGAGCCAAGCTGCAGCACACATAACACAGAGGGGCAGGGAGGTAGAAGGGAGACACATAAGTGAGCGAAAGTACAAGGAAGGGGGGGGGGGGCATATACATTATTTAAAATTAGCGCTTTGCGCTAAATACGATCGAGGCACGCGTACCGAAACAATTTCGACACAACAGTAACTGACTTCACATTTTTTTGCCATGCAGCATCCACTGCTATTTAAAAAAATAAAGAATGAGGCAGATTTGTCATCACTGCATGCATTTATGCTCGCTCATTTCGCCTCTGGCAGTGGTGGCTCAGATGGCGCTCGGCTGCTGATCCAAAAGACATGGGTTCGAACCCGGCCACGGCTGTCGAATTTCGATGGAGGCGAAATTATAGAGGCCCACGTACTGTATGATGTCAGTGCACGTTGAAGAACCCCAGGTTACAGTGAGTTGTACCCATGTGGTGGAAATTTCCGGAGCCCTTCACTATAGCGTCCCGCATAGCCTGAGTCGCTCAGAGACGATAAAACCCCGTAAACTAAACCACTTCGCCTCTTTTTCGTTCAACTTTTTCTAGCACTTCAGAGCAGCGTCAGCAACGGCTCAGTTTAAGGTACTTCGCCCGTTCGAGTTTTTCTTCGCTGCAATGAATTACATTCCGAAAGCATTCTTCATATGTTGGAAGTGGTTAGAAGCAGACTTCAAAAAGAAGTTGGTTCTGTGAGGTTTTCTGTGGAGAGGTTTTCAAGCTTCAACACAAATCCATAAAGCTGCGCCGGTGGGTAGAGCAGTTCGATCCATGGTCGCGGTATTTTGTCAGCCTCGCAGGAAAACAGTTTTCATTGGGAGACTGCATTGTAAGCAAGGTAATGCACATTTGGCAATTTGTCTCCAGTACACACTTCCGTGCAACATACCCTATTACGTAGAAAACAAGTCTACAGTCACTTCTACCTACGTGCTCATCGCGGTCATGCGCAGGCACCCAAGTTTGAATCTGGAGGGCCCTGCATTTGAAGGCCGCTTATTTGGGCAAGCTTGAACAAGCACTGGCACCATACGTGAACAAAAACGTGAAATGACCCCCCGAGAAGCGCTCAAACCAGTACAAAACCGCACAACAGAACAACAACGAGCCCACAAATACACACGGCGCACTGACGGCGACGGCAAATCCTACCGTGAAGTCTACTGTGGCGCCACCTCGTGTCGGCGCCGCGAAACAGAAACCTGTCGACATTCGCTGGGCCACCGCTCCCCCATTGAGCCGGCGCGGAGTGAGCACACTACCCAATATTCTAGTTCACTGTACCTTTACGCTCGGAATACAAGAACCAGGCAAGAACATAGTGTTTAATGCACGTACCCCTTTGCCGAGGCAGGGTGAGACCTGCATGCCTGTTTTCTTCACTTTCGCAGAAATTAGAGAGTTCTGCACACAATGCTCACATTTCTCGCGTTCAGCTTGCTTGTTCCTTTCATATAACAGCAGACATCACACGAAAACAACGCAAAACACTGAGAACGAAAGGGCGAAAGACACGACTTTTTGCATTGAAATACACAGCAGACACCCGACTTCCGGGACAAGCGGTCCAACTTCCGGTGGCTTCACTCGCGCTCTTCTCGGAAAGCGGGAATGCGGCATCCAGCCACCTAGTGGAGATCAGTGCTCTGCCCTCATGTGGATTTCTGTCGTTACAAAAAAAATTGTATTCGTTCTCGTAAAATAAGTTTCTGAGCGTAAATATTTTAAAATTGTTATAATTGTAATTAATATAATTAATAATTGGAGTTTGATTTTAGGATAATGTAGTGAAAATTAACAAAAAAACGCTCGGCGACTCGGCTACGGTGGCCGTAACTCGGCCGACTCGGGCCGACTTCCGTCTGACTTCATGCCGATGCCACGGAGTTCGTTTTAATTTCTACTGCTTGCATTGCGAGGTTTTTCCTTTGGGTATTAAGCCGTCAGAGTTTGGAATTTCGTTACAATGTCTGCCCAGAATCAGCCTGATCCTCTTTTTGACATCCGAAATGCTTTTTACATCGGGAACTACCAGTACTGTATCACCGAAGCTCAAAAAGGAAAGGTAAGCAGACCACACGGAACCGCCTTGCAGACTCCGCACAGAACTGTTGCTGGGACTTGCGTTTTCAGGGGGTAAATCCCAAACGATGTCCCTTCGCTGTTAAATTATTTGGATACCTCCCCTCCTCACATCTGTTCGGTTGTCGTGTTGTGCCCTACACGTCTACCCCGGTGTGGCGACCAGTTTCGTCGCTTGAAGTAGTGAAAGTTGACGTGTATGACCAGCGACTGTTTTCGCAAGGCTGATGCGCGCGTTCTAGTCGAATTGTGTAAATATCTCTCTGTCGTAGTTTAACGAGAACTGTTTATCATTGGTCGACTGTTGGTCGTCTCATTATCTACCGCAGCGACTCTGTGGTTATTGGGTTCGATACCGGGTGTCGGCACATTTCGATGTAGGCGAAATCCGAAAGGACTTGTGTGCAGACATTTCTGTACACCTTTAACCCCACAGAGTAGAAATAGCCGGAAGCCCTCTGTGCGTGCGGTATGCTGAGATAGCACCCTCTGGGTGCAAAGTAAACCAAGCGAAAGTGAGGAATGGGTTAACTATATCGCCGTGCTACCAGAAAAGTTACTGGAAAATGCTGCAATTGGTCCAGTAACATAATCCCTAGAAGGGGAAGTTAACACTGTTTACAGTTTAAAAACCCGTCACAAAAGCTGACCAAAGCTGACCAAAAGCTAATGTATGAATGTGTAGGTTTGATGTGCAGCCACCCAACAACATGCATGATGTCTGTGTTCCTAGGTGCAAAGGCCTTGCAGGCATTCTGGGGTTGTAAATGATAGCCTGTTGCACAAGGAGGCGTCAAACATGCTCTTACCATGAATCCAGTTCACCAATTCTTGATGCCGCCGCGGTGGCTCAGCGGTTATGGTGCTCGGCTGCTGACCCAAAAGACGCGGGTTCGATCCCGGCCGCGGCGGCTAGAATTTCTAGAGGCCCGTGTACTGTGCGATGTCAGTGCACGTTAAAGAACCCCAGGTGGTCGAAATTTCCGGAGCCCTCCACTACGGCGTCTCTCATAGCCTTAGTCGCTTTGGGACGTTAAACCCCATAAACCAAACCAAACCAATTCTAGAGAATGTCTAATCTTAGTCATCTATTTCTGAAGAATATCAGGCATACAGTACCTGAAATAAAATTGCGTGAATTCTGGGCTGTCGTTAAATTTTTTTGTCCTGAAGAGAAAGCACGTAAATACAACAACACGGAGCCCCTCTTGAGTGTTCATTTTCATTTAACCGTATATTTTCACACTGTTTCTTTAAGATCATAAAGCATGACAAAGTAG
The DNA here is from genome assembly GCF_055824585.1 of Amblyomma mixtum. Classification (NCBI taxonomy): domain Eukaryota; kingdom Metazoa; phylum Arthropoda; class Arachnida; order Ixodida; family Ixodidae; genus Amblyomma; species Amblyomma mixtum. Next base: position 83,780,742 of record NC_143016.1, on the reverse strand, counting down.
CCCAAACCAGGATGTTAATAGCTGCTTAGTGTTTCAGCAAAAATGGAAAACCATGCCCAGGACAAGGGTAGGCTGCCCTTTGGAGTTAGATCAACTGTCAAATTTTGTGGTAGTCTTTTGTCATTGTTGGCATATCCAACATTCCATAGAAATGGTGCCGCTGTAACTAACAGGCTGAGTGCAGACCTTTGTGTGAATGTCTGCTCATGCCCACTCTGAATGCTTTGCAGAACGTCAGTCCTGAGCACAAGCTGGAGAAAGACGTGTTCCTGTACAGAGCTTACATAGCGCAACGGAAGTACGGCGTCGTCTTGGATGAAATCCGTTCAATGGCTCCAGACGAACTGCAGTGCATCCGTATGCTCGCCGATTACCTGTCTGGGGACATGGCTCGAAAGTAAGTAGGCTTACTGCCTGACTTTATTCTAGAAGCTCCCTTCTCGCTTTTGCTAAATTAAACTGCAAAAGGGAGAAGTTCAGCACCTGTGTTACTTTTTTCAATATGCAGTTGTCATTTACTTAGGCAGCGCATTTTTCAGTCAGTAATTATAATTTACACAGGCCGAAGTGATGATGTGTAAGCACTTGGTCTGCAATCAGGCATCTCTGCTTTGTTTTCTGAGGCAGATTTATTAGCTTAAAGTGCTCATCATTTGTTGATACTAATTACTTGCACATGTTGTTAACGGTGCTAAGCTGCTTGATTGGAATACCGCATACCATTCTCATTCCCTTTATACACTTGACCAGTGTTGAGCTCTGCAAGGAGCAAAAGACGTTTCCAGTCTTTTGCACATTTTGCACCAAAACATTCCGCACAATGTACCACATTATTGATTCTGAAAATTTCCTCTAAAAACATGTCTCATTGACTTAATCATGAGGCCATGATTCATGTGATTAGCACAGCAGTTTTAACTGAATGATAGTGAATTTTTATGGCACAGGGCATCCGGAGCCCTCCACTACAGCGTCTCTCATAGCCTTAGTCGCTTTGGGACGTTAAACCCCAAAAACCAAACCAAACCAAAAAAGGGCATCTGCGGCCAAAGAGTGCCATGGCACAAAGTATTTTCGTTTGCTCAAGGTGGGGTGAAAGACCCATTTTCCCAGGCACTTCAGCCCGAATGAATCGAGCTCAAGGCCAGGGGAAGCTTGTACCCATTGTATGACCGGTGGGTACCCGGCGGCACTGGGGATCGAACCCCGCTGCAACCGCATGCGAGGCGGATGCTCAACCACTAGGCCACCGCTGCGGTCAGCAATTTTAACTACTCTCATCATGGCCTATTTGTGGCACATGTAGTGCAGCGTAGCTTTACCATAGTGCAGTGAAGAGGGGCCCATCGGAGCGAAGTGTCCTAGCACAAAATTGGGTCGACCTCGCATACCGGCACCATTGCATAACACATCTCAGCCAACTGCAGAAAAAGTTTTTCCGCATCACTCAGTCACACACAAAAAATGTATTCAGACACCCTTGCAAAATGAAGCTCTTTTAAATTTACCTTGAGAAGCAGCAGAACACAAGGCAGTTCAAGTTGCTTGTCATGGTGCGGTCATCTTATGTGAGCATTTTGAAACTTATAAAGGGACCAGGTGGTGAAGCAACTGGACCAGAAGCTGTGCAAGAGCCTGGACGTCAACAATGTCATTCTCCCACTTGTGGCTGCAACCATCTACTACCATGAACAGGTGAGCTTCCACGAATTCCATTTTTTGTGCAAAATTTTTTATGCCGTCACTTTTACAAGAACTAATGGTCAGTTAAATATATTTTTCATGCTGTTGAATTTATTTCTGTCTTGTGCGAAATTTCGGAAACATTTTCAACCTTTCACTGCTCCATAAAACTTTTTTTCAGATTTGCATATGTATGAAGTTAACCAGAACTAAATTCGTGGGAAGTGACAGAACAGTAATTTTTAATGTGGTACCTAGGCTGTAGTTGGTAATGTACAAAGGAATTTCATAATTTTTGCCTCTTCAGATTCTCCAAACAGCTGAATATGTTCTCCCAACTGATTATAGCTGCCACAGCTCCAACATTAATTGTCTGGCATGTTATCAGCTAGGTCCAGTAAGCCAAATCTCGTTACAGCAAGCAGTGGTTCAGCAAAATAACGTACACCTTCCGCTTTCTTAGACAAATCTAAGAAGCATGAAATTTAGCACCTTATCAGCTTTAATTGCACATTCTGCGCTTTTGACCCATCTATGAACATAGCAAACTGCCGCATGTCGTCTCACCCACTGCGGTGGCTCCGTGGCTTTGGCATTTGTCTGCTGATCCCAAGGTTGCAAGTTTGATTCCAGGCCTGACAGTTGTATTTCGAAGAAGATAAGATGAAAAAATGCCCGTGTGTTGTGCGATGTCAGTGTATATTAAAGAACCCTAGGTGGTAAAAATGCGTGCTTCATATCCAATGTGTCAATTTGGGATGTTAAATACTGCAATATGAAATGTACATGTGATCTCGCAGTCCATGGCCTATGTTCTGGCTTGCTGTTTGCAGCGTACAGCTTACTAGTGCCATAAGTGCTCCTTAAAACAGAAGTGAACAATATGACATGCTTCACGATGGCCTTAATCCACTGTCATTAATCTATTGCTATTGTCAGATTTCGAAGAAAGAGGTGGCATCTTTATTGCCATGTGTTGTCTGACAAAAGGCCTAATGTAAACACCAAGCTTTCACGTATTTTGGTCATGGTCCATAGCATTGTTCATTTTTGGATGTCGTTTGTGCATGTCTAGCTGCTGATTGTTTTGCATCACTTTTTATTTATTCTTTTATAATGAAAGCAATTTTGTTTCAGATTCTGTCTCGCTGTAATAAAACTCTAATGCACAAATTACAGTGAACATCAACATCGCTGCAGCTTTTTTTTCTACAGTTGCTTATTTTTGTGCGAGGCCTGCTGTAATGAGCATAGTTTTTCTACATCAACATTTATTTTCAGTTTATATACAGTAGTGGCAGACCTGATTACCCTTCTCTATTTTTCATGCCTGTTTGTCTGTGTTGCTAGAAGTGCAGTTATTATTATCCATTTGGTGTTGCGCTTTTGAGGCATGTGTTTGCGAGCCTGAAGCTTTTGCTGGCAGCCAAAGTGATGTTCATTTTCTTTATATCTTTTCCGCTTGCACAAAATAGAACTACGAAGCAGCTTTGCGAGTGCTTCACCAGACTGATTCCCTTGAATGGTGAGTGTTGACATCATGAGGCATAGTCTCGTTTGCGGAAATAAAAATTGTGTGGAAATAAACTGTTGCATTATTCGAGAATAGCAGACCACTTTTTAGTGGGTGCCTGTTTGGTTTGATCTGAATGGACTGACCTGCTTTGAATTTCTGTTCCAGCTCTGCTCTGACTCTTCAGTGTTACCTCAAATTGGACAGACTTGATTTGGCCAGGTGAGGATGGTAAATCATGGTGCATACATTCAAATGGAGACAGCTTACTTTCAGCATTACACATAAAAAGCTTGAAAGCCACATCACCCATACAAGATGTAGTTGACATAAAGTCTGCAGGAGCCCTTCATATGTCTCTGTGTTCCGCAGTTAGAAAGCCCTCCTTACCTCTAAAGGTGCAGAATGCTCGTACACATTCCATTCCTCCATAAGGCAAGACTGAAAGAAGTGTTAATTTTGTTACAGGGCATCACAGATTCTGGTTGCAATTTTCATAGCTTTATTATTGCACATCTTGTACGTGTGGTGAATTTACTGAGGCAGACAAAGCCTTTTGAAAATTAGAGGTCTCGAGTTAGGGTTTCTTGAAGTAGTAACTGCATTTAAGAGGTAAAAAAATGTATTCAAGGTGTATAGACACCAAACTTTTTCTTGCATGTTTTCTTCTTTCCAACGATGCTTTAGACGTTAGTGTACATGAATAACCGGTTGGTATTTGCCTACGACCGCTAAATAATTTATAATTGGATTTTTTCTTGGTGCCGTTTCGGTTTCTTTTCATGAGCCGAACAATGGCTATGACGTGCAGTTGATGTGTAGGTCACATGAGGCATGAAAAAAAACGGCAATATACCTGCCGATGTCGCTCTCGAAGCAGGCTGGTTTAAGTGTTGTTGTAATTAAAGCTATGAATCAAGGACTATATTTTTGTTTTTTTTTGTGCCTCACGTGACCTGAACACCAACTACACATCACAGTTTCCGTTAGGTTTATGAAAGCGAAACTGGAAAAAGCATCAAGAAGATATTGAATTATGAATTATTTAGTGGTCATAGTCAAATACCACATGGTGAACATGTATTTTGATGTATAATGCATAATTTGAAAGTAGTATAAAACATGCAACTAAATTTGGTGTCAATGGCCGTTTAAACAAAACATGGTGTGGCAGGTCATGTGTTTTCTGGTGTAGAAATTTTACACAAAAGTGTCTCGCATTGTCACATTTCAGAAAAGAATTGAAAAGAATGCAAGAGAAAGATGACGATGCAACTCTGACACAACTGGCACAAGCTTGGGTCAACCTCTACCTGGTTAGTGCTGATCTGTGCTTACAACTATGCTGAAATGGTAATGCGAGCCTATATCTCAGGCTTGTTGCTCTCTCTTTATATTTCCTGATGCAGTAGTGGAGTAGAATTTTTACGAAAAACTTTATTCTATGGGAAAACAAAGTTTAACTCGTATGCATTAGTTTGCACTGTACAGGAATGCTCGCATGGTTGAAGTAAATTGATTGATTCACAGATTTTGTGGCGCTGGTAGATTGCATCAGAATTCTGTAAACTGCCGATGCAGTGGCTCAAGTACAGATTTTCCAAAGTAAACTAGTGCTACTTTTGTGAGATTTAATGTGTTGAGTAATTGATGTTTTAGTAAGTGAGTGTATAGCATCACTGTAGTAGCAGAAGCATGTGGCTCACCAGGGTGCCCCAAAATATGCAGGGTGGAGACAAGCTGCAGGAGGCCTTCTACATCTACCAGGAGCTGGCTGAAAAGAACGCAGCTACGCCACTGCTGCTTAATGGACAGGCGACTGCCCACATTGCCCAGGGCAAATACGAGGAGGCAGAGGGCCTGCTGCAAGAGGCTATCGAAAAGGTATTCTTCTCTTTTCAAAGATTATGCACCCCCATGGACCTTTGCCTGGTATATTGGCAAATTGAAGGGTATCATGCCGATGTGCTGAAAAACTGGGTTTCCATCCCAGTCAGCCTCTCTTTTTCTAGACCAATCTAAAAGTCTAAAAAAAATTGCCTGTTGCTAGCAGACAAGTGGTGCAGAGACAGTTTTTCATTGCCTCAGTCCTGAATAAGAAACTTGCGAGGACACTTTGGCAACTAAAGTGTTGAGAGGCGAAAGCCAAGGACACTATGCCGTGACGACTTCCGGTGGATGTGACGTCACACCGTTCCCATGGCTATATCGGCGTCCGCGCTATTTCTACACAATTTCGACATTTTTGCCTATAATTAATTACCTAATTAAGCTACAGTCATCAAACTTGACTTCTAGGTTCATTTTTTCCTCCTCTATCTGAAGGAACCATTGGTTTTCTTCTATCGTTTTTAGTTCCCGAATTAGACGCATTTGACACACTTTGTTAACGGACAAAAGTATGAGCCATTAAAGGCCTTCACCTTAAAACTTGTCTCAAACAGATTGATTGAGACATAATTCACAATTCACAGTTATTGGTTTATGTTTAATAGGGTTTAACGTCCCAGAGCAACTCAGGCTATGAGGGATGCAATTCACAGCTATTATCTCTCAACTTTAAGTACCAAGACTGTCATGATGGAGATTGCACCATTCAGTTATAAATTTAGGATGTTTATTTTTTGGCAGATTCACATAGCTGTGTTTACCCTTCCAAACAGCGTGTCTGTGATTACATGCTCTCTTATAAAGGGTTGAAGCCTATTTTTTAGTAAAACATTCTACTTATGATCAGAGATGTGCATACCTTTGCAAGTTACACAGAATGTTTGTTTTTTTGCTGTATCCTCGAGAGTTACATTTCAAGATAACGTTGGATACATACACATTTCATCCTAGTAATGATCCTGTAATGCATGTCAGGGTTGGTGCAAGCTTTAAATGTTTCCATGAAATCTTCAGTTGCCCCCTTCTCCTTTGTAACCTTGCATTTCAGTGCGCTCAGGTTGGTCCTGTGGATAATTTGGGCTAGAGGAGTGTTAGTGGGCGTATCACCTCTGCTTTGCGAAATATTGAGCTCTCAAAACTTAAGTTGTTTACAGTATTGAGAAAGAGCTGCTCTACTTGTTCAGTGGTACGCAAAAAGATCCATGATGTTCAATTTAGGGCACACTGCTAAGTCAAAAACCTTACCTTTTTATAATAATTTGTGTTGAAATGTCAGTGGATCTTTCTTCCCTTACTAGTATTGGCTTACTGTGAATGCTAGCACACGTGGTGCTAGTACCCCTGCTGTTCTCACATTATGGTGATAACAAAAAGCAAGGAGAACAGAACTTCGCTACACTATTTCTGTTGACACTGGGCCACATTGAATGCTGCTTGCAGGATAGCAACCACGTGGAGACCCTGATCAATCTGGTGGTGCTCTCTCAGCATTTGGGGAAGACTCCAGAGGTAATTCATTTGGAAAATTTTCTGAATTGTCTGCATTTATGCTTCCTGTTCTCATTGAGAGTGTTTCCTTTTCTTTTTTTTTACTTTGCAACACTTGTTCTGCTGTTTTTCTAATTTCATTTGTACACTTCTAGCTCCTGCAACCAGACAACTAGACTAGAGTTTGCGTTTTGTTTGAAAAACAGCAAACAAAACGCTCTCTTGAGAAGATATAGATATGCCATAAACACAGCCATGGGCATAGGCACAGAGTGTCTTTGTCTTGAGTGTGGCCTTTGTTATCTGAAATGAATGAGCAAGTTCTAAACAGTCATTAGTAGTCACTAATGTTACCCTCATTACCCATTTGCATCATCATACTGTATACCAAAGAGACTTTAAATGGCCGTCAATGTCAACTTCATAGTCTTCATTGAGCCATATTTATGACACACTTTCCTCAAAATCTTCATCATGGCACATGCATTCGAAGCTTGTAGTGCACACCCGCACTGATAGCTCTTCTGACCACTAGAACCGAAGAGAATGTCCAGCTCAGTGGGTTACAGTGGTACACTGTAAATTGAAAACAACTTCGAGCATTTCAGCACACAAAATCTGTATCGTGTAGTATGAAACAAGAAATAGAAAAGCAGTGCCAGAGACGTACAGCCTTTCTCAAAAATTTATAGCCGAACGGGTTTACTTCTAGGCCGTGCAGTGCAGCTCTTTCTGCATAATCAGTGTTCCAAATCACTTGACGGGGGGGGGGGGAACTATTGTCTTCACCCATATGGAGCTGAGTACTTCCACAGATGCTACAGAGCCCCACCACATGGCTCAGGAGCCAACCCGTTGGACCACATATCTTTGACGAAGGTTGTACCTCAATTGCTGTTGCCGCATTATTAACATGTTAGCATTAGAAGCCCCACCAGGAAGAAAAAACAGCATCCGGCTTTGTAGTGTTAAATACACCACCTGCCACCTTCCATGGTTAGTAGTAGCAGAGTGGAGAGAGGGAAATCCCCCTCTCTGCTTGTAGGGCAGAGGAGGGAGAGGCCGGAAGGTGGCTGCTGTGAACGGAGGTACTGGCACATGCAGAGGAGTGGGCAATCTGAAGGTGGTCGCCATGAGAACAACCGGGCACGTGGAAGATGGAGGGCCAATCAGGCAGTGCCAATCAGCTTTTGCTGATTAATGCATTAAGCTGGCAAACTTAGCTTTTCAGGCAAAGAGAACATGAACTGGTGGGCGAGTTGATCAGACATAATTCTTAGTAAAGCAGTGTGGCTTCGTGTTGTTGCGCTGTTTCACTATGAAGCAAGAAAAAGACCTAATGCCAACACACTGTCATTGCATGATGATAATTGGGCACCCCCCGGAATATTTGTATGCTGCCTTCTGTGAATTTTGTGCTACAAGTGCTCACCCTCGATATTTTATATAGGCGAGCATAGCTGCTCATTAGCATTCACCCAAGAGCAACCATATGGCTACAAAGGGAAACTTAGTTATAGTTGAAGGATAATTTGTTCTGGTCTGGAGATGGAACACAAAGTCACCACCTGTCTGAGGAAATCTTTCTACCATCCAAGCCACACACAACGGCTGGCAGATGGTAGGGCAAGGCCAAATTTATCAACTAACTTGACAAATTCTTCCTTTCATAGAGCAAGTGCCTTGGACAGGTGGAAGTCCCAGGTTAAACCGGCAAACCAGGACAAATTTTTCTTCAACTGTGAAATTTCTGTGAAAGCTCTATTGGTTTCGTTTGTGGCCATGTGGCTGTGCTTGAGCGGATAAATCTGCTCCACCTTGGCAGAGAATTCCTTTGAGTGCATTGGACTAGCCTGTGTATTTTCCAGTGTTTTGTTCGACCATCCTTTTAGTTAAAAGCACAGAAAGCCTTATTCCAGTCTCCTTAGCTGCTCTCTAACTTTCAGTGTGAGAAAATGCGTTTTTGTATTTGCATTCATTTAAAAGCTTATCTTTATGATGCAAGCACACAATGATGCTTGATGCTGCTTGTGGAGGAATGTAACAGATGGTAGAAATGTTTTAAGCCACCAGTGGAATGCGAATGCTCTCTTGTCACCAGCAGAGCTCAAAAAGTGTAGGGTTTCTCGGCAATTTTGCATGCATTATGACACACATTTTCATCATGTTGGCCAGCTTTGCAAGGCACCTGTTTCAAATGCTAGCTTTAGCCACAAAATTTTTTCACTAGGCTAAAAGCCATGCAATAGTCTTGTGTCGGATTAGCACATCTATAGTAATGGACGTGCTTTCCTTTTGGCATGACCATTTTGGCATGACCAAGTTGCTTTTGAAGGCTCGTGTTGCCTGAGGCGAGTGTGTGGCACTTTCTTTTTCTTAACTCACCCGCAGGTGACAAGTCGCCTGTTAAGCCAGCTTCGTGACACTAACAACAGTCATCCATTTGTGAAGGAGTACCAGAGCAAAGAGCAAGAGTTTGACAGGCTGGCCAGGCAGTACGCACCCTGAGCAGCAATTACAAGTGCATTCCAGTTGTTTCCAAGCCCTCATAATAAAATTTTTTCCCCACTGTGAAAACAGTGTGCAAGCAGTGCAATGCAATGCTTTGTGTAGTCTCGATGACTTGGGAGAGGCCAATAGCCTGTCATTAGTGATGCAATACTATCGATACTATCAATAGTTGAGTAACTATTGAACTATCGATGGCAAAAGAAACTATCGATAGTACTATCAATAGTGCGCTATCGATAGTACTATCAATAGTTAGCACTTTCGATAGTTCTATCGATAGTACTTCCGATAGTTCTATTGATAAGTTCTATTGATAGTGTTGATAGCCGTATCGATACTACTTGCTATATAGTGCTGTCGATTCTATAAAATCAACCAAAAAATTGATAGTACTATCAATAGTGTGCTATCGATAGTAGTATCGATAGTTAGGACTTTCGATAGTTCTATCACTAGTACTTCCGATAGTTCTATTGATAGTGCTATCAATAGCTGTATCGATACTACTTGCTATATAGTGCTATCGATTCTATAAAATCAACCACACATACCCACTGCATCCTAAACTTGGTTTCCCGAGTGTGTGGTATGGAGGCGATGGTATGAGTAACTGACAGGACTCGCCTGTTTTCGTAGCTCTGCACCGAGCTCTGCAGATGCTCCATACGTAAAGCTACTGGATAAAGTGTTAGTGTCGCGAATGTCCTAGTTACGAAGCATGTGTGCGAAAAGCATTTCTGCAACAGTTACATCAGCAAGACGACGTCTGCAGTGCACGATGGTGTCGTGTTAGCCAGCACAAGTTGTGCTGTTTGTCCTTTCATTGGATGCAGCTCCAGCTATTTTTACGAACTGTCCAAGTGCACGTTAAAGAACCACAGCTGGTCGAAATTTATCTGGAGACCTCCACTACGGTATCCCTCATGTTCTCTTTGGGACATTAAGCCTCATAAAACTGTGAAACCAGTCAGGTATCGAAAATGTTTTGGTTATGTTGCTAGTCAACAAATGCATAATATCAATGGTGTTACTATCGATAGCCTTACTATCAACAGTCTCACTATCGATAGCGGTACAATACATGTAATACTATAGATTCTACTATCGATAGTACTATCAGTAATACTACTGATAGACTGATAGTAGTACTATCGATACTTTTTTTACACTATCGATAGTTTAAAAAAAACTATCGCTACTATCGATAGTCAATTTCCCGATAGTTTTGCATCACTGCCTGTTTGTGAAGCCTTATGTGTGCGTGCACAGCTGAACCGCTTTCGCTGTGCACATCAAGCACAAGTATCATCACAGAATGCTTTGTAGACAAGTAGTGCCATCAGGCAACGTGTAGTCTTCTTTTTATTTTTTTTTTACTTGTTTTGCAAGGATGAGGACTGAGGGGTCTCTTCTGTGCTTTTCTTTGCCAGCTTTGTGTGGTTACATGTTTCCTTCTCTGTAAGAAAGATGCACATCCATTCATTGTTAGTCTTCTCGTAATCTGAGCGTACATTGAGTGTGAGCTAAACACTAGCAACTATATTTGCTGGTTTATCTCTGAGACAGTTTTCCATGAGTTGTGGCTGAATTGCATCTGAATAGAAAGCCGATTACGATATTACATTGAAGTTGCATGGTGTTAATGACTCGCCAAACCTTACTTTCTATACAGAAGGCAGGGCTAACCAAAGCAAACACAATTATTATGCTGTAATATGGGCGAAGCCATAACAAAAGAAAAATGCCCCAAGAGCCTTTTACTTTTTTGCACCTGTATCAATAGATCCTGCACCTGTATCAATATATTCTGCACCTGTATCAGCAGCCTGTATCAATAGATTATCGCTTTCTAATGACAAAAAGGCAGCTAAGGTGTCCCTCATATAGCCATGTGCAGCTTCGGAACCTTAAACCCCATGTCCCGCATACATACCACTTTCACTGAAAAAAAAATGCTTTTGAAAGCTAGAAAATAAAAAAAAAACATGCAGGTATCGCCACCACCATTTTTTATGCACAAACTACTACATGTCAAGATTGATTTTTGTATGCGGACCTCCAAGGTTAGGCTCATGGAGAAAGAATTTACGAGACCGTTACATCACATTATTTGGAGCCAGAAGTGAGGGCTTCGCCATGCTATTTGACTCGTCGCACTCATTGTCTCAGGGCACTTGTGCATGTGCCGGTTGTCGTGCAATGGCAGGCGAGCAGACAATGTCACACCAGGCTGCCAGCAGCTAACAGACCTGCCGGTGATACTGACTGCGCAGCTTAGTCTTAAACTGAAGCATCCTAATAGTTCCTGCAGAAACATGACTTCCAGCACATTTTTTTTCATGCAGCTCAGATACCGAGCGCCTCTCCTATGCTTTCCTTCTTCCATGGTTAGGTTACACTGCTGTCTACTTCCAAATAGTGACCATGGAGTCTTTTTTGGTCTTGGGAGTCATGACTGTTAGTTAAGAGGTGGACAAATTGACGGTCAATTTGCGTAGTTAGGCCAAATGCGAATGAGGTGCGCTGGCATTTCGGTTTTCACTTCGGTTCTATTGTTCGAATCCATTGTTCGCGGATGGAAGTTTTTCGGATAGCGAGAATGGGTCAATGCCCATACATGCGGAATTGGTCATTCTCTGCTTTACATTCATAGAATCCTGGAAGTCCTCATACCACTCCCGGCACAGTTGTTAAGCAATGCGCCACTGCCCCGCGATGGCAGGTGCTGCCGCCGGTGGGGATTGTGCAACACAGGTTGCCCTCCCCGAGCAACCTCTTGCGACCAATCATTAGTTGAACTGCCGCCTGCCACAGTAGAAAGAAAGAGTGCGTGCGTGTGTGTGTACACACATACCTGGCACGTTGCCCACAGCCCAGTGGGCAGCCTGGCACAACGCAGGCTTCAGACAGACAAAAAAAACACACAACGGCTAAATGTGGGCAATGCCCATTATAGGTGCTATTGCACTAAAAGAATTTTAATTTCGAAACCCAGTTTTCTCAGTAATAAATACGTCAAGTGCAACTCTGTTCTATCTCGCATTTCCTGTGCTCAACAGTGTACTGCATTCAAAGCCTAAACATGTCCCAATGCTACCAATATTTAGAGAGGAAAAACTGACTAGGAAAGTTTGTGCATGCTAGAAGAACATGCAAATGAGTCTCCCGTTAGCAAAAAAAAACGGGTGCTATGAATTTTGCTTTAGCTTTTCATGTACCAAGTCTCTTTTCACATGCTTTCTCCGGAATAAGTGCTTCCAGTACTATTTTTTCACTAACTCTGCTTAACCTGTGGTGCTAAATTTCCTAAATGAGAATCATGCAACTGCGCAACGGTATTCAAAACAAGCTGGTGCTAGCATTATTTTCTGAGTGTTCCCCAAGTATTTTGCAGATGTCATTTTGAAGGATGCAGATGTTATTTTGAGGACTCAAAAAAAGAAACCTCCGTGGTTAAAGGTGCGCGAAGTTTAAACGCCTCACATGATGGCAGGAGACTGATGCCAGAGTGCTGCTATATGTGCCAGCTAATAATTATAGCAGGCCAGAAACTGGTCTCAGCTGCAATGGGCTCGTAGTGCCGGTCACATTCTAATGTGACTGGCATGGACCAAGACTGTGCTCACTATCTTGCACTGCTATTTAGTCACCGTTGTCAAAGAGCAGCTTCGCTTGGAATAATAATGCTGATGTTCTCCTGATCATTTTGATGTTCATGTATGTAGCCTTGTACGATACCACTGTTTTGGGGATCATGCTGAAAGTAATTTGCTTTGCCACTAAGGGTGCCTTGTGTAGGGTGCATCAAGCGACATGAAACAGGGGCCAAAGGAAGCAACCGCACAAAGCCAGGTCAATGACCTGGGTTCGCTAACTGTGTATAATAACTGATTTAATTTATTAAAATGCTAGCAATTAATCAGAGTGAACATTTTTACACCTGTTTGCCGCATATAAAGTCCCAAGTGCAAAATCAATCCACCAAAGTCTCAGGTGCAATACGGCACCACTAACATAGAAAACCTAATCACATTTCAGACAACTGGTCAGATGTTCGTGGTCTAAAGAAGCCACGATTGTCTCTCCATTGATCAGATAGCTTATATTACTCTACAACAAAGAAGATGTAGGAGCATCAGCACGCACACAGTTGCGAACATTCAGCACTGACAACTTGAGAAGATACAACATGAGTAGACAAACAAAACATGTCCATAGCTGACACATATGAAGAAGCCTTGCCTGGTGCATCGGCTGCAGCTAACACATAATGTAGGGTATCGCAACACAGTGATGGTATGTCACTTAGCACACACAACATTTTTGCACAAGACAGTTAAGGGCACAGGGTAGGCTGTAATTATTGAGTTTTGGTTTTCAGCCAATCTCAAATGCTGAAAACTTTGTGAACGTTATTCAGCAACTCGCATGCTTTTCAACCCTGCCTGAACAGCTCGGTTCACAGAACCTACTGACAAGTGGGCATGCCCGATTTCTTTGGAGCTTGCCTACTCGCATATCTGCTGAATCATGGAACCAACATTATTCAGCGACTCACATGCTTTCCCGCCCTTGAGTAAAGCTAGAATCTCCCAGTTTGCAAAACCTGCTGGTGTATGCACATGCCTGCCCTTACTTGCAAATCTTTTAGATGCCGAAGCCTTTCTTAACATCGTTCAGTGAGTGTTATGCTTTTCCGGCCTTTAGTAGACCCTGAACAGCCTGGTTTGCTAAATTTGCTTGCAAGTGAATAACGAACATGCCCAATTTCTATCTAGCTTGCCCTCACTTGCATAACTGCTGTGTAAAATGATGCTGAAGGCAAAACTAGGAACTTTTCTAAGCCAGAAAAATTCCTTAAAAGCAGTAAGACAAAGCACAAAGGTACTATCAACAACAAATGAAACACTAACAAGAAAGCTGAAATGGGAAAAGGAAAACGAGATTATTTTCGATGAGGGAGACTGAATTACTAGCACCCTTTTCACGTTGTTGGCGCAACACCGCTGTGTGAAAGTGTTAGTGCACTCCACCTGCATTTCTTCTCTAGCAGAAGACATTTTTGTATTCTTGTGTTTGCACAACAAGTACCCTGTTTATTGCTGACGGTACATAATATATTTCATTGAACAATAGCATTTTTAACTTGTCTCCTACACAGCATGCCATTTCTTCAAACCTGTGCAGTTATTATGTTTTCTTTTGTTTTTGGTCAGAGACTTTTATGAAGTAGTGGTGTAATCCAGGCTATGCCTGGATTACCCCACTGCAGAAATGCATGCATGCTGATCCATGTTATTTTGCCACAGGCAATCATGCCGTCATTCCTCTTCCATGGTTAAAGATCTCGCCTGTTGCTTCTGCAGACGATTGCATCCTAAGCAGCCACCAGCAGTACTTGTGGAAGGTTCCGCCCATGTCGGCGCTATCGTGTTAGATCATAGCAAAACAGTTAAAGAATGTAATTTTCAGAGGCGAGTCAAAACGGTCATTCCATCTCGAGCGCCGGGTGATACCTTTGCGCCGCCAGTGCACATGTGCTGATTGGTCCACACGTACCGTGCACTGCCTGTACGCACACGCTGGAAGCGATTCCAAATGGCACACTTGACATGAGGAGGAAACTCCAACTGTTCTTATGGCGAGTCCTGTATTTAGCTATGCATATATCAGCAACCTTTCCTCACAGATGTACGCTTATGTTGGAAGGGAGTACAAGAACTGCTTACACTCCGCTGCTGCTATCAACGGATACTGCTTCTTACACACCGCCTCCCAGCAGAACCAGTGCTTGCAAAAGACGACACACTGGCTCATACACTATGATAACAAGCTGAGGTGCAAGTAATGTATCGTGTTATACTCTCGTTGTCTACACGAGAAGTGTGGAACATATCTCTACATCAACAAAGACTAGCATTGTTTCAACACTTTTAGTGAGAAGTATATTTTTTTCACTGAGCTCATCCATTTACACATTTCACACACACCAGGTGCCCATTGACTGCAAAAAAATAAAGAAAGAGACTGAGCCCGGATTCCCTCATTTTTGCGAATTATCTTCTTCCTAAATACTCAAATCTCTCCGCATTAATTTTTATTCCACAAAGTCTTAATTTAGGCCTCAAAGGTTAAAAAAACAAGAAAAGGTAAAAGGCTGACTTTTCCCCAGCGTTATCTGCACAGATATGCAAATCTACTCAACAAGAATGAAAGAAAGGGCCATGGCTTCAAAAACAAAAAGTAGGAAAACAGTGAATATTTGCCGAAAAACTGTAATTCTGGTTCGATCAAATGAATATCGAACAAAGAACAAAATAAAGCAACAAATTAGCTATGTTTTGCACTTACTGAGAAAATGGGTCTTAAATATGCCTCAAAATATGTGGAAATTGCAGGGCCTACCCTGTGCCCTTAATACATTAAGTTCTTTATGGCCTTTTGAGTACATTTAGCCAAAGTGCCATACTTTCACGGACACCACTGACGATGTGCATAGACTCAGAAAGGCCTAACTATGGCTCTGTTGTAAGCAACATATCTGCAGTGCTGTATTTACAACAATTTTTGCATAATTGACATCAAAGCATTCATGCGAGCAACAGAGTTGTCCTGCAAGACCTCCTGGCAAGGTCAAGTGACGCAGAGCAAATGATGCTCCAATAACCCTTATTACCACTTCAAAGTGATCACAGTAATCCAATACCATCTGTAGCAACGAGAGAAGCATTCAGTCATCACTGTGAATAAACAATCAAATGCAAAAATACTCATAAGGTGCGCTGGTTAAGTATGCGTATTACGAGGATTTCCACTACTCACTTAACGACTGATATGTCAGAATTTCATGCCATAGAAAAATGAGAACAAGAGGCTAATGACATCTCCATTGTGTGAAGTCATTATCATTGGCATAAAGCTCCAGCAGATCATGAGCGAACTGCCTACCAAATGCGGTATATTCACGAACAACTTGCTGTTAAAAAAGCCATCAAGTAGGAAAATAAAAGTCAAGCTCGTGTAAATCACGTTCAGATAGACAGAAAATTAAAACCCTGGAGATGAAATGAGTTTCTTTGGATTAAGGGGGGATGCTACACTTCATAGACAACTTTTTTATTTATGAATAGATCTCAACCAAATTTTCACATCTTGCATATTTTGATGAAGTGATTCCTCAGGTGTAATTACTTTTGCAATAGGACAAGTAGTTTCCGACATACTGTACAAGTTAGGTTCTTTGTTTGGAGAAAAATTAGCATCTTAACAGAAAGCCACAACACAGTGGTTTGAGTATTGAATGAATCTAGGATGTTTAAGGAGTGTAATAAGGTATAAATAAAAGTTCTGGGCCAATTTGAACTAGACTTACAGCTCATCAAAGTTGCTAGAAAAAAACGCCATCTTCGCACGCCAAAGATATGACCCATTTTTAAAATTTTCTGAAATAAATATTGTATTGAAATTGAGCATATTACATTCTGCATGCATTTACCTTTCTGACAAAAAAAAATTATGTTGATAGCTGAAATAGAACGAAAGCTATTTTTCCTCCAAAATCACAAGTGTACCAAAATTGCTGTTTTGAGAAATCAAGAAAAAACGTTTCAAAACATTTTTATTGGGAAAAACCCAATAAAATTTCAAGGAAATGCTCCAGGGGCATAATCGGGATGCATCCCATCTCTATGCCTCTTTTTGGCCTGCTTCCTCACTTCCAGAGAGGCTTCTCTCTTTTTCTTTGAGCTGGCACTTCGACGCAGATCTTTCTCCCTGGCCCTCTGATATCCACTGCTCGTGATGTTCATATCTAGCTGCTGTAGAATTGCAGATGATGCATGAAGATTCCCAGTGTTGAAGCGCAGGACAGCTTCCGCAACAGCAGCTTGCACGGCAACGAGTGAAGAATGCTGCTCCTTCGACACTAGACTCCAAATCACGGAGTGGAGACTTTCATTTGCATTCTGGGTCTTGCCTCGCTGGCACCTCTGGAGCAGGGTCCTTTCGGATAGCCGAGTGTAGACGGGCAGCATTGCTTCTGCGACATCTTTGGGCAAATTGTAGTGGTGCCCGGGCTCTGGCTCACCCTTTGCTCTAGCAGCATTTTGACGACACCATGAATTTTCTCCAGTGGGGCATAGGCTGTGATCTGAATGTTCGTCAGTGGATGTGACATGCCTGTATGTTGCCATTACAGCCTTCTGCATTGCGTCCACGTCACCGTCGTTAGATTTCAGAGCCCAGCCGTAATACTTGCTCAGTCTCGTGATGAGCTCATTTGTTAGCCGGCCTCTCCCACCAAGGCTTCGCTTCCCCTCTCCTTTTTGTTTCTGCACCAAATTCCTCAGTGCTGTCCCCATGCGCTTCTGAACATGGTTCACGCAGTCCTCCTTCTGCACATCAATGAAACCGTACACTTTTGCTTCTTGGATTGCTGTAAATGTACGGCTGTCACCATCACACAAAATGGTTGTGTACCGCAATCCATGTCGCTCTAGCGATCTTTGGAAAAGTATGAGGCCAGCTTCGACCTCCATGTGACCAGCTTTGCTATCACTATTTTTCTGGCATTGGTGTGTGGCCTTCCACTCTGCGTAGCCCTCAGAATCGGGCTTCGGTCCTACCTCACACCCTAAACAAAAGTTAGAGAGTACAATGTAGTCCAAGACATAACCTGAAAACAACTCTATCACTGCACCCACGCATATGTGTGAGGAGTGACCACGTGTCATCCAAGAGCCATCATAGCTTACTGCTATATTGCCTCTATGACCAAAACACAGGTCTTCATAGAGTGTGGCCACCTTTTGTGCACACTGGTTCATAGCGACCTCGGCCGCTTGTGTGGCAGCAGGTGCCAAAGACTGCTTCAAATGTCGCTGAAAAGTTTTGTGGTGCATACCACGGCGCGACAATCCCATTGCCGCGAATATATCGTTCATGGCTGTCTGGCCATTCCCCGTTGAAACCATCGCTCGCGTAGCCAGGAGGTTGACGTCGAACGGGTTGCAGGTCTTCGAACCATCAACTCGGGGCGAGCTCCATTCGGTCGCGATGTCTCCGCAGTTGTCGCACACGGCAGTCAGCTTCACCGCGAGGCCGTAATCACAATCACCTCTCACTATATGCACTGGCTGGTTGCACGTTTCGCATCGCATAACTTGAAGGAGCGAGTTGAGTGAGGCGATGTTCACGATGACGTAAGGAGCGGCACGCTGATCCGGCACTGGCGCCGTTGCCGCACTGCTTGCCTCTGCAAAAGGCTCAACCTTCCGTGCCGTTGCCGGTATCGACGAAAGTCGTTGAAGTGCCGTTTTTTCACTGGCGAGAGCCTCCCGCACTTCTCTGTCGCCAATAGCATCGGTGCTTATGCGAACGCGGCCGGAGTCGACACAGCGAACGCTGTCAGAGGAAGCAACCTCGCGCGCTTCTCTGTTGCCGATAAGATCGGTGCTCATCCGAACGCGGCCTTCGCGCACGCTATCTGGGGAACCGATCTCGCGTACTTCTTCACTGATAACATCGGTGTTTATGGTCGCGCGGCTGGAGTCGACACCTTGCTCGCTGTCAGGGGAGGCGTCCTCGGGCACGACGGCGTTATCAGGCGATGTCGGGGCCTGATTGTCCATCACATGCTCCCGCAACGCGGTAGCAGCACCAGCACGCTTTCTGCCCCTACCTTTCTTCCGTGTACGGCCAAAATGATGCAGAGATCGGTGTTTTTTCGCACCGCCAGGCATAGCGAACCGAAGTACCACGTTGAGCACAACACGTTTTCGCAAGAGCAAATACCTCTTCAAAATGGCGGCAGGCACCGACCACAAGCTTCCTTAGCCAATCAAAAACCGCCATTTTGGTCACATGCTTCAAGCAACCAATAGAAGGCCACTTCGCGCATCATTTTTGTCGTTGCTTTTTTTCTTTCTGCGCGAAGCTCAGGGTTGCTTACTGAAAAAAAATAAAAGCTGGAAACCGCAGCTTTCAAACAAGACAAAAATGGCGCCGATCGAGTGCGTAGTTCCCGAGCTGAAGGCGGTTGAAATAGGGCGAATTTTGACCTCAATTTAAAGGTCCGCGTGCCGTATTTGTTATTATTAGCTGGTATAATGCGTGAAATAAACGTAGTTTGGAAGCCAAAATTTGCAGATCGGTGCAGAATGGTCTCGGGAACGCGAAAATGAAGTGATTGAAAATGCGATTTTTGGGCCGATTTTCGGCTCTCAAGTGCCGCGTCCCCCCTTAAGCAAATCTCAAGTCACCCCAGCAAGGAGCACAAACACAGAGACAACAAGACAGCACATTTGGCCTATTGAACCTAGTGGTGCTTATCCAATGCATTTCTGACGACTGCAATGGCAAGCACAAAATAAAAAATAGCACACACATGCAAAAGACGTGATCTATTTGTGTGTCGCTAACATAGAGACCATCACAACCCCTGTGTTTTAAGGGCAACTGATGAGGTTTCAGAATTCGATGAGCTTAAAACGGCCAAATGTGTGAAACATGCAGGTAAAGCCTGCAAAAATCGTTTTGACCAAGCGTCTGCAATGGTGGCGCACTTGCCGAATAAAGCGGTGTTGGTGTTCAGGCTTCTCTGCAGTGCACAGCGACGAACAGAGGCCGCGATAATGGCATCATGTATGAAGGCGCTATGTTTCTAGTGAAAGAATAGTTGTTTCATGAAAGAAAACCAAAGCCACCGAACGTGAAGCTCACGAAGCATTGTTTGGCAGCATCAGACAATGCACAGTAGCAAGCAGGCGAAGGCTGCGGACATCTGCAATTTCAGCAGCAATGACCTCGCTACAAGTTTGCCTGCACTTCTCCAATGCAGTGAGAAGAAGCCTGAACATTGTTGTGGTTCAGTCGACAATTGCGTCACCATTTTAGATGCTAGTGCAAAAATACTCTGCATGCTTTAGATAGAAGCTTCATAGATTCGAATTCTTGAATAACCTCAAATTCTCAAAAAACGATTTCAGCTTCCCCTTAGGAAAATTAATACACAGAGTGCATCAAAAGTTCTCAGGCCATAGGGTCAGCCATATATTCTGGGACCAAAGTTCCCTCAGAGGTGAGAGTGATACTTCTCCTACCCTCTACAGAGACTTTTAGGTTTGGAGCTGTCGTAAATGCCCCATGACACAACTCAAAAGCTGACCCTGTAGCCCGAAGGCTTTTGGTGTACCCTGTGCCTCCACTGTTTAAATTACAACTGCAACAATCTACTACTCAATGTTAACTTGAACTGCCACAAAGTTAAAATGGCATCTTATATGCACATACCTATATATACAGAAGCTCGAAGACTCCAGCTCGAAGGCATGGACAATTTTTTTTCCCCATTACAGTTGCAACAATGAATTACTAGTATACTCATTAGTGCGGCCGGTTAAAAAGAAATAATATTGCCCAGCTCGCACTGAATTACTAGTACAGGAAAAACAATTCTGTGCTAGTGCAACTTCACAAATAATCGTGCAAACATAGTTTACAATAAACAGCATATTAGGAAAACATCATGCCACAAGACTCAACAAACAGATTTGTCGTTCTACTAGCTAGATCTGACATTCCTGCGCCAACCCAGTGCAACTGCTCGCAAGGTGTTGGCAATACTCCCAACTTATACACAAATCTAGCCTCATGTGAACAATTTGTCAAGGTTCAGCCAGCAACATTCTTTCTTTTTCACTCTCAGTCGCCTTCACAGAAGGGCGCTACTCGAGCACAGCCTGCCTGCTACAGACCAACACACCATGTGCACAGAATTAAAAAATATACAAGTATGTTCTCAACATTACGAGCATAAACGAGACCTATTTGAAAAACCCGGCCATGCACGGTCTTTTTCACAGCTCATTACCTGCACCAACAAAGAGGTGCACCTCTCCACACAATTAAAACAGCGCCCCAGTATCCAATTAAAGTTAAAACACGATATGTCAGCCCACCATTTGAACTGGCTGTGGCGAAACGTGGTATTCACAGCCATCGCTAGCATTACTAGCGAGCACATCATCATCTGTCTCCGGCTCCATCAGCATCGCTGCTTTTGTGCTCCGGCGAATCCCAAGAGAGGTGGACTTTCTTCAGATGCTCCGCAGCCCGCTGGCTGATGTTCAGCGCTGGTTGGAGCGGTGCCAGCTTCTCCATGCCCATGAGTGACAAGCTTGCAATGCCCATGTACGCATGCATGGGGTCTGTACAAGACAAAGTGGGTCACACAACTTAGGTTCGGCCATTTCTCCCACAAGACATAGGCATGCACGCACACTTAGGTAGCCCGAAAAGCTGATCCTAGCTTTTGTTATTTTATGGGGTAAACGTGCCAAAGTGACTCAGGCTATGAGAGACGCTGTAGTGGAGGACTCCAGATAATTTTTACCACATGGGGTTCTGTAACGGGCACTGAACATCGCACAGTACGCGAGCCTCTAGCATTTGGCCTCCATCAAAATGTGGCCACAG
The DNA here is from genome assembly GCF_055824585.1 of Amblyomma mixtum. Taxonomy (NCBI): domain Eukaryota; kingdom Metazoa; phylum Arthropoda; class Arachnida; order Ixodida; family Ixodidae; genus Amblyomma; species Amblyomma mixtum. Next base: position 83,759,183 of record NC_143016.1, on the reverse strand, counting down.
CGGCCGAGATCGAACCCCTGTCTTTTGGGTCAGCTTCCAAGCATCATAACCACTGAGCCACCGTGGTGGCTTAATAGAATTTTTTTGGAAGGGGCTTTCGAACCCAGGCTGCCGCAAACAAATTCACTGTATTAGAGCACTACACTGTCACCGCAGCACCGATTCTAGCTACAACACTACCTGTGATAACTGAACTCATAGTCGCAATTGTTGCAGTGCCGCATTCAAGTTTCAGAGTTTCGTTTTTTTCTTCTTAAATGTGCATAAAAGAGACATAAGAAATAACAGCACTGCATAAAAATAAAGAGAAAAGCAGCACTGAACACGACACCGAAGTCCAGGAATTCTATAAAGGCTATCCATAGCACAAATCTGTTCTCCATTACACCACGAGTAGAGCATGCACAGATGTGGTTGAAGAATGTAAAGCAAACTGCAAGCTTTTCAAGCCTACCAGTACACAAATGGAGGCACAACACTCGCTGACAATACTGAACCACGCCAGCTCACATACCAGGATCACTGTCGGGCCATTTGCAGAAGCCGCCTGTGATTCCATCCTGAGTCGATTGCAAGAACTCATAGTTCTCCTTGTGGTCCACAAATTGGAAGGCACCAAGAAGCTGCACAAAGAAAAGAATGGATGACAGCTGTACGTCTCAGTGTGTCTCTATGAGTCCAATATCTTTAGCACATCTCTGGCTGGCATCTCTACTGGTGTGTTGTAAATCACTAATCCTACTGTACAAACACTTCAATTCGCTAGGCGCAAGCGAGTTTCTAAAGACAACTCAGAAAATTAACAAAAAGTGAGTGCAGTGATGAAGGCTAAGCTCTACAGCTCTACCACTAAGCTCTACAGCGCGAGGAGAAGCCAACTTTTGGAAGGTGTTGGGGCCGTGAGGCAAAGCGCGCAGTGCACACGGCAGAAAAAAAATAATAATAATTAAAGCTGGCTCTGAATGTAGAAAGAAGGCGGTGCGGGGTACTGAGAAAGGGAAAGCTAGTAAAAGTGAAGTGAGAGGTAGGATAGGGAAGAAAAGGACAAACGTTCACAGCACGGCAGTGCGAAAAGCGGAGGTGCAGCAGCATTGCGTTGGTGGTTTTGCCGCACCTGACAGTGTCGCGCACATTTCTTTACTGCCTCTTAAATGACGCTGAAGATGCAGACGACGCCGCTGAGCTCATGCAAAGCTTTGGTTTTTACATAAAATCAATCTAGCATTAAATTCGTAGCCGTGTTGTACTCGTGCAAATACGGTATTACCACAAGACACGAACAAAATTGCAAAACGTAACGAAATGTTATAACTGAAAATAAATAATGATCACATAGAGGGTCGATAAGAGCAGGATGGAAGGTATTTCTGAGCGTTTCATTTATAAACCAACACTCTGTGTTCAGTAAGAAGTCAGAGAGCATCCTCAGAGCCATGCCACCACCAACAACTGATATAAAGATTTTTGCTTGTCTGAGCTACTTTACTGCACAGGGGTTCATGTACTCTGACTGTTGGCACCCACTATTTTACAGGTAAATAGTACAGTTGCACATTACATGCCACAGTTAGGAAATTTAAGTCTCTTTAGACATTAGACATTAATGGAAAAACAAGGCAAAACAGGCCGCTTGCCATTTATAGTAAATGTAAAAATATCGGCTGAATAACAGGTTTAGTCAGTCAGTCAGAAAAAATTGGAAATTATAACGGAAACACTCAATTCTTTTTTAATTCATTACTACTTGAAGCAACTGAGGAAAAAATTAAAACTGCCTTGCAGAGAAGGCAGCTTCAGGCTGAGGTTCACTTAGTTGGATGACACTAAAATCAAAACTACAATTCAAACTTTATGTTGGGGCTCCTTGTTCAAGACCGCAAGGCTAAGCCAACTCAAAGGTGGGGAAAACCGGTGTGCACCTTGAGGGCTCCTCCCACCCAGAAGGAGTAGCAGGTGTCGATGGGCTTGTTGGGGCGACCCTGGAATCCCGTCAGCTGCCGGTTGAGGCACCAGCGCTGCAGGCTACGCAACTGCCGCTCGGTCAGCGCCGATCGTAGCCGTCCCATCAGGATGAGTGCGGACACCGCACAGTACGTCGAACCACCTGCACACACCAGCACGCCAAACTGCCTGCATCACACACCAATCATTACGCCACCAACAAAAATGGGCACCAAGGCTTCCCCTCATCATCATCATCATCAGTCCGACTACGCCCACTGCAGGACAAAGGCCTCTCCCATGTCTCTCCAATTAACCCTGTCCTTCGCCAGTTGCGGCCACCGTATTCCCGCAAACTTCTTAATCTTATCCGCCCACCTAACATTCTGCCACCCCCTGCTACGCTTGCCTTCTCTTGGAATCCACTCCGTTACTATTAAGGACCAGCGGTTATCTTGCATTCGCATTACATGCCCTGCCCAACCCCACTTCTTCCTCTTGATTTCGACTAGGATGTCATTAAGCCGTGTTTGTTCCCTCATCCACTCTGCCCGCTTCCGATCTCTTAACGTTACATCTATCATTTTTCTTTTCATAGCTCGCTGCGTTGCCCTTAACTTAAGCTGAACCCTCTTTGTTAGCCTCCACGTTTCTGCCCCATAGGTGAGTACTGGTAAAATACATATTCCCCTACTGGCTCATTAAATACAGGCACCACTGAGAGAAAACATTCTATACAAAGAAGGCTTTGATCAAAATTAACATGTCCAATGACCACACATGCATTTACCTAAAATAATACTCCATTGCCTATAGGCATATTCGATTCAGGATGTACAATTTCAAATAACAAAGAAAAGTTCTGGCGAAAAAAAAAAAGCAAAGGAAGGCAACAGGACATGTTCCACCTCTATCGTTTTTACAGAACCCTGCAAAACAGCCGATAGCAACTGGCCCAACTCAAAAGCAGTCACACCAATGAAGAAAACGTGTGAGCACCCACCATGCGATTCTGTTCCAGGGTAAGGCGATATCCCTCCATCATAGCTCTGTCAAAGAAAGCAAATTTCCTTAGAACACTGCGCACTTAAAAAAGCAGATATCTTTGCACTGCCTACAGCAGTCGTGCAATCAACTGGCTTCACATGCTAACAAGTACATTTTATGCATTCACATTCAGCTTAGGTTAGGCCACTCTAGCAACCAAATGCATTTTTGAAAAGGTAAAGGAAAGTGAAAAGAATGCCAGTCTTGGTAGAAGCAAGAAATATTTGCGGTTAACAATTTTTTTTTTTCAGTCACTTTTAACAGGCACACAGGCTGTGGAACATAGTAGCGGAGCGCTCCGGGTTGTATTTTTGATCAGCTTAGGTTCGTTACACGCAGCCTTGCGTTTCGCCTCCATCGAAGCATGGCTATCACAGCTGAAAATCACTTTCAAGCTTGTCTTCCGCGGCACAATACTTACAGCTACTGAACGACAGCAGTGCTGAGCGTCATTTGGCATCGCTTGCCGACATTTCACTTTATAGCACTGCTGTGACACTCTTAGAACTCCTACAACTGCAATAATCCATAGCTTGACCATCTAATGTGCCAAGTTTCTATTTCACAAGCCTTTCTCAGTGCTACCCAGGTGACCGAGCAGAGAGTGACTGTCATTGTGATGTATTAAATGCTGGTTAACTTAAATTTTTTCCATTGTTCAGAAGAATTGTGTCATTTGTCCAAGCTTTTCTATTGCAGAAAAGGTCATTATATTTCGAACTCAAAAATGTCAGGTACTTCTTGACTATTTGAGCTAGAAAGAAGCGCTTACTGACAGATTACGAGCATTACTGGTTGTGCCCAGAGCACTAATAAATAAATTTCTTAAGCAATCATGGTGAATCAGTGGCTGTGGCATTCAGCTACTGGGCACAATTTCATGGGTTCAATTCCTGGAGTGGCTGCACTTTAATGGCAACTAATCATAAAGCCACCCACACATTCAGACTTAAGTCGATGTCAAAGGTGCACTGAAGAGGAATCTGAACTTGTCTTTTTGCCGCGGGAACTCGATCTACACGTTCCTAGCATTCTTAGAAACTACGACTTATTGCCCTGTGTGGCCGATTTCCCTAATTAAATCGAATTAACGCCCGGCTCCCGCCTTTTTTTTTTCGAATTTTGCCTCGTACGGTGGGCGGAGTCGACCAACTCGGGGAATGCCTTTCAGCCAGCTCCGTGGAGGCTTTGCTTTCGCTTCATTTTGTTTTTTAGGTTTCCGTGAATAAATAGTTTCAATTGCAGATAATATAACCGCAAAATAAGCCCGCAGAAATAAAAATACGCGCGGACTATTTGCTTCTACGGACTACTACGTATTACTCCGCCGATGGCAGAGCGGCGAGCCGCCACGGGACTGGGTGAAAGGCACTCCCCGCGTTGGTCGACTCCGCCCACCGTACGAGGGAGAATTAAAAAAAAAAAGGCGGGAGCGGGACGTTAATTCGATTTAATTAGGGAAATCAGCCACAGAGGGCAATAAATCGAAGTTTCCAAGAATGCTCGGAACGTGTAGATTGAGTTCCCGCGGCAAAAAGACGAGTTCAGATTCCTCTTCAGTGCACCTTTAAACAATCCCAAGTGGGTAGATTAAATCCAGCGCCTTCCACTGCATCATGGGTCGATGTTCACATTGCAACTTTCGCAAGAAAAAAAAAAGAAAAATCCATTACATTACTTTACTTCAGAGGAATTTTCCATTCAAGCTGTGGGGCTAGTGGCACTACATGCAGTCTACCTGAACTGGGCATGCTGCAGGCATGCCCTACGCTACATGTATACCTAACAACTAGGCCAAGATGTCCAAGACTGACCAGATGAACAAACATATCCATACTCACAATGTCACTCAGGAACTAAAACTGACTGCAGCTGTAGCAGAGGCCGCACTCTGACTAATGGGATGATTCATAGTGCATGAAAGCAATGCTGGCCATCTCTGGGCACATCTCTGCCCATCTCTGGGCACAGAGCAGTGATTGCAAACACAACGCAGCATGACCTTCTTAAGGGGGGACACTGGTCTTGAAAAAAAATTTTTATTAATTTAGTCATAGTTATGAAATTTTCAGGGCACATGTGTTTTTATGCACTGATTCTAGATATGTCATGTAAAACAATTCCTTGAGCACTTATGCACTTTTTATGCAAGTATTTTGCGGAGAGTTTTGGAAGAAAATTTGCTGCAGGAAACTCGCTAAAATGTATGCCATTGGGTTCTCTTGACACCAATGAATACAATAAGGGTGAAATTGTCTTCCTGTTTATCATAGAACTTAAGTTATAGAGTTTTGAAGTTGTCGCTTCAGAAATGAGAAGGAAAGTGTGTATTCCTGCTTCTGAAGTGGCAGCTTCAGTACCCTATTACTCAAGTTCGATGAGAGCCAGGATGATAATTTCACCCTTATTGCATTCATTGGTGTCAAGAGAACCCAATGGCACACATTTAAGAGAGTTTCCTGCAGCAAATTTTCTTCAAAACTCTCCGCAAAATACTAGCATAAAAAGTGCATAAGTGCTCAAGGAATTGTTTTACATGAAATTAAATGACATATTTAGAATCAGCACACAAAAATACATATTCCCTGAAGATTTCGTAACTGTGACTTCATTAATAAATTTTTTTTTTATTTTAAGTAAAATTTCTCGCTTAGGGAGGGCGACCGCCTTCACCGCAGCCCCCTTCAAATCCGCCCCTGGTCAACACAATGAAAATGAGAAACACTTATGGTGGAGCAGCGCCCAGCTGCGGGATGAACATCGACGAAAAAAATTAAACAAAGGGCAGTTAGGCAATAGGGAACACTTACGTAGCAACTCTGAATGAAGTTCACAGCACTGTCCTTGTCGAAAACAGACCAGTCGTGCAACAGGGAACATATAGCAGCAGCACAGTAGACAAACCGCATGTCATCCTCACTTCCATGAATGTTGGCTATAAAGCTATAATGGAAGAAAAAAAATTTAGAGGCGATCAATTGGACTGATGCGGTGGAAATGCAACAGCATTCTTCTTTCACTCGCCAATCTATCCAAGTTCAGGTTCTGTTCCAATTCTGAGTCCACTGTTTTTCACTCCCCAAGCTACTGCAATTGAATTTCTTTTCCAGTTCTGACTATGCAACTACGTAAAGTGCGTCACACTGTTAGATCGCTGCGAGTCCTCATACCAGTACCAGCGCAGTGGCGTTACAGTTAAGCAATGTGCCACTGCATTGGTAGGTGGCTCAGTTATCACACCCAAATGATGAGGTGCTCTAGTAAATGCACTGAACTTATGCAACCTATACAATTAGAGTTTCGTCAGTAATGAAACGCTTTCAGTACTGAACCAAATAATGTAGCATTTGGTTCAATTTCAAAATAAACAGTTCTAATCTCCTACATAAAACAATCTCAAAGTTTAATGACACCGACAACCCACTTCCACATCGCGCCATGTGGTATAGGCCCGAACTGCCATAATTTATGCATTTTTTATTTAACACCCGGTGGAACATCGGCAAGCTCTATTTCTCCAGTGAATTTGCCAGATGTACCTTTCTTAGCCACTGTTGAAAGCAGTTAAGAAGTGTACAACAGAACTGATGTCCCTTTACGATTTCACTGGCTCTTCTTCAAGAAAAATAAATGGTTTGGCTAAATTGCTACAATACCATGTCTACACTTTCCCAACATGTCCATGGTTTTAACAAGCACAATATTCACCTCAAGTTAACAACATTTACTCTGGCCTGAAAACTTTTCAAACAAAATAATCATCCACTTTGTGTTCACTTCAGTTTGCAAAATAATCATTTGCACATGCCTAAAAGCAAACTGCCGACTCTGCACCATAAGAAGCTGCCCGCTATGCCTGCTATAAACACTATGGCAGAAACACTGCAAAAATGGAATGCCTACCATGCCTTCACACCCATAACACTCTAGGTAAAGACAAGACTCAGGGAATGAAACCCACAATCTTCCACCTAGTAAAGCACAGTGATATGTCCCAAACCTACCTTCCAGACTCTTGCTGAAGGGCTTTGAGACCTTGCATGACTGCATACCTGTCCACTCTGCTCAGGTCGTCACCCAGTATGATGAGGGTTGCCAAGGCTGTGTAGGTCATGGCAATATGACCGCAGTTGAATTCGCTTTCACTACCATCCTGGCGATAAGAGAGAAAAGAAGCATATCTCACATGCACTGCATTAAAAACAAGGTGCTTTTCTTTCCTTGTGTAAACTTAGGTAAAATCAGGCTGCACAACATTCACCATGCTCATGTGCACCTAGCTACGCCCATGCTAATCTTGGGCAAATTTAAGTCACTGTCTGTCAAATGGAGCCTGATAAATGTGGACAAGAAAAGAAAGAGGAAGTAAAATTAAAGCTCAGCCTCACAGATATGACATGGTAGCATCAACGGGTTCATGCCCGTATGAGCAAAATTGGCCATTCTCTACATTAGATTTATAGATCCCTGGGAGACCTCATACCGCTCCTGACACAATGCCATCATAGCAGTTCAGCGATGCACCACTGCCCTGCGATGGCAGGTGCTACCACCGGTGGGGATTGTGAGAACCAGGTTGCTCTTCCCGAGCGACCTCTCATGACCAATCACATGCCATGGTGGGCGGTTTGGTCACAATCCGGTGGGCTGGTTACGATGATGTCACAAGGTCATATGACTTACGTGGCCCAACGTGCCACCTAGGTAGCTTCTCTAGGGATTTTTCGTGGATTTTCGCTCACGGTCGACCACGATGACACCGACTTTTCTGCAACACGGGACCCTTAACGCTGTCGCGTTAAAATGATGCAGTGAAAAATAAAATGTAAAAAAGTGCTCAGCTATCATGAACCTCACAACACATCTGTAAAATCAAAGGACAAAATTATTTGACCAGTACAAGTCGGATGGTCCACAGTTACTAACACAGGATCATTATTCACAATACTGCTCACAGAATGGGCACTAGTTCAAGGACAAACTTTGAGAAAAAAAAAAAGCATTGCTATGCAGTGCACAAATGTGCACATCCACTGCATTCTAGTCTTCTTGTCCTACTGTACATTTTTCAACCGGTCAAATATGAATAAACTAACCTAGAAACACGTCATCTGTTAAGCAAAGTTGGGACTGACAAGACCCAACCATGAACAGCAGCAACACAAACTGGAGTCGAGGTGAGTAGTATCATTGGCCACTAATGCGCGGAAACAGATCCAAAGAATCCCCTGCCCAGTCCAAAAACAGCCTTTGCCTTGTAAACGAAATGTTTACGCTGGTCTTGAGATGATGGAGGTTAAAGCGAAGTCCGTGACTGCAGCATACAAATTCAGTTTGTAGCATGCTGCTTAAAGGCTCAGTGTTTCGTTCGCTCACCTCTGGCTGACGAAACTAAAAAATAATGAGTAAACAGCACATCCACACTGGCAAATTACCTGGGGTTAAACGGTGCATCTGAAACGTACATTTTGCAGCAGCAGGAAGCCCAGACTCATGGAACATCTGTTATCTAACACTGTAGGCGTGAACAGCTGTATAAACAATGCCACCATATAGCATGCAGAGTATTGGTTTTAAGTATCCGCTGATGTTTTCTTTAGTCCTCTAGGCCACAAAAGACTCTGCACTACTCAGTTTGAGTTGCTCTTTCTGTACTACTCACTTTGCAAAATGGAACATCTAAAATTTTTTTTGGCAGTTTGGCAGGAGACAATGCACACACTTTGCATTTTAAGTTTACTCCCTGCAGTTCCCATGCTGAATTATGTTTAAAAATATCACACACACTTTGTATCGGTTGAGTAGGGTTCACCTAAACACAATTATCTTGCAAGTTCACAACAGGCGGAGCCTATGTTTTCTTCACCAACAGTCAGCCTTCTGCACTTCCTTTCTCCATCAAGACCGTGAAATGGTGGCAAGTCAGATAGGCAGGCTCATGCATTCTTTGATGGATAATAAAATGTATGACCTTTAAGTGAACACCCTAAAACTTCAACAAATCATGAATGTGCTCACTAACAATCAATCTGTTGATGGCATGATATGTCCCTAAAAAGACGTGAAAAAAAAAAAGAGCAGTAGGGGGTGAGCAGCACATAGATCAAATAGGAATCATTAATAGCACAAGACAGATTGCTGAGCTCACCAAGTTGTCTCCTTTGGAGACAGTTGCATGAGATCCCTTGAAACCACAGCGATCAAGGTTAGTGCCTGAAATAATTCAAACACACAAGTGAACAGAAATGTAGAAGAGTGGCTAAAGGCCTGTGATACATTTACTTCAACATGTACAATGTACAATAAGCAACATGTACAATGTACAATAAGCAACATGTACAATGTACAATAAGCAACATGTACAATAAGCATTCAACAACATCATCATGGGACATGCTATGCAGCAAATGGATAGCCAATGATAAGATTGGGTACCCGAGTGGAATCCAAAGCAAATGTAGCCGGGAGTAACAAAAAGTCTGGTGGAGAGACGAGATTACAAAGACTGCTAGGATGCAACAGCCACAGCTGGTGTGGGACAGAAATAATTGGAAAGCATTAGGAGGGGCCCTTTGTCCTGCAGTGAACATAATTTGGCTCGTCATGACTATGATAACTCTCAACATCTCCACAACTGCGCAGACATATACCTTCAGGCATGCAAAGCTAAGATTCCTCATGGTCATTGCGAAGTCATTTACACTGTGAACAGCTGTCTCAACATACATGAAATGAGATATCAGACAATTTTGCTAAACTGAGATACCCACAAGTAGAACAAGTTCTCTAGGTTTCTTCGTGCTCACGGGATGTATGGAAGTCATGGTCATTACGCAGAAAAGCTCAGGCCACTTGGGGATGCAGACTCACTATTATAAGTTTACTATTTTTAATTTGCCCTGCAGCACATTAACGCAGACACTTACACTGAGCTTTTTAACACCAGATGCAGTCATTTATTGTGCAAAATATATACACTGGTTTTGATGTCTGGTGCAATGGAGGATATGAGCCATGGTCAAAGGTTGACCTCCCTCATGAAGTGACGCTCATGAAGGTTTCATTCACTCATTACTTATTAATTTCCTGAAACCCCTAAAAGCCCTCACTACGAGGGTATTACATGGGGGGTGGCAGAGATACAATCATGAAAAACTGAGCAGTTAGCAAAGCAGAATCATTGAACAGGTAACAATTGTATCAAAATGTGGCGGAACAACACTCAATAAGAACATATAATGGCAAGAAATAAACAGTGCGAAACATAAAAATCAAACGCATTAGGGTGAACAGAACTAGAAGAACTACACATCTCTTTCACTTTTTGAAAGTTCATGAAACACTGTCGGATTATAATTTCAGTTTCGATTGTAGAAGGTAGCCGGTTCCAGTCCATAATAGTTTTGGGAATGAAAGATTTAGATTAATGAAAGATTACCGGTCATAATACGCACCCAGCAAAGCAAATGTCACCTGACCGAATGGAATACTTACGATCGCTGTTCGGAAGCACTTGTAACGAATATATCCATTCAATGATGCGTTGCTTGTTTTCTATCGCGTCCAGGGCGTTCATAAGATCCAGACCGGATATCGCAAAGTAGGCAACAGTCATCCTGAAACGAGGACAAGTGCTCAAAGTTGCGCAGTCGTGTGCATGCCGACTTTTGAGTACTGTTATCAAAACGAAAAACAAAGTGGGAGTCGCATGAAACATGACATCTCCGCGCAGTCCACTGTACTGAAGCAACGAACGTAAAAGCCGATCGGCCGTTTCGAAGCATCAAACTGCTAACATCAACGGCGGGTTAAGCATGGTGTATACTGTTAATGCTCACACAGTAAACTTGTAGTTGTCATTTTCAATTTACCTCATTTCGTCCAAGGATGACATGGCACAGGGGAGAACATTGAGGCACCTTTGAAAAAACTTAATGTGCTGAGCCCTAAGGAAAACCATTGTGGCGACTGTGCACCCAAAAGTACTTGGAGCTTCAAAAAACAAAAGAATCGGCAGATATCCACATAGCAATCGGTGCTAGCAGACCGATCTGAAACCAACACCCAGCACACGTTCCTCAAGCTCGTGCGGCACGCACGGTTTGCGGCTGTTGGAGACTGGTGCTGCCACCTCAGCTTTTTGGCTTGCTAATATTATTGTGCATTAATGTTTGGACTAATAATTAAGCACATACAGAAATATTTTCATATAACTTCAATTTTGTACACGCAAAACTACTCAGGAACAACTGAAAATTAATCAGTCTGCAGATGACGAATTATGGCTGGCGCGAACTAGCAATGGCGGCGGTCAGTGCCAGTAGTATGTTAGAGTTTGTTCGCCGTATTTTTCGCGAACGTCGAGATCATGGGTGCGTACAACACCTGAATCAACTCTCTTAATGTTGCTCGACGTGTTCGCCTAACAATTCTTTCCGTCTCATCTGCCTAGCGCCCAGTCTTTGTTTGTGAACATTATGATAATGTCGCTCTCTGTTGCTCTGTTGTGGTGCTCCGAGTGCCACTTTTGACGTTAACAAATTCGCCCTGCTGGAATTATTAGTTTTGTCACCGCTGAGGCGACATTTAAATACCCCTGTTTTAATTCCTGGCAGCAGTTTGTAGGTCCGATAGCGCTAACCAGTCCTTTCTTAGCCGTAATCACTCCGTCGTCGCCAAACCATTCGTGCTCTACTTTCAAGGGAAACTAGCCTTCCGCACTACGTAGGCGAACAAGAAGGGTCTTTGCCGATCTTCAGCTTTGATGCGTTTGTTTCTACCATGCGTAGCATTCCTGTAGTGGCTTTCTTTGGTGTTATTAAACGTGGTAATGAAGCGTCTGTACATCGTGAAAGCGAGCCACGTATACGAGAAGACAACGACGCGTCAGGAAAAGTACCAAACGACGCGTATTGTGTTAACGCTGTCGAGGCACACCGACCTTAAATGTCATATCTATAACGCAAGCAAGATTGCTGTGAATCGTTACGATCTATTCGTGCTTGTTTAGTTTGCGAACGATCGGGATAATTTGACTCGCGTCCTCGTTAACTTGTTAACTTCAGGTCCTGAGAAATGATGCGATCTGCGCTTACACCGCGGACTTCGCGGTACAAAAGTTTTTAAACTTGATATGAAGCAACAGTTCAGGTTGACGTGTCGTTTTTAGTACAGCTAATTTCATACAGCGCGAAAAAGTGACACAGACCCCGTTACGATAGTTTTCGTGTGTTGTGAAAAATTGTGCATCGCTCAAGTTTACTTTCGTCGTTGTTTCTTGAACGTGCTCATGAATATTGATTTTTTTTATTTTGTCCACCAACGCAGCATGCTCACAATCAGGCAGCTGCGGACACTATACACGGACGAGCTCAAAGTGAAGCACCTGTCTTCAGAAAACCGTGAAGTTTTTGCCTCTATTGTCACAACCGTGTTCAAGGAGTTTGAAGACTTGGCCGAAAGCAGAGACAAATCATCGCAGGTAGCGAGAGCTCTGATTTTGACCATCTTTGTGAAAATTGACTAGACTCCATGCTTCTGAGAAAGTCACATGCTCGCTCTACGAAATCATGAAACAGTGCCTCACATCCTGCTGTAAAGCAACCATAAGTTGGGTGCCATTTTTAGAATAGCCTTCCTAATTTTGTTATAGTCAATGATGATGACAAGCTTTTTCTTATTGTATTGCAACATATGTTGTCACCTTGATGATACCAGGAAGTCGGTGTCTAGATGGCTTGCACATGTCACAGGTACCGTGATGGAGTACCAAGCATGGCATCCACAATGAAAGTTGGAGCGGGTGGCGATAAGCGCAGTAAAAAAAAAAAAAAAATACACCACCTTTTGCCATGCTAGTGAGCCCCAACGTGACGGCCACTGGGACATTGGGGAAATAGTTGCTGTTACACTCGTGGATACATATTGGGCATGCCAGCAGGTCTTTTCACATCTCGCTCAAAGAGCTTACACCGCACCTTGTCTGACTGCATTTTCTTGTTTGTTCAGGACATCAAGTCAGATAATGACTCCTCTGCGGACTCGGAGGACACCAGTGCCCTGCGCTCAGTGCTGCCTCAAAATGGCAATTGCAACATTGACACCGACTCGCCCATCAAATGCCCCAATGCCAAGAATGTTCAGCGCATCATCGACTCAAGCAGTGATTCTGACGATGATGATGTGATTCGAGCTGTAAAAGAAACACTTGGAGTGCAAACGCGTCGGCGAACTCAACCGAAACAGGCTTCCATGCCCAGTGTCACTTTCACCACTACCACAACTACAACCACCACCGCCACCTCCACTGTCAACAGTACATCTCACACAGGTGCCAACACTACATCATTAGCCATCACATCCGATTCACCGCACATTTCCCTCAAGGTTCCTCCAAGTGTTTCCTCAAATGTTTCTTCAAGTGCTCCTTCAAGTGTCTCTTCAAGTGCTTCTTCAAGTGTTTCTTCTAGTGTTTCTGCGAGTGTTTTGTTGAGTTCAGCTTCCAGCCTAGCCTCAGGTCTGGGCCCGAGTGGTCCAGTCAAAGAGGCTTCTCATGATGAATCCAGTGCTGCTGCTTCCAGTACTGCAACCAATGCAGTGTGTGGTGCCATTCCGACTGTGGTGTTCCCAGTGGTTTCGGTGGACAAGGCTGAGGCCCCCTGTGGAGGAGATGCATCCGACTCGTCGGACTCGGAAGGAAAGTTGATGATTGCAGAGTCCCCCATGTCTGCTGAATCTCCGCGGAGGCCTTCTTCAGATGGTGAAGGCAGTGCCAGGATTGGAGAGCCAACGGGGAAAGTCAGAAGGTCCTCGCTGCCCGTTGAAAACAAAAAGGCAAAACCAGTCAGCAGTAATATGAGTGAAGGTGCGTAGAGTACTTCTTAATTTTTTTTACAATTGTATTGTTGTGTTTAACGGCTTTGGCCTAACTAAAGCTCTGTCTTCTCTGAGATGCCTATTAAGAAGTTAGCATGTGTAACCAAAAACCTGCCTAATGGAAACGAGAATCTGCAGTGATTTCAAGCACTCAGCTTAGATGGGGCACAGTGTTTACACTGTAAATATAGGGCTCTTTGTTTTCGGTTAAAAATTGGTTGCGCCCAATTCTTCCACCCTGAACAGGTTTTTGAAATATCAGATTAAGCCCAGTTTCTACTCGAAAATATTTACGCAGTTAAATGCGGATGTCTTGTGTTTATTGTAGAGTGATGTTTACAATTAACTGTTGCCTTATGACCTCATCTAATGTTTGCCATATATGGTCGAGTGGGTGAGGGAACAAACACGGGTTAATGACATCCTAGTCGAAATCAGAAGGAAGAAATGGGCTTGGCCAGGGCATGTAATGCGAAGGCAAGATAACCGCTGGTCCTTAAGGGTAAGAGTGGATTCCAAGAGAAGGCAAGCATAGCAAGGGGCGGCAGAAAGTTAGGTGGGCAGATGAGATTAAGAAGTTTGCGGGGATACGGTGGCCGCAACTGGCAAAGGACAGGACTAATTGGAGAGACATGGGAGAGGCCTTTGCCCTGCAGTGGGAGTAGTCAGGCTGATGATGATGATGATAATGGTGTCATCTGTAAACATGCTTGCTTTGGGGCATATAAACGAAAATGAAAAAGAAAAGGCAGATATTCAGGTCATGGGAAATATGGCAAATGTATGAAGTTTTAGGTTATGACTGAATCCCGTCAGGCTGGGGGATAGGCTAGAACAAACATGGCCTCTGGCCAGTTGGGTTAAAAGGTTGACATTTTAGTTTGTTAAAACAAGCCACTTTAGTTATCGCTTCATTATGAATAAGGCCCCCCCTTTGTGGGAGCCAGGACGTCATCCTTTTAACCCACCTGGTTGGTGTCTGTATTTTTTTCTCATGGCATATGCTGTGATGCTTTTAGAAATTGCTTGATGACACTCCCAAGAGTTTATCTTTTTGTTAGAATGCCAGCAGCATTGTTACGCTTTTAACATTTCTGCATAGATTCCACATACAAGACTGTGTTTAAATTGCTATTTTATTTGGATTCTTAGTGAAGGCAGCTGTCTTGCCAGTCAGCCTTTATGTAGACGGCTTCTAAAAGGATGCAAGAAACAACGGAAGCTTGGAAATGATGAGAAAAACAATGTCACTCTAATTTGCTACAGCGGCTGATGCTCGTATGAGTAACAGCAATGTCTTCATTTATGAGGTTGGAATACAAAAGAGTAGTCCACCTGTTTTTGTTCTCGTCGCTGAAATAGCAGCTGGAAAAGGAGGCATAGGGGGCTTTTATTTTTGTTTCCTAATTAATTATCACCTTTTGTTTTACAGTATTTGCACTGCATATAACAGGTTAGGCTGCATTATAGAATGGCTCATCATTTGTTGGTTGAGGTGCTCGCAAGTAAGCTGGCTCATTTTTTTGCCATGATCTGCGAAACTGCTTTATGCTTTGTATTCTGTCATGAGCTTGTGCTGGAAGTGTACGGAAATGCCAGATAGTAAGCTTCATTTATTAATATCGATAAAACATTTCTGTAATGGACATATCTTTGCCGACAGTTCATTAGAGGAAAAAAAAAAAGATGTGCATTATTGCATAGGTCTCTGCTCTGGCGATATTGCACAACAGCTCATTAAAAGACTCCCGGAAGCAAGTCAACAAAGGCAGGCAGCGGCAGCATATACCGTATTTTCCGGTGTATAAGACGCACCTGCCATATATGCAGGCTGTCACTGAAAGCGTTAGTATATAAGACGCACCCGTGTATAAGACACACCCCAATTTAACCGGTTAGGCTAGTGAGAATGAAACACGCTTGCGCGACCATCGCGAAATTCACTGTACCTGTGACAAATTCTTAAGCAACGCTAAGTGATCGAAAATGGCGACACTCACATTATACCCGCCCACGTTTTAGAAAAAAGAAAAAACGAAAGTGTCTGCATTATGTCCATAACAACATTTTATTTCTACTTAAAACCTATGAAGTCTTCATCTTCGTATACGCTATCAAAAAGTTTGCCCATTTCTGGCGGCAACGAGGCTGAAACATTCTCTTCGTACTACGTACACGGAGCAAAGTTGCAAATGGTGGCTAAAAAAGAACACCGGCTTGTCTTGACTTGTCTTGACAGTGGCGAGAAGCGCGATTGTCTTCATCTTTTGGCATTTCACATTACTTTTGCTTGGGGCCTCCGAAACGGTTGCGTGTTTGTGATCCCGGAAGTCGTCATCCCAGCTGTTTCATGATAAAGTTCACCTAAGAAAAGCTGCGCTTGGCGGTCCCCGCAGTGAAGTATTAACCGCGTTACAACCGCGTCATTGGTAGTGATATTTTTTCGATGAAAAAAGCTTGAACATGAACCTGAGTAACTTCTGAACTCGCAAAAAAAACCGCGAAAAATTAGCGTATAAGACGCACCCTTGTATAGGACGCACCAGCAAGGTTTCTGAAAAAAAGCCGCGTCTTATACACCATATAATACGGTAAATGTCACCCTCATAGATTGTGTGCTTTCTGCATCATCTGCTGCACATACCGATTTCGAAATTTGCATTCAGTACGATATCTATTGTGGACATGTCCAGGAAGCATTGTGCTCTCTATTGGCTCCTTTACTGAATTGAAGAGCTCATTGAAACTGCAGTTTGAAGCACATTGAATATATTAGCAAAGTCTTGCTTTGTAACCTTTGGAAACAAGCAAAATTTTTATTCTGATGCTTTGAAGAGCCATAGTAGTAATCTTAGTTTTAAGTTATAGTCTTTCATTGTGTTTTCTTCACACGCTATCTTAAAAGGCACATGCTTGTGCACCGAGTGCCTTTGCATCTGTCAGGAGTGGAGCGCATGAGATGACCCTAGGCAATAAGTTCAATGTGTGCCGGTATCTGACAGGTAGAAGTCTCTGCTTCCCACTCGTGTCATCTTGTGGACAGATGCGGAGGCACACGGTGCATATGTCTATGAATTGGAAGCTGAAGAACTGTTGTCTGACAGTGAGTACTTTTGATAGGGCAGTGCATGATCGGTTATAAAAGGTTCAGCTTTGCCTCCATTCACACTGTTTTGTTCCTTTCGACACTTGTCTTCGCCTATGCAGCAGCTGGTACCTCGGCGAAAATGTGAAACCACAGGGCAAGTACAAATGCACGTTGGAACCAGCACAGCTGGCGATCTGTTTCTTACCGACCGTGTGCATCCTTGATGCCCCAGCACTTACCCTCACGACACTGAGTTTGGCATCACTGTGTGCTGTGGGCTATGCACGCTTGTATCTCAGCACTTAGCTTCTGATAGCACTGGAGAAGCCAGTGTAATTTACGGCAAACTGATGGCATCGCGTGAAGAAAAAAAATTTAGTCTAATGCTGAGTCATACATGTGATCCTTCACATGTCTTTTACTATGTAGTTGAGCCCACTTATAACGACCGTGATAATGAATGCTTGCTTTTTTACAAACGAAGGCAACATGATGAACGTTGTGGCTATGGTAGCTGGTCTTGGCTAGAGCGAATGTACAGCCTTTGTCAGAAGATTAGAGCCCAGGGGGTTTGCTTCTGGGCCACACTGCTTTGCTCGTAATGCGCGCTCAGCGTCCCAAATCTCGTGAAGGTAAGAAGATTTTTCATCCTGCTCCCTCCGATGCGTAGGACTTCCACGAGTGCTACAGGAGCGCCACAATAGTGCTTTGAAGCACACCCCCTGGGTTCTAAACTTTTGACAAAGGCTGTACATGGAACTCGCTTCCATTGAGCTTCAGGTGCCACAAACTCGCTCTGGGGCATTGTACGCTGCCGCGGTCTTCGTTGTAGACGTACATAAGCATCAAAACCTCAACAGCCTTCGCTTTTCTGATTTTCACAGTTAAACCATAAAAATAACATCGGTTACACAAACATCAGGATAGGACAAAAAACTGACCACCAATTACTGGTCCTGTGTAATACGAGCTTCAGCAACAGATATTTGCGTTGCTGAATGCTTCATTTGCCGCACCACGGAAGGTTCAAAGGTTCAAAGATTCAAAGGTGTCTGCAAAGGTTCAAATGTCACAATCACTAGGTTGCACTGCTGCGCTCAGAGGATGCCACAAATCTGTTGTAGAGCAAATGGTGTTATGCCACTTCCCTTTCCTCTTCATTTCTCCTTTGTGTTATGCCAGCGCCGATGCCAACAATGCCACAGAACTAGGAAAGTGCCTTTAACAGCTGTCGTTCTAAAATGAAAGTCTGCAATGCAATCACAGCATTGCCTTGGCTTTTGCACTCTGTTGAGGTCACTGCGAAGTTTACCCACTTAGAGAAGTGGCCTAATGACTGAGAAAGGAGCAACTTACTCGTGGGTTGTCAGCACTACCGGTCCTCCCTTTTAAACACTGGTTCCCAAGACTTTTTCTGCAATGTGTCATAAAAGGAAGAGATCTTGTTGCCAGAACCGAGCCATAAATGGGAGGCATTGCGATGTCATCTCAGGAACGTGCTTTTGAGTCGTGCCAGTTATCAATCACCTGCACCACATGCACTGATTTCTTCCAACCAAATTAAGTGATGCAGGCTGAAAAAGTTTGCGTGCCTACACCAAACCTGCACACTTGCAAAATGAGTGGCCACCAGCTTTCGCTGTTCACCAAACTAGCCACACCTCACAAAGCCACTTTCTCTTGCTTTGCATCTGAGCAGATTCACACGGAGTTCACAGTTATTTGGCCCACAATTCAGCTCTTGCTAAGATTGCAAGAGTTTGGATGGTGTGAAACGCTTTCTGTGTGCTACAGCTCGCTACCGCCACTGAATTTACATGCAGCTCTTTTCTGGAAAGCTGTCACCAGTTATTGCTCAGCAGAGGCAATGCCTTGGCAAAAACTAATATCGTAGATGCTGAAGTGACCAAATTTGTGGGTATAAATTTCACGACTGGCTGTCATATGTGCTGTGATTAAAAGCAAGCTTTGATACATGCTGGTCCTAGACACAGACCTTAGGGTGATGATCATCCTGTTTGTTCCGAGGCATAAACGTGTGACTGTACAGAAAACACCCCAAGGCAATAGGGACTCCCACATATCCGTAAAAAGCACACACGGAAGTTCGCCGTATGGCAGTCCAATCTTTTATGTCAAGTGCACTTTCTGTGGACGTCCAGATATATAACCAACAAATAGTGCATGATGCTCATGGTGGTTATAAGTGGGCTTGACTATATTTATGAGCTTACCATGTTCCGCATAGCAGTAATTTTTTGCCAGGGTGTTCTAGATGAGTTTGGGACCATAAAAACATAAATAGGGGGATTAACTTTTGAGACATGGTTGTGTTTTTACTGCACTAAAGCTAGGTGCCTCGTTAACAAAAAAGCTGTCCTGCCTGCGGATGAAGCCTCCACCTTCCAGCTGCCACCTGCCATGGTTTGCAGGTGGAGTGTGCTAGCACTATACTCCGTTTCATACATAGCTGTCAACGCTGTCAAAGGTACGGAAATAGTCCGCTGCAAAAAACAAGCAAAATGTATCCGTCCGCCTCGCGTCGTGGCTGAGTGGTACGAAGTGCGCGCCTGTGTGTTCATTTTACAAAGGGCCTAGGTTCAACTCCCGGCTCGGCTGGTTTCTTTTTTATTATTTTTTATTTTTCTTAAAAGATTCATTAGGTAGAAACTCGAAACTATCAAACTCTAATACCTACTTTGATAAACACAGCGCTGTTTACTTGTCTCGAAGGGAAAAGGCAGTGTAGTGTACGGCATACATACGATGTAACTTGAGTCGGATGGCGTTGACTGCAAAGCTGTCATATTTAACACTGTGAGAGCTAGATATGGTCACCTTGCTAGGTCGTTTTTGCGGTGATCTTATTCCAGTAGCGAGACGTTCCTTGTTGTATTCCAGTAGCGAGACCTACATTGTTTGTAAAACTGGGTTGGTTTGGTTGGTTTATGGGGTTTAACGTCCCAAAGCGACTGAGGCTATGAGAGACGCCGTAGTGGAGGGCTTCGGAAATTTCGACCACCTGGGGTTCTTTAACGTGCACTGACATCGCACAGTACACGGGCCTCGAATTTCTCCTCCAAAGAAATTCAACCGCCGCGGCCGGTGTTTGTAAAACTGTCGTAAGTAACCTGCGCAAAAGGAACACGTAAAACTGTCGTAAGTAACCTGCGCAAAAGGAACACACATATTGTGCTAGCGCACTTACATTACATTTAGTTTAATGAAGTAAATTGGGTGTTATTTTTTTAATATCAACTCCGATCATTCATGGGCAGCTGAAACATGTGGAGCACAGCATACATTGCATGCTGTTTCACAGACTGTAAGCAAGTCAGCAAAGGCAGGTAGTAGCTGTTATATCCTGCCAGGCGGCGCTCTTGACACCTGGGAACGACGACGAAGTGTGTTCGAGCCCGTGTTCTGTGTGCTCGCACGGCACTTGCAGGCTACAGGCAGCAACCCCAAGGTTCTGCAAATAAACCCCGTATCAGCGTCTCTTCGGTCGATACAACAGGAGCAGTGTATGAATATTGCCATTGTAGTTTGTGCCCATCTGGCCGCATCTGGTGTGCAAACGGATTTTATTCCAGTATAGCAAAATGATGTGTGGTATCTTCTGTCATGAATTTATACACTTATTACCATCTTTAAATCCAGACTAGGGAGGGGGGGATTACTCAGAATTAAAATTCACTTAGTTTAAATGCTGTGTATTCGTCCGAAATATTTGTAAAATACTGAAGTTGGGGTGGTGAAGTGTAGTGCGTAGGTTTTCTAGGTACTTAAATTTACGCTAATAAATGAGGTACATTGAGTCTACATCTTTGGTCAGCCATCATGTTCTGAAGACATTGCATCAGTGCCTATCAGATGTCAAGTGTTTTCAATCAAGGTATCTCTCCCTTTAAAGTGCAGCACCCGTTTTTGGGTGGAGCGGCCTTGGTGTAACCGGCAGAGTGAATAAAGAGCACAGTGGAGTATGAAAATACAGCGGCAGCAAAGAAATCATGAGGAGGAAAGTGCAAGAGGAGGGTACGGTAGGAGCATTAGGAGGGCAGCAGTTGAGGGTACGGCAAGGGTAGGTGATAACGGTGCAGTGTAGGAGGCGAGTACTGCAAGATCTGTGCTCCATTGGCAGCAACGGCTGCTTACAAACACACCGCCTGAGAAGAAAGGCTCAGCAGCGACAGATTGCTGCACGCGCTGCCGAAGCCAAAACCCGGAGCCACCTCCGTTTGGCACTGCATGTTCAGTCTGCAGTCGCCTGCGGTTCAAATACCGCAGCAGCCGTGCTCAAACATCGCATTATCGAGAAATGTAATTTGCTATTTTTTGGTAGGGAATGTCTTCATGATATCGGAGACTTGCGAATATGTGTTGCAGTTTTGGTGCTGATTTCTTTGCTTTCAGTACCATTTCTCAGGGCCAAGGGCATGCTCAGAGGCAGCAAAGTGACATATTTCAAATACGTCAGTGTGGCATTTTTGTGTGTTAGACTATAATTTGTTAATTGCAGGGGGAGAAACATTACTGTAGTTGAAAACCGTATCTTCCGTCTACTTAGGGTCGAAGACGCCAACCCAAGAGAGCAATGGGAAGGATCACAAGAGCATGGACGACATGCCTCTGTTCACTCTGAAACTGACGAAAACCAAGACAGGTGGCTGGATTATGGTCAAGCCAAAGAGTGAAGAGTCCGATGCCGGAGACGAGACGTCTTCTCAAAAACCCAATGTAATCCGGAGAAAGCGCGTTGCGGCACCTCGAAAAACCAAGGACAAGATACCGGAAAACGCCCGTGGCATCTTCGACTCGAGTGATGACGAACCGTTGTCAGAACTGCGCAATAGGCCACCAAAAAAGAAGCCAGTCTTGCCGCAGCAGGCAGCCGCAGTGGCGGTGACAGAAAACACCAACCTTTCAGAACTGGAGCAGAAACTTGCCCGTACGCACAAACGGAGGAAAAAGCCGGCTGACGGTTTCCCGCCTCCAAGCAAAAAGCGCAAGGTAAGGGAGTGAGTGTAATGCCATATCGCTCTAATGAAATGTGATGCTAAAACAAGCTTAGATATGTTTGCCAACAGCTGTTAGGATCAGCTAAAAAAGTCCCTTAACCCCTTAAAAGTTTATGAGAACCTCAGCTCGTCGCATGCAAGACAAGCTCAGCACGTCGTGAGTATTTCGCTACTTTCTAAACGGCTTTTGACTAACAGAAGTCGTCAAAACGTGTTTTTTCTTTTACAACATAGATGGCAGTAGTCATTCTTTTATGATACCAAAATGACCAGAATTGAGCCATTTTGGTAGTCTTTTTTTTTTTTTTTTATGAGCCCATAAGGAGTTCACCATCCTTGTGAACTTTTCATATATATCCAGCAACCTCTTGCCATCCACAGTGGCTTCTGTTAAATCAGGTTTACCTTTGTTGCACCACTGAAATTGAATTCTGCCATTTGTTACTTTTCGTTGGTTGGAGTGGAAGTAAACGCATTTGAAAGCTTATTGGGCTTAGTGAAGATTGGGGTGTTTGCAAGTGCTACACTGAGTCTGTCCATCTACCTTGCAGTATACTAAAAACTAGAAAAATGGAAGGCAGCCTGTTGGTTAAACAAGTTTGCTTCTAGGACCATTCAGAGTGTATTGCTTATAATCAATTAGTATAATGAAGTATTCATTTTAGATGCCGCTGTTGTGCACTAAAGAATGGCAGGCACTCACTGTAATATTAGCTCGTTGAAATGTGCAGTGTTTGTACTGTCCTCCATTCTGCACATTTGACTTCATGCCCATTGATAATTTTGCTTACAGTCTGGGGTGGTATTCTCCCAGTGTCGCCTTTTGCGACATGTCGCATTCGCTCTTCGCTGATTGGCTCGAGCCGCGGTGACGGCGGCGTGACGACACGGACCCGCCTTCCTGCTACGTCACCGTGACGTCACCCCAATTTACTACGCTTAGTCGAACAACGGAATGTGCTGAAGCGATTCGCGCGGGCGACAGGGTACGAAATTGATACTAGACGCCATGGATCCCACTCTCCTTGCCTGGTTTTTGAGTTGCGAAGAAGAGTGGCGTGTCCGCGGACATCGCGACCAGTTTGCCTTGGCCGACGAATCTTGTCGGCGGCATTACCGGCTGTCGAAGAGCACAGCACTGTGGCTACCGTCTGCTGAGCCGGACTGCCACTCGCCATGCGAACTTACTTTGCACCGTCGGAAACAGACGACGAAACAGACATTGCCCGCTGCGACGAGATGGCCTTGGCAGCGCTTGCACTCGCATCTGCATGACCCTTCAAGGCGTTTTAATGCACGTTAGTGCAACGAAACAGTGTCTGCACGAGCCAAAGAGGATTTAAAGCAATGTGACGACTTTTACAAATGTATAACTGAACATTAGAGAGCTTTAGTATTACGGGCTTTGCGTAATTGCGTCCATAGCGGAATAGCGGGTCCAGAGTGCGCATGCACAGAACGCTAATGGGGAAATAGCGTTAGCGTACGAATGCAATCGGCAGTTGCGGCTTTTGCGTCCTTAGCGTGAAAACATGGCGGTGAAAACATGGCGGCGGCCACGACCGAAGCGTGGCCTTGTGGTAGAGCATCCGCCTCGCATTCGGGAGGTGCTGGGTTCGATCCCCAGTGCCGCCGGGTACCCACCGGTTTCTTTAATGGGTACAAGATTTCCCCTGGCATGGTGCTCGGCTCTTCTAGGGTGAAATGCTTGGGAAAAGGGTCTTAGACCAAACAGTTGCCTTGGCGGATGAGTGATAAGTTCCCCTGCCAAGCAACCATAAGTCCGCCTCGTGCGGCATAAGCCCAATTTGTGGCCCTTTTTCTACACGACTCTCTGCCCACAGTGACGGGATTTGAAGGCGCAGGCTCCTTTCCCAAGCAATGTAGCCCTAGTAAGCCGAGCACCAGGCCGGGCCATAGCTTGTACCCATTTTGAGAAAACCGGTGGGTACCCGGCCGGCGGCGGGAGTCGAACCCATCACCTCCCGAAGCCGAGGCGGGCGCTCTGCCACGAGGCCACGGCTGCGGTGTCTTTCCAAGCGAGAGCTGCCCACTTCAGCCAATTCAGCAGTCCTTGCGATTCCGGTCGGCATGTTTACCGGCAACTACTGGTGTTGTTACCTTTAGCTATGACTTACCTTGCTTCGACGATAAAGTTTAAGCTGCAATTCAGCCTAGTTTTTGAGATATGCTCTCGATTCTGGAGCGCGCAAGCCTAATGGGACCTCCAGCTACACTGCTACCGTCTGCAACTGCCCGAAACGCAGCCGAAACCTAGCACAACCGTCCAGAACGAAACAAAATAGATTTGGAGTTTTTTTGCGGTGTTTTATAAACTTAAATGAAGTAAAACGAGTTTACATTAAATTTGCAAATGTTTTTTGAACATTAGACGTCATGTGATGGCAAATATTCTTGCTATTAAAGATACGAAACTACTGCTGCTAGTGAATCAGCAGTGGTAAATTGTCGCTTCTTGGAGTGAATGAAAGCACCGCCAACGAAAGTGCCGGCGGCATTTTGCGTTTCTTCGAGCAACTGTACGCACTTTTTTAGGCCCCGCCCTAATGCGACATGTCGCAAAAGGCGACACCGGGAGAATACCACCCCTGGTCAAAGCTACTTTCAGCAGTGAGCATGTTGTGCATATTTTATACACCTAGTGTTTTAGCTCTTTCAGTTCCAGTGATGTTGGTTTTAGTTTCACATAATGACGTGTTCTGCAATGTGATGAAAAGGGACACTTCATTGTTTGGGTGGGCCTAACAGTCAGTGCTAAAACTTCGCAGATACAAGGCTCATTCTGTTCAAATCCTGACATGAATTTCAATGGTTATGTCACTAGTAATCAGGTGTCTTTGGTTATGTCACTAGTAATCAGGTGTCTTCTGTTTATCACATCTAGCAGCTAGGTGAGAAGAGTGTCTAACAATTGTGACTCTCTTGTCAGCAGACTGAAGTCTTATTGCGTGCTGACTCTTAAAACACTGTTGCCAGAATTGTATTCTTTGTTATTGTTGTCCCTAAAATTGTTGTCTACTTTTTTTGAGTGTGTGTTCTCAAGCCCCGTTTTATCCAGTTTTGTTGCCAGTTAACAGCGCACGTTTTACGCATGTTAAATTTCTTGTTTGATGATTCACTGTGTTGTGCATTGCATTTTTTTTTTCATCCGCCCTATAAAAGACCCTAAAGCCTGTAAAGGGCCTTAGGATATGTGAATACAAAAAGCTGTAAATTATGATCATCTTTGAGATATAAATATGCTTTCAAATTTTTATCTGAAATTAAGCATAGACATCTTAAACAACAAAAGTTCTTGAATGTCGCATAGTTCGTTTCTCTTCTCATGTACCTAAACTACATTCGTTTGCAACATCTTTTGGGTTGTAAAAATTGTTGTTTTTATTTTGGAGCAGGGAAGGTTATCGATTTGTTCTTAATTGACCTCTTGGCCTACTGCTCTCGAATTCCGTGAGCTGGTTTGGCCTGTTGTGTGTTTGCTTTGGAAGCATAACCGAGGCTGACATTTCCTTTCTGTGTGTGCTCCAGCCGGCAGCAAAGCCAGCCACTGCTGAGAATCCGGCCGTAGCCAGGCTCAAGCGTTGCATCAGCACTGCGGGGCTGAGGGTCCGCTACGTTCAGCTACTAGAAGAAACGGACTCCGTGGAGCAGAAAGTGGACAAGCTCATGAAGGTTCTCAGGGATGCTGGGCTTCAGGGTGAGCCTTCTCTCTTTGCACGTCAGCGCGGTTTATTTTCAACTTCTGTTGGGATCGCTAGGACCGTATGCATGCGTCTCGTGCAGTTTTGAGATGAGGACTGACATCAACACCTCAGCTGTCCACCTTCAACTTCCTGTGGCAACCCAACTCCCTCACTTTTCTTTTTTTTTTTATTTTGCATGATGTTCAGAAAAATTAAATGACGAATTTGTGTGTGCCCTTAGGGATTTTCTATTCTGTGCCCATGCTGCAAGTACACATAGATCACATGTACTACTGGCACTAGTAGTAAGGAATAGCAGTGATACTTATAGTAAATTCTATCGGAAATTCTGGCAATTTTGTCGAAATGTTTAGTTTTCAGTTGTGATGCGGCATGGATACACTTGTATCAAATCAATACACGCTTTTGCGCTTCTAAGTGTCGTGAATGTGTCGCTCTGGTGTCCTAATCCTTTCGCGCAGTTCACTCTTTAAATCAAATCAATATGAGTCGGAAAGTAGATATTAAATGGAATCAGTTGCAACATCTGGTAGGAAGACAGGAGAAAACAATGCAAAAGAGAGCAAGCATGTTCTTCAGTTCCCCAAGTCTATGAAAAAATTCATTTTGATGACCAGCCAAAACAGTACCGTTTCATACAACAGTTCAACTTGTAGAAACCAGCAACATACACCATATCTCAGCCTGGCATTGAATTTCTACAAGGAGTGGAAATTCATTTTTGATAGTTCTGCTAGTGAATGAGAAAAAGCATAACTACACCTTGTTACTCAAAAGTATTCAGTATGTTGGTTCTGTTATGGTTCTGTTATATACTAAATATTGCTTGCTATATAAATTTTGGGCAGGAGGTATGTTGAAGTAATAGTTAATGCCACTTCATATATGCTTTTTTAATGCTGTAAAAGTTGGAAAGAAACATTATTTTTTTACAGAATAATGTTTATGACACAGGCAGTTTTATAATGGCATGCAGCCATTGCGTTGCCTGAAATGCCTATAAAAATGGTGTGTGTTCTTTCTGTGTTTTTGAAATGATAAAATACACAGATCTCACCTCTATGTAGTGGTGACTGTTTCAAGGTACTGTGAATAGGCATAGCCCCATAATTCAGTGCAGAGGATATTTGTGCCCGATTAAATAGAGATGTGAGACGTTTCTGATGTATTCTCTGAAATGGTGATTCTAGTAATAGCATTCTATGACACTGACCATATAAACTGTTCTCAAAATGTTGTGGGCACTAAGTTTTTTCACTTTTCACAGTTTGATAGCTGTCAGTTTCTGATTTAGCTGCTTCAATGGTATGTTTTCATTTACAACCACCAATAGCTACATTAAGATTTTTTATTATTTTTTTTACATATGGCTCCAGTTAAGATCCTAGAGTGACTGATGTTTTTCTTCGTACAAAAGCTAGCGCAAAACACGACACACACAAGAAAGGTAGACAGGACAACGCGCGTTGTCCTGTCTACCTTTCTTGTGTGTGTCGTGTTTTGCGCTAGCTTTTGTACGAAGAATAATGCACCAACTAGCCCAGCAACAAGTGTTACTTGAGTGACTGATGTCATTGACCAAAGGTGTCTGACAGTTCTAGATTTCCATTTCTAAGTTGTTTCTGTCCTTTTGTCGGTGTTCTCGTAATGCACAGTGTTGTAAAGTAGCGTGCTTAAAGGGACACTGAGGAGAAATTGAAGTTGGCTTGTATCGACAGAATACCACCTCCTGATTACAAAAACGCCACTCATACTGACAACAAAGCTCTTGTAACGTAGAAAAGAGCAAGAACCAAAATATAGGTATCGCCGCCACAGGCCAAACTCGCAAGTACAAGCATGATGACGTCATAGGACAAAACAGTGTTGCTAGAACCAATGGTTCTAGCAAAACTGGGACACGAGAAGCCACGAATCACTGAGGCGCAGCCAATGCGTGCGCAAATCTCCTTGACGTCGCCAGATGGCGCCACGAACCCGGCAGCTACGCGCGCCCCTGTAGCATTGGGACCAATCAGCCAGCGCCTGCTCACCGCCGGCAGGCGGGCTCCTGGTATTCCGCTAACGGTAACAAGGTACACGGTGTGCTAAAGGTGTCTATTTGCGAGAACTTCGTTGACGACTTCGAGAACGGGATCCAACGTAACGCCGGCAAAACGCCGGTGCAAACGTAAACGAAGCGGAGGTAGCAACGGCCGCAATAGCCGATAGATGCCTTCAACGTGCGGCCGGCGGTAGCTTTCTTTTCGGCTGCGGCTATGCCGCTCTGCTGGCGGCCCGAAATCACGGAGTCTGCGTTACGTCATGGGCACATCATGTTTCACGTCACTTAGTCCTGTGTCGTCATAAGAGAATTCCAAGTTTGAATCAGAGCGGCGGGAAAAACTTTTTCAACTTCGAATCCAAATTTCTTTGAAATAAATGCATCTTTCGCTGCCGGCCAAGTGGCAACAAAGCCATGAAATGCCAAACTATCGGATTTTGCTATAAAAAAAATTTTAATAGAGCTCTCCTCACTGTCCCTTTAACAATAACACTTCAGCTCTTCCTTCTCGCTTGCCTGGCACCACAGTGTGGTGTTAATGACAGTTAGCAGCGACTTGGAACGGAACATTCCTCTGCTAGACACATGGTTCACTCCTTTTTACAGGAGCTTCACAAAAGGGGTTGCCCCCTGGTGTTGCAGTTTTTTATTGAGGCGGACTTTGACCACTGTTGCACCTTTTTTTACCGGAGTGTACCAAACTAGTGCCATGAACCCACATTTCTGCCATCAGTCTTCCTATGGTGGTAGTAGTGGTGAGCAGCTGGAGATGCTGCATCATTTTTGCATCAGTTACACATGGCACACACACAAGATGCTGAGCTGCTAGTCACTGCTCCTTTTCTTTTAGGCAAAGCAACACTGAAGAGCTGCAAGGAGCTGAGGCAGAAGCGTGAAGAAGAGAATGAAGTTCGGAACCTTGACAAAAGCTGCATTGTAGAAAACTCTCAAGGTAGCTGTGGGTCTTGCTTTTTTTATTGTTTGCTGGCTGCGGTGAATATTGTTTATTTGTGTTGTTAAAGTAGTATTGGCACTTTTTCACATCATTTGCTTTCATTTTTTCCTTAATAAACTTACTAGTACATTTAATTCAATAATATAATCTTATATTACAAAGCAACAAGTCGGGCTGTGAAGGTCACTGGTTGAGGGCTCTGGATTAATTTTAGCTACCTGCGTTTTGTTTATTTTTTTATGCGAAGCATATTGCTAGAGCTACCACTCACGCCGTCGCCGTGGGACCCCCACGTGACACCGTGACGTCACACCACGTGACATCGGATGAGAGAGCCGGCCTCCACCTCGCGCCGTCGCCGTGGGACCCCTAGCCGTCACACCCGCGCATTCCCGCGCATTTCGAACGCGCGTTCACACTCGGTGTAGGTGAAACGCTCGCTCCACCGGGCAGGCAGACGCGGCTTCCGTGGCAATCCAGGCGCTTACCCAACGCGCGTCTCGGGGTTAGTCGGCGTTCCGCTGTAGCCATGCCGTTGTCTTCCCCCACGATGAAGGCTTCTAGTGGTTGTATTAAAATGACCAAGTATTCAACCAAGGAAAGCCATGTATTACCAAGCCTAGTCACTAATATGCTTCGCATCTGACAAGGCTTAGCCAAGCTGAGCCTCAGCAATTTTTTTTTAAGGAACACTGAGGGCAAATGGAAGTTGGCCGTTATCGATGGATTACCACTTTACAATAACAGAGATGGTACTTTTGCTAGAGACAGAGCTTGTATAAGCTAGAAAAGATTTAAAACATAGAATGTAGGTATCACTACCGCTGTCTGTATTCGAGAGCAAACTACAGTGAATCAAGACTTTATTTCACGCGAATCACTGAGGCTTAAGCTACACCATCATTCAATTCCAAACAATGATCACAGAGTTCTTTTTGCTCATGACATCTTAAAGGTGCACTGAAGAGGATTCTGAACTTGTCTTTTTGCCGCGGGAACTCGATCTACACGTTCCTAGCATTCTTAGAAACTGCAACTTATTGCTCTGTATGGCCGATTTCCCTAATTAAATCGAATTAACGTCCGGCTCCCGCCCTTTTTTTTTAATTCTGCCTCGTACGATGGGCGGAGTCGACCAACGCGTGAAGTTCCTTTCAGCCAGCTTCGTGGAGGCTTTGCTTTCGCTTTATTTTGTTTTTTAGTTTTCCATGAATAAATAGTTTCATTCGCAGATAATACAGCTGCAAAATAAGTCCGCATGAATAAAAATACGCGCGGACTATTTGCTACTACGGACTACTACGTATTACTCCGCCGATGGCAGAGCGGCAAGCCGCCACGGGACTGGGTGAAAGGCACTCCACGCGTTGGTCGACTCCGCCCACCGTACAAGGCAGAATTAAAAAAAAATGGGCGGGAGCTGGACGTTAATTCGATTTAATTAGGGAAATTGGCCACACAGGGCAATAAGTCGCAGTTTCTAAGAATGCTAGGAACGTGTAGATCGAGTTCCCGCGGCAAAAAGAGAAGTTCAGATTCCTCTTCAGTGCACCTTTAAGTTTGATGTGAGTGACGGGGAAAAAAAAAATGTTTCAGTTTTAAATGCAATTTTTCAGCAAGAAATGTGTCTTGTTGCTGCAGGACAAACGTCAGCATAGCCATAAAGAGCCATAGAATCGATTTTTGTTGATGAATGAAAATTCGGTGAACAAAAAAAAATGGCCAAGGTTCAGTGTGGCTTGAACCTAGTTGTACAAGCGAAAGCTCTGTTAAGCATGGTCTCCACTGTCTCAAATCAGAGTTCAAGGTCAGGTACCTAATGGTCATATACATATGATCACGTGGTCATACTACCACATCCTGGGCCATACCACCACACAGTTAAGTTCAGTCTGACCTTGTGAGGCATTGAAGGTCATTGTCGATGTGGTACCCACTATCTCATATCAAAAGTCAAGGTCAGGTACCCAATGGTCATAGTCATATAATCACAAGGTCATTTGACTATGACCGCTGGGTACCTGACCTTAACCTTTGATCTTGACATTTGATATCAGATAGTGGGCTCATACTATCATTCTTTGGCCATACCACCGCGCAGTTAAGTTCAGTTTGACCTTGTGAGGCATTGAAGGTCATTGTCGATGTGGTACCCACTATCTCATATCAAAAGTCAAGGTCAGGTACCCAATGGTCATAGTCATATAATCACAAGGTCATTTGACTATGACCACTGGGTACCTGACCTTAACCTTTGATCTTGACATTTGATATCAGATAGTGGGCTCATACTATCATTCTTTGGCCATACCACCGCGCAGTTAAGTTCGGTTTGACCTTGTGAGGCATTGAATGTCATTGTCTCATCCACATCGAAATTGGAAGTTGTGCCCTGAGGAGTAGAGCTCTTGCTCTAAAACTCGATGTAGTTGTCCTCATTGGCCCTTTAGCGTGCATCAGACTCACCCTGAGTGGCCCTTCGTCAAATTTGCGTCGCAGACGGTGCAACGAAGCGGACGACGCGGAGTGCAGCCGTTTGCGCCGTCCCAAGTGCCACACCACCTGAGGAGCTCCAAGAGGCAGTCGACGAGCCACACAAGGTCTTCTCAAGGTTAAAAGACATCATTGACAGCGAGGACAGTGAATGATGATGAGAAGACACTGTCCGCATGTACATAGGCAGTCTCACAGCAGGCCAAGGATCGCAGTAGCTCTTCTCACGCTCCCAGCGTGGCTGATCACTGCCGTCACTCACGGAAACGCTCGATGAGCAGCTACGCCATTTGGCTACCCTTAGCCGCTTGCTGGCGACAGTGACGTTTCAGGTGATGGGAAGAGAAGCTGTGAGGCAATGGTCTAACCTTACTTCTGTCTCCCTCCTCCTTCATCGTTTATACACCGCGTTTTTTTTTTTGTGTCGCATTATTTTTTACTTCTTCACAGTGTATCATACTATTGTATACATAGTGTAAATGGGGGTTGTGAAATCCCAGACATTTGGGATGTGGCTTGCAATGGCCACTGAGAGATTTTGACTTGCCTGGTCCTGTCTTGTTTTGTCCGTAGTGAAGAAATCCTTTTACCCATTGCTGGAAGGTCAACACGCCTTCTTAGCTTACGCACAGCATAGGTTACAAGGTGAACGGGTGGTAGATGGCCTAAAATGCGCACACACTGTGCTTTGCTCTGTCAGTGCGTGCCACTGGCGGCAGAGTCAGTTTCAAACTGAACCAAATAGATTTGCCGGCAATTTGGTGCCGTCACCTTGCTAGCAACTCGTATGCTTTCTGCCATGTTCTCTGCTTGTGGAACCTGTTTAAGTTAAGGTGCTGAAGTACTTGCCTGCTGCAGTAAATTGGCCCTTGTTTTTGCAGATTTTTACATACTTCTTGAAGAGAAATTGTAATTTAACAAAACTTCTGTTTGGGCTAGATGGTGCATAGCTTATAAATAAAATGAAATTTAAGCGCACACGAAAAACGCACACAAGAGGAGGATACACAAAGCGCCTGTCCTGTGTGTATCCTCCTCTTGTGTGCGTTTTTCGTGTGCGCTTAAATTTCAATTCATTTATGAGAAATTGTAAGTCTGGTGTTTTGAGTTTCTCTTCTGAAATATTTTTTACCTGTACCATTTGTTCCTTTTTGAACAGGATGCAAAGCATGTGCCAGGAATTGGTCAAAGTTGCATGTCATCAACTTTTCGAGTAATGGATTTGCAACTTGCAAAAAAGAGGTTGGTGACAAAGAAATGTTATGATTTTATTTTGAGCATTCAAGTCATGCAGCCAAAGCTCCACTTTCGTACGGCTTTTAAACTTGACCACAACAGCATCACAGGGAATGTTATGTTTGCTGGAGAGCTTCCGCTTGAACTGGATTTCACGCAAAGGTTGTGAAAGAATTGGGCACTGGTTGAAACTTGAGGATAAAAAAAAAAAACTCGCCCTTCTGTTTCTGAAACTAGGTCAAAGGGTGAAACTATGGTTCGTGGTTATGTTTCTACTACTACGTCAACAGCTCGTAGCCCAGTTTGTCCCTTTAACAGCCTCTTCCTAGTACTTACTTGCGCTTGCGAGCTTTCTCACCTGCAGTTTCTTTTTTTTTCCTTATCAACTTTCCAAACTAAACATTCCAAAATTTCACATTTCTACAGCCTCGGGCTCTGGTTCAACTTCGGGATTTTCTCGGGTTTCTCATTTATTCCCGTCATACTCTGCACATGTGGCTCCAAATGCAGTTTCTTTCTCATGTACTTTCTCCTTTTATTGCCTTTTGCAAATGCCGCTCTTGTGGAAGGTACTCTTACTGCTGCTGTTTGCGCTTTATTTGCAAATTATGGTAGTACAGGTGCCCACCAAATGTTTCCAGCACACAAAAATTGCAACAATGCCTTATTGCTGTGCATCGCGCACACTGCTGCCCAGAATGCCTGGCTGTGTCTCTGTGCAATGGGAAAATTCAGGTTTTTTGTGATATTCCAGAATGACAAGGCATAAAAAATGAAAATTGGTCTTTGAGGAAAGTAGTCTAGTTTATAGACAAAAGCGACTGTGCGATGTCAGTGCACGTTAAAGAACCCCAGGTGGTCGAAATTTCAGCCCTCCACTACGACGTCTCTCATAGCCTTAGTCGCTTTGGGACGTTAAACCCCATAAACCAAACCAAACCAAACCGTAGTCAAGGGCTCGGAAATTTCGATCACCTGGGGTTCTTTAATGTGCACTGACATCGCACAGCACACAGGCCTCTAGAATTTTGCCTCCATCGAATTTCGACCACCATGGCCGTTATCGAACCTGCGTCTTTCGGGTCAGCAGCCGAGCACCGTAACCACTGAGCCACCGCAGCAGCAGGTTTTTGAGGAAAGGAAATACTGTCATACCTCGTTATAACGAACATGGGTATTACGAATAACTGGCTGTATCGAACTCTTTATAAATATTTTTGACAAATGCATGCAATTTCCACTTTTTATATTAAACACGATTGGCCATGAAGCTGATATTTTGAACTCCCTAGCGCCAAACTGTGCCCGTTCGGATGGCAGGTGGCAGGCTTCGCCGCACTGCAGAAGTGACTGGTACTGATGTGGCAAGCGTTTGTGCCAAGGTTTGCACTTTTATCTCGTGCTTGCCAACAGCGGCCTGTAGGGTTGCAGTCCGGCTGTCAGCACGCGTTCACACCTCTGGCATTCGTTGACAGCGCCCTGAAAGCAGCAGCACAGGCGGTTGTAAGCTTGCAGCAACAATCCTGCACTCATGTCAGCTGTCGTCGAGGTGGTGAAAATGGTGATAGCTTTCGCTCTGACGTACCGCTTTCCACGTAACACAGCTGTGATGCGGGGAAGCCACCATAGCCAGCACATAATTTGTGTTTGCGGTGCTTTGCGGGGAGCCAATCTAACTGGCGCTCGAATTTTTGCGGCCTTCAGAATAGCCGTGAGCACTTCGAAAAACCACCAAAACCTGGGAAAACAGCTTCTATTTCTCCAATAAGGATTGCCAGAATTGTTGTCCCTTCACCTGCGCCACTGTTGCATGTGTTTCTGACGAAGTTTTATATTGCGAATTTCGGCTGTAACAAGCTATTTAACGATTTTTTACTTGTTTGCTATAACGAGGTTTTAATGTAATGCAGTAATTGTCTCAGATTTCGATGGACACCCGAACCGCGCGGTAGGGGAAGGGAGAAAGGTGGGAGTGAAAGAAGAAAAGGAGAAAAGAGGTGCTTTAGTGGAGGACTCTGGAATAATTTCGACCACTTGGGGATTTTTAATGTGCGCTGACATTGCACAGCACACGGGCTCCTTTGCGTTTCGCCTCCATAGAAACGTGGCCGCCGCGGCCAGGATCGAACCCGGGAACTCCGGCTCCATAGCTAATGGCCCTAATCACTGAGCCACCATGGCAGGTAAAGGCAGCCATTCTTTGTTTGCTGTCAGTGCATGTTAAAAAACCCCATGTGGCTGTAATTAATATGGAGCCCTCCACTACCACACCCCTCATAGTCCATGTGCAACTGCAGGTCATTGAAGGGAAATTGCGTAGGTTTTAGAAATCAACGAGCTTAGGAGGGTTGAATGTGTGAAACTTGCAGGTAAAGCATGCGAAGTCTTGTTGGGCTAGCACTTGAAATAGTGAAGCAATCGCCGATTAAAATCCGGACACCCTTCAAGCTTCTCCGCGGTGCAAAACGCCAAGTGGGGGGCACATGATTACGTCATCGTAGGTATCGGTGCATTTCCAACGCACAAACACCTGCTTTGAAGGAAAAAGAACCAACGCCACCAAAGATTAACCCTGCTGAGAGTTGTTTGGCAGCGTCTAAGAAGTCGGGGCAGGTTGTGGCTGATGACAGCGGTAATTTGAAATCATACCTTCCGTGGTGTCACGCTGAGTTTCTCCACACTCCTCCGGTGCATTGAGGAGAAGCGCAAAATTCAATCGTCGATTACATCACTATTGTAAGTGCTAGTGCAAGAACACTTGGCGTGCTTTATCTACAGTCTATATAGATTTGAATCCTCGAATATCGCGAAATTCTCATTAAAGTGCTGCAGTTGCCCTTTAAGCGCCACACACTACTGCTGCTACTTTTTCTTGTACTGCAGTGACCAAAACCAACAGGTTTAACGCCATTCATGTCCAGCTGCTGGCAGAATTTTTCATTAGTTCTCAAAAAATGCGGTCATGCTGTACATTGCAGTGCAGTTATAATATTACTAAAAAAAAACGAAAAATCCAATCGCTCATTATATCTGGACTTGGAAAAAAGCTTCTAGAAAGCACGCGTATACGTCCTAATTCGCATTTGTCACAGTCAGAGAGTGCGCTTTATAGAAAGTAGGTTGTAACAAAAAAACAGTTCATTCTAATCAACTAAGTAATAGGTGCGTCATGTGTTAGGCACGCTAAAGAAGTATCAGCTCCTCCGTAGCAGCTCCAGCTTGACAGTTTCATTGTGCATAGCATCGAGCTGCTGCGTGTACACTGACGGTAGTCCTATTGATAATTGTTTGCCAATTCTGATAATTCTAAAACAGCTCATTGTTATAACCAATGTGTCATTTATACAGTAGACACCCTTTGTGATAAACTTGGATTGACTAGAAAATTTGTTCATCGTATCAGAAGTTCATCTTAACTGAAGGGCGTCTAAAAGAGGTGTGTGAGCATGCTAGTTGTGTCCAAATATATGTTATATGAAAAAAATGAATAAAATAGCCTTTCAGGGAGAAAATAATTTCAAAATATAGTATGCATTGCACTGTGCATTGCACCATGCATGAAGTGAGATGAAGACAGAGCATAAAATCAGGTTATGTTCACGTACTTGAAAATGCCATCGACGTAGTTTTCTTTTTCCCCATCCCTATTTTCTCGCTGTATCCATGGTGGCTGCTGTTTGCGTGTTTTCTTCCGATTTTCGCTTTCCATCCTGCTCTAAGCTCTTCGAAAGGTGTCCAGCAGGGTAGCCGTGCTTCTCTTTTTTTATCTCATTCCTTTTGCTCCATAGCTGTTACCAACACTATGAGCAGGCACACTGAGCGTTTTTCCTTACGCTGCAGGCAATGTGCGCGACGCCGATATCTGGCTACCTCTGGACTGCGATAATGCTTGTTGCAATGCCACGTCTGTTGAAAATGCAGCCCCGGAGTTTTTAAACCCGAAGTCAATGCGCACACGCAGTTTGAGCATGCACGCCTTTTAATCTAGGAAGGGCAACGCTTATTAGGTGACGTACATGAGATGCCAGGATCTGTGCCCGCAAAGGCGTGATGATGCCCTGACTTTTCCGCGCCCGCAAGAGGCCTTTCCCCCAAGAATGTGCGCTTTTTCAAAACTGCTTCATCGCAGCTTTGTGCAAAGGTGCACAGAAGTCATCTCATGGGGGTTCACTTTCTTCCGTAGAAGCATTTTATATAATCTTTTTATTTCCTTAGTGCCACACAGGCGCCCCGTGAGTGCCGTTACTCGGGGTCACTGTGGTTTGTGGTTGCTGCGGAGGTTCATCTTAACCAAAGGGCATGCGAAACAATTCATCTTGGTTTATGGTTTATGGGGGTTTAACGTCCCGAAGCAACTAAGGCTATGAGGGACGCCGTAGTGGAGGGCTCCGGAAATTTCGACCACTTGGGGTTCTTTAACGTGCACTGACATCGCACAGCACACGGGCCTCTGGAATTTCGCCTTCATCGAAATTCGGCCGCCGCGGCCGGGATCGAACCCACGTCTTTCGGGTCAGCAGCCGAGCACCGTAACCACTGAGCAACCGCGGCGGGGCAGTTCATCTTAAGTGGATTTTTTTTATATTTTACATTTTTAGAAAAATTTGTGGAAAGTGTAGATCCCACAGTCCAGTGGGATAGTTCAAAACCAACTGCTAATTTGATACATGTATGGACGCAGAAACGTCAGTTGTGTTATTCTCTTTTTTGTTCACTAGTGCCCATTTCTTTCACACTGTTTCCTATTCACCGAACATGCTTTCGCCAAACTGTTAACTGTGAAAAAAAAAAAAAAAAAACTTATCTGTGCAACTTTAAGCGCACAAAAATATGTTTTTTATAGAAATTTTAATAGTTTTAAGTTCTTGATTCATATTGCAGCGAAGAAGCACAAACACACGAAGAAGGAACATGCAAAAAACACGGACGAACGCTTTTTTTGCGTGTTCCTTCTACGTGTGTTTGTGCTTCTTTGCTGCAGTATGAATCAAGAATGTTACCAACTTGCCCAAAAACGTGTTTTACTCTAGCTTTAAGTTATCTCGGAACATTGTTTTTACAACTTCTCTGCCCACTTTAACTTTCAAATGTGCTACAAAAGCAGCACTTAAATGTCTGTACGCCACTGTGTCATCGTATTGCCTGTGCTGTGAGTGCTATTAAGGAAGCATGCTTTGGGGTTATACATGTGTTCTAATTAAATTAATATGAGTTATGGTTATTTTTTTAGCTAACTGGTACTACACCAACTTCAAAAATTCAAGCATATTCTGCTGTAGCATTCTTTGCGTACAGTAATGGAACTGCTGTACTGATACATTGCCACAATGGCATTGTAGCTATAAATTGCTAAAAAAAATAGCGGAAATGTGCATGTGGCAAAATGTGTCACAGGATCTGGAAAAGTGTAAGATTTTTTTGCATAGCATTGAGCTGGTCTCTCAATAAAGGTGCACTGAAGAGGAATCTGAACTCTTATTTTTGCCGCTGGAACTCGATCTACATGTTCCGAGCGTTCTTGGAAACTTCGAATTATTGCCCTGTGCGGCTGATTTCCCTAATTTAAATTGGATTAACGTCGGGCTCCCGCCTTTTTTTTTTAATTCTCCGCAAACGGTGGGAGGAGTCGACCAACCTTTCACCCAGTCCCGTGGCGGCTTGCCTCTGTGCCATCGGCGGAGTTATGCGTAGTGATCGGCGAAAACAAAGAGTCCACGCGTATTTTTATTTTCGTGGGCCTAATTTGCAGCTACGTAGTCTCTGACTAGACCTATTTATTCACGGAAACCTAGAAGAAAGAAAATAAAAGTGAAAGCAAAGCCGCCATGCGGGGAATTAAAAAAAAAAATGCGGTAGTCGGACGTTAATCCAATTTAATTAGGAAAATCGGCCGTACAGGGCAATAAATCGCGGTTTCTAAGAATGCTGGGAACGTGTAGGTCGAGTTCCCGCAGCAAAAAGACGAGTTCAGATTCCTCTTCAGCGCACCTTTAACACATGTTTCATTAACGCGTGTCTTGAATTACCGGTCATGTTAAAATTCCTTTACGATGCAGGAACTCCAATAGGTACTGTGTGTTTATCACTGCTTGTCTTGCAAGGTCTTCTTGGCAAAACTTGGATATCTCGAAGTCTGGGCTACAAAAAAACTCAGAAAAGAAGAGGGGAGGCCTGCAGATCATGCCATAATATGTGCACTTGACCATCACTGTGTACTATTCTTTAGTTGGCACGAATCTGGCAGTGACGTGCTCCGCCTCTGCTCCAGAACATGAAACAAGGGTGCAGTTCGTTTCCCAGATCAGAAACGGCCAGGCAGTCCAAGAAAGGGGACATGTTGAAAGGAGCAGACACCTCCAAGTGGATGCAGGTAGCGGCAGCATCTGGTACATGGCACAGATGGCAGTGGTCACCACCACCAAGTTATTAGCAGTTGTATGCTCAAACTTTGCATGCATGGTTTTGTTGGCCATGTTTCTTTCAGTCTCGTACGTTAAAAACTTAGGTACCTAGCTTATCTTGAAACTCTTTCTATCTCAAAATTTTGCATTGTTTCTACAACTTTTAGTTCATCATCATCATCAGCTTGACTATGCCCACTGCAGGACAAAGGCCTCTCCCACATGTCTCTCCAATTAACCCTTTCATTCGCCAACTGCAGCCACCGTATCTCCACTAACCTCTTAATCTCATCCGCCCACCTAACTTTCTGCCGCCCCCTGCTGCACTTGCCTTCTCGTGGAATCCACTCCGTTGCCCTTAAGGACCATCGGTTATCTTGCCTTCACATTGCATGCCCTGCCCAGGCCCATTTCTTCCTTTTGGTTTTGACTAGGATGTCATAAACCCGTGTTTGATCCGTGACCTACTCTGCACTCTCCCTTTGATTTAATGAGGTTTTCGTGTACATTTGGTTGGTTACTGTGCTCGGGAGTAGAAATGAGATCTGTGCAAAGCAGGCAGCTATGCATTTAGCTTGTAGAGAACGAGGAGAAGAGATCGACGAGTGGCACAGGTGTACAAGGCGTCTCGTGTCGTACCCACGGTGGCGCCGGCGCGTCTCGTTGCCTGTCTCCTTGTCCTCTACAAGCTCGCGGTGACAGAGGCAAATGCTAAACATTATTGCAGTCTCCTCTTGCTCTCCTTAGAGTCAACAGAGTGCAGAGCTTAAAATCAGGGCAATCTCAGGGGGGCCTCAGACACCCCACCAGGATTGGCAAAGGTTCTGAGACCCCCCCCCCCCCCCCCCCTCATGCTAGACTATAAGGACCGATTGAATCCGAAGCAGGCAATCATTTTTTATTCTTAATTGTCACAAGTAGTTGGAATATTTCTTCCTAATCGTTTTAAAAATTTCACTGTGATTTTTAGTCAGAATCAATGACATTTTTGCTAAAACCCGAGACTGAGAAAATTAAAAAGTCGTCAGCGCTACACAAAGGCTGGAAGAAAAAAGAAAAATTCAGGGAGGCGCTTTGTTGACCTCAAGTGCGGTGAGTCGGAAGCCTTAAGCGCGATGGTACTGCTTGCGTCACTGATGTGTGGTTAAGATCTTAAGCTTCGCCTCTAAGAGTGGAACATGACAGCGTCTTGCAGCGATGTCACGGAGTCCACAGAACTCTATCGCCCGTTCGGCTCTACGCCTTGCTCGTCCGTCAGTTGGTTTTTGAGGAAAGGAAATGTATCTGTCTTGCATATCTCGGTGGACACCTGAACCTCGCTGTAACGGGAAGGGAGGAAGATGGAAGACACTGTATTTACTAGACGCGCCTTTGTTCATTCCAAACCATCGAGCTGGCATGATGGAGTTGTAGCGTGCTCGTCTCGCACTCTGGAGGCCCTGGTTCGA
Organism: Amblyomma mixtum; assembly: GCF_055824585.1. Lineage (NCBI taxonomy): Eukaryota > Metazoa > Arthropoda > Arachnida > Ixodida > Ixodidae > Amblyomma > Amblyomma mixtum. The sequence continues at coordinate 83,718,912 of NC_143016.1, read as the reverse complement.
TTCCCCAACTCGACCAATTTCCTACTCGGTTTTATTTATTTATGTGGTCTGACTAGAAAGGTTAATTAAACTACTTGGTTAATTAAACAATTAAATAACCTCAGTCCCACTTACTTGGAGCATCACTATACCATCCCTTTAATTGGTTGCATGGTTACTAGCCAAAGTACAATTGGCCCGTTTGAAATTCACACTCTGTGACGTCACAACCATTTCGACCAATTGAAAAGCGTGACATTTCTGTCGACAGCTCCTGCTTACAACGATGAGGCATTAAAGGCCTTAAAACCCATGTCCTCACACCACGAGTCAGTCCGGAGCTGGCCACAGCTCTGAGGCTGCACAACAACAAGCACACTGCTAGAGCACGGGGATTGCTTGCTTGAGGTCTGTGTTATAAATTGAGCAAACAACGACCTTAAAAAATTATTTGTATAAAAATTGTATAAAAGAATGTGTAAATGTGTAAAACAGGCCACCAGCTGCTTTCTCTATCCCTCTCTCTCCCTCTTTATTTCCCTCTTCACCACTGCGCATGTGCCATTGAGGGAACTGTCACATGACGGGCATGATGGCGAAACCGCCAATGCAACTTTTCTGTCATGATTGGATGGTGTCGCAGCAGATGGCTCCTTGAGCATGTCATTTTTCCCACTGGTGTGATTCTCACTTAAAGGCCTACTTGACAAACTTTACTTCGGCTAATTTTGCGCTCCATATAGTGTGCATGTTATTAACAATATTTATATTTAATATTAGGGCTGTGAAGCGTCTAGAATTTTAGTTAGAAGCGTTCAAAAACCTCTGTAGCAGACGACGCAGACCCCTAGCGGTGTGCTGAACAACTAACAAACCTGACCGGAAATGACGCACATTTGAGACACCGGCATCGCCGGCTCGCCAGTTTCAAGCGTTCTGAAGTGAGTGCGCGCCCCTTGTAAGCTCTTCTTCTGGCGCGTTTCTGGCTGTTTTCACCGCGAAGTTCGATGGTATCCGAGAAAAATAAACTGCTGGCATCATGTAGACGAAGTGCATGACCGCGGAAGGGAATACGAGGAATGCGGAAAGCACCATGTATACCTCTCGGCCACTGCCCTTCACCCCCGATCTCGAAAGCTGGTGTCAGCTGTCTGGAGCTCAGGTTTTAACGTGAATTCCCCTCTCTTCTTCAAAAAAGATAATGGTGGGTGACTGACGCTTCTGCCTCGCGCTAACCCCTTTTGTGGGTTGGGCTTTGTCAATAGACCTGTCCCGGTCTACACCATGCATCAGAGCGAGCGAGAGAGCGCGCGCGTCAAGACCGGCCGTGATCAGAGCCCCTACGTCTTTCTGGCCGGATCGGCAAAGCATGCCACGAACCGAAGGCTTCGAGGCGTCTCTAATCGGGAGAATAAAGAGGATGGGGGAACCGCTCGTCACAGGCTAGCTAAGGCGGTCCAGAAGTTAAAGTGGACGGCTTTATTGCTCATAGAGCAACGCCTTTTTGACGGCACATTATTTACACCAGGCAGAAGTCTAGGAGAGGTCTGCTTCGTCTGAAAAGGAATCAACATATGCACACCCGTTTATTGCAGGTACAGCTCTGCCCAATGCGCAATAAAGCCGTCATGCGCCGAGTGTATCTGCTGCCTTGAAGATTTGCAGGCCAGGCTGAGAATCCTGGAAGGCCACACAAGCGTTACTGAAAACGTCGACTTTCTTACTGCCTCACGCCATTCACACTTGAGGTCGATTACAGGAAGCTTCAGCGTTACCATTCGAGACGCGTCTCCAAGACCCCAGAGAACTGCACGCATGTTATTTGAATGATAATCTTTTCAAAGAATTTAGATTTTATTCAGTAGGGTAAGGGTGCGGGCTAGTTGGTGATCCATAACATATAAATACCATAACATATAAATATCAAATTTATACGTTGGGTTAGAGACACCTACGGTAATTTGCGCGGTGGGCGTATACGGTCGACTGGGGTTCGGCAACCACGTCGTTCTGCCCAGCTGTGTGGTTTGAAAAGATTAGAAAAACCTTTCCGTCCCTGCAGCACACGGGCTTTAAGTGGTTCTAGGTAAATACTGTAATGAACGCAACGCATAAGTTTTTGTTCATTTGAATCGACATGTATTTCGCAACGCGCAGTGGCTTGCCCGACCGAGGCGCGCAAAGATGAACCAGCCCACCATCGGCACCGCACTGATGCCACGGTCCTCGAAGAGAAAAATATATATTTATTTCGCAACACAAATTTTGCTTCTGGCATATTCTTTCGCTTAACGCAGCACTTAATTCTCTTCAGCTCTCTTTTTACACATCCATCTGTTTTTATTGATTTAACTGGCGTTCACAGCATCTGTTCCAAATTTCTCTGCACAGGCAGGAATACCTTTCGACGGGGGAGAAAAATGAGAAGGAAAAGGAGAAGGCAGGTCATTTTTTTTATCAAGACAACAACAATATTGCACGCACAGCAGAGCTCACATGTGCTGTTGGCACGCGCGTGCCCGCTCAAAAAAGCCGACTTTATAATACAAGCACTTCTACTTGGCCTCCATTTGAATATGCTTCCTTCCTCCGCTATATCCGAACTTTGCACAAGCTGTAATCGAATACTGCCAGGCAAACAGCGCTCACAAGCATTGCGGCGCGATCATCTTCACTGAGGTTGAGCCGGGACTTTTCTGGTCTACTACAGCAAATAAAGCACGTTTAAAACTTTTTCTAGGGCGTTTCATCCGTGTCAAGATGTGTGTTTTCACATATAACCAGTATTTATCGCACAAAGTGCTGCACGCGCTACCGCTACCAGCGCTTTGCTCGAGCCGCAACGAGCAGACGCTCCGAACCCGTCCGGAGTAGTCTCGAACATGCGTCACTTCCGGCGGGCGGCAATGGCGCCCGTTTTTCCAGTTTTGGTATTGAAAACTCCGATTTTTGCGTGCCTTTTTCACCGTAACTGCTTGAAACTGGAGCGTAATGTTTTGTGGGTAGCATAATACCGGGGTGTACTATGAAAAAACAACCTTTTTACGATTTGAAAAATTTCGGTCAAGTAGGCCTTTAAAAGGAAAAAACATAACTATCTTAGCACAGCCTATGGACTTGAAACAGTAGTATAGTGCTCTTTGCAGTTCGCAAGGCATGGACAGGACGCATCAAAGCAATTCAGCAGTGGTAAACAGGCACGCCGTGGTCATGCATCACATGTGCGCACAACTGTGTAGCCAGGACCAACCTGTTTGAATGAGCCATGTGGAAATGGCTAAACTCACATGGAGACATTCTGCACAACCGCACAAAGCGCACAAGTCAGTGCTGTGAGGAGCATATTCAGCAAGCATATACCGGGTGTCCCAGCTAAATGTAACCAAACTTTTAAAAAAGGCGAAGTGTCCTAGTCCAGTGAAACCAATTCAGGATTGTTCATAGTCGCGTGGCCTAGTCTTGAGTATTTTTTTCGCTCTTCAAAGTTAATTAATTAGTTAAGTTTAATTAGCTAACTTTTTAATTATTGACTTCAGGAAGAAAGTGTCAATGCAAAAGTTGTAGATCCCCTCGAAAAACCACTAGTAGTGCTGTTTCCGTCAAGTTACGATTGGCGTAGCTTCATTTATTGGCCTTAAAAGAAAGTTGTCACTTGACCAGCTGCTCGCTCACGTCTCTACCCCAATGTGCACCCAAAGTCTCATTGAGGAGAGGACTTCGGAAAAAATGGATTTTATTCTCTAAGGCGCGTCTTGGGACGCTGAAGTGGCACAGTTGTCATGTGGAAGCTTTTTCTTATTGTGCGGGTTATGGTTAAAGGCCGATAAAAAAACTACTTTACGTAAATATTACTTTGCTGCAAATGTTTCAGTAAGGTGTTTCTCAAAGCGATCTACAACTTTTCCATTTACACTTTGTTCCTCAAGTCAATAATTAAAAGTTAGTTAATTAAGCTTAACTAATTAGTCAACCTTGAAGAACGAAAAAATATTGCAGACTTGGTCACGCAACTCTAAACAACCCTCATTTGGTTTCAGACGGCTAGGACGCCCCGTGTTTTTTAAAAGCTTGGTTACATTTAGCTGGGACACCTGGTATACATGCACATGGGCGTGAAATGCCTAGGTGGAAGAGGCCTCGTGCACGGGCACTTAGAGGTCAAGCAAGACGCACACAATCACGCACATTTAAGAGTGGAAAAAAAATTATTTAGCAATTGTGAACACAGCTAACGCACATGTCGTTTCAATACTTTGGTCATGTCAGTTAGGTTGATTCTGGGAGGTGTCTTGTGCACAAGAGACGAGTACAAACAAAGAGATACAAACCACGTACGATGCTCATGCTGCATGTATTCTGTGTCCCTTTGTTGCTCCTTGTCTCTTTAGCATCCAGATGCATCAAGATACATACATCCAGATATCCTTGTTGGCAGCATTCTTTGACGTGTCAGTGTAGCTGACATGGATGATTGCCCTCCTGTGGAAGCAAATTCACTGAGAGCTCTCCTATTGCTCAGAGTGTGCTCCATGTTACAAGGGGATCGGTACGCTAGGCGCCTTGCGAAAGCTGATGTGTTAGGAAGCTTTCAGAACTGTTGTGGTGTAGAGGAATTCTAATACGATAGCATTTGTCATCACCCCCTAAGCCCCGCCGATATCTGGTCTCACGAAATTCGCTGATTGGTCGAGAGAGGTCACGTGACCTTGTGATGTCATCACAACCTGCCCACCATTTTGTGAGCAACCTAGTTTCGCGACAGCAACCTAGACAGAGAATCGAAATGAAAAATCAGAAAAAGAAAAAATGTGATGTATGCAAATGTCGGCACCGTAGCTGCACAGCAGATACCTGCTACTGCTGCTAGAAGTCCGAATATGGCAGTTGATGGACAGACAGTTGCAAAGAAAATGACGCTAACGCACACAGAAGTTGCGACAGATGCTGTGGCAAACGTGAAATTTAGTGCTACTGCGTACCATTCTTAAGGTGACTTAAGTACTATCCCAGTAGTTTTTTTTATCTCTAATTTTTAAGGTCGCTTTCGTTTGCCCAGTGCAGGAAATCTTAAAACCGCATGTAGCATGTAAATACATGCCAACTCTTGCACCAAAACAGCCTGAGGCCATGCAGTTAGCACTTTTTTATAGTGCTACAACTTGAGCTTAGAGGTCAAACAGGAGTTCCATCACTGTGCATATGAAAATGTAGGCCCAGGGTTTGAGTCATTAGGAAAGGTGTTTCCGAGTCCCATTTTCCAGCACCTTCAGTAGCCGCCAAATGTCAGATGCAGATGAGTGGTCTTCCCTGTCTGAAAGCTATTTGTAATGAAGTTGAGAGGTGTGTAACTGCTCTTCCGTTTTGTTCTTTTATTGCAGAAGCTCCTTTCTCTAAACCTTCAAATGCATTCTGTGGCATATTTAGAAGACATGAAATACCATACTACCATGCCTATGAAGCGACTGATGAGTGCAGTTTGAAGGCTTCCCCCCCTTGCAGGCAGTACAATAAATTTTTGTAGATTACAGTGCAAGAGACCTACGTTGGACTTGCAGTGTGTTTTGTTCAGTCATGCCAAATTTTAGTAACCACCTGTGCTACTACTTATAACTGTGTGTTTGACGTTCCAGCATCTGTCATTTGCCTGCTCACCAGGAGTAATCTGTAGCTAAATTTAAGCTTCTTTAATGTTTTAACTTGCTTGACAAAAGAGGTGCAGGTAATTTCAGCATGTCTTGTAACGTACCGTCTCAGAGTGGAACAGGCGTTACCTCAATTCATCCTGATTTCTGGTTGTCTGCAATGGCCTGAAATTTATGATGAAACTTTAAGAAAGGGTTGAGTTAAATTCCTGTCAGTGTTAGCATATGTTGCACTCACAGGCTGGCTTTCATATGCAACGATCGTTGTGCAAAAGACCTCCAGTTCTCTTAGTTACTACATTTAGGATTACTGAAAAGTGAGAGGCTTTTTTTGCTCAGCAGGTGAGTGTTGAGGTTTTTTTCAGACCCTTAATTTGCAGCAGAAGCAGTATCAGCCAGAAACGTGGCAAAAAGTAGGCTTTGCATTGCGCACAATTTTTTTTCATTTAACTTACTTGAGATGCTACTTGATGAGGTGAGAATTGTCATCGGTGGCACTGTCGCGTTACTGTAATGTGCTTCCACGTTTGTGCATGAGTTTTGTAATGATGCTGCCTGCAAACGGTTCGGTTCTTGGCGGGGCAAGTTGTAAAATGCAGACGCTGCGGCGCTGGACATGTTGCCTTAGTGTTAGGTCAATATGTAAATGATGTCCACGCTTTTGTGTGCATTTGGAGATGAGAGCTTGTCGATGGCTGCAGGTGTGACCTTAAGTATGTTCAAATCATGTGGACTTGCCAGCAGTATGCGCTCTTAATCATTGTGCATGTGGCCAAAAGTTAATTTGCTCTAGTATGGTTTATTGTACTACTGGTGGCATCAAAGTGTTCTCATGTGCTGTGTCAGTGGTACGATGTTCTGAGGCCACATTCCATCGAGTTGCTTTAGCTATTAGCCATTTTATTTGTTTGCTGGTCACATTGGCACATACCAGGGCCTGATTTTATTGTAGGCGCGGTTTAAGCAGGGGGATAAGGTCAGGGTTGGTTGCCTGCTACTCTTGTACAGTGCATTCAGTATCAGCTATATGAATAAGTCTTTCTCAACTTCTAAAGTGCTTACTGTTCCAAACCTGAGTGGCCGCTAAAAAATATTTTCTGTTCATAGAGTAAACTTGACAGATTCAGACTAAGGACTCGGAACACGAGGGATGTGTTTAAACCCTACCTGCCCTGCTACCCCTTCCTTCTTGTGGTTTTTTTTTTTTTGCTGAATCTTTGCACATTGCTAGCTGGCATCTTGTAAAGTGCCAGCCGCCACTTACTACCAGTTGCTAGAGCAGTTGGCATCTCTTGGTGGAACTGGTTGGCACAAAAAATGCAAAAAATAACCCCCTGGACATTGCAGTGTGGCATGCCTTGTCTTTGTGTTTGCATATTAACTGAGGCCCTGATGCTTTGTAACGTTTTTGCTTTGTATGCTGACTTTTCTGAGCCCCGACTTTAGTGCTTAGGTCTTGAAGGTTTATACGAAATTAATTTGCATACATCTAAATGGAGAGAAATCCTGCATGCATTGTGTGCTCTCGACTACCTGCCAGCTGTCTGTTACAACAAGCAAGTTCCCAGGCAGAGCACTACATGTTTCTTGGCAGCACACAGGCAAGATCACGAAAAGTGAACAGTCTAATGGCTGTGTGGCACACTTGGACTACATTTAACTGGGGGCATCTTCTAATGTATCATCTCTCCCATAAGCTGCAAAGTGCGCAGCTTGGAGCCACAGTAACCATGGCAGCCACAACTAAATTCAGGATTTCATTTTAGCGGCAGGTCTCAAGTGTACATTTTTGTGATGGCAGCATGCAATGAAGTCAAGCACAAACTAAACTTACCTATGCATCAGCTTATGTTGTAATTTGCCAATTAACATTGATGGTCGTGATGCCAAGATAGTGAAGTGCTCCAGGGAGGACAGTACTGAGTTTTATTTTGCTGTCTTCCAATATTTTTTAGTGTAATTGGCAGCCTAATATGCAACGAAACACATTTAAAAGTTGGCTGCCTACCTGTAAAATGTCAGTCTCTTCGATTTGACTGCACTAGCTGCACGAGTTCAGAGAGTGCAGTACTGTCGTATACGTTTTGCCAGTCCAGCGCGCGCCCTCTGCACTTTCCTCTTTGTTTTGTACAAGTGCAGGCCTAGTTCTCGACTAGTTCTCGACTGCGCTGCACTCACTTCGGAGCTAGTGCCAGCCAGTTTATGATGCCGGGTGGCCTGCACATTTTGTGAACTTGCCTATTCGTTTTGACAGCGACAGTGTGGCACTAGTGTTGTGAACTGCCGGAACCAGCCTTGCGCGCTCATTGCACAGTGGTAGAACTTTAGCAAAACTAGTGCAGCCAGTGCAGCCAAATCGAAGAGACCTTGTGTGTTCTGGTTAGAGTGCATTGCCACCTGAAGTGCAGATTTCTGTGACTCGGCTGTCAGAGAATGCAGTATAGGCAGACCGCACTGCTTTGCTGGTTGATCAGTTGTGATGGTTGTCCTGTTCACAGTGGCTTGAAAAGGCATCAGCAGTTGCACCATCCCACATCAGAGGTGTTATTACTGCGCCAAAGCATGCCGCCTTATGTGGTTGTCTAGAGCGTGAATGTTCAACTTGCAACTTCTTGTTGTGACCGACAAATGTGCAGCATTTACGTTACGACCTGCCAGTTAACCTAAAAGGAGTTTTTATGCAAAAGGCACTAAACCCATTGAGTGCTGTTATATCCGTCTCTATTTTTCCCTCTTCCAATGCTGCCTAGTAATTCTGACATTTCAGTCATACATCTACTGAAGGTTTTGTTTTTTTCATCTATAACTTATTTTTCTAAGGTTACTTTTTGATATCTATTAGTTCTCTGGAAAGCAGGGTTTTGTATTCATTGTGACAAGGATCCACTGTTAAATCTTTAATCTTCCTCTGTGCTTAAACTACTCACACTCGTAAGTAGTTCAGGGGGTTCTTCAGACCTAACTTTAAGGTTCTGCACACTGGCTGCTATGCCAGATAATGGTCATATTGTTCTGCAGGACTTGCTTCGTAGTAAATCCAAGGTGCAATTGGACCTTTTCTAATGCTGTTTCCTCTCCATTCATTTGGCTTGCTGTCAAATTTGGCTAAAGGTTCCTTCTGGTGACTTTTGTTCTCAGTTAGTGTTATCATTACCTTGTCACTTAGGCACAGTCAAGTGTTTCCATAGTGTTGGTTCATAAGCATATTTGCATTCCTAGTGTCACTCCCACAGTGTGCGCAGGCTTCCACAAAACCTGTAGAGTGTGCCAACAGTAAAGAAGCGTGTGGCAGAGGTGTTGAAGGTAACAGCTGTACATATTGTGATACCATCAGTACCTCCATGTAACTGATTTTGCTTTGCTTCGGTGACGGGACCTGCTGTGTGAGAACTGTGTTGTGTGAATGTGTGTGCATGTCACCAGCCCGCCTTGACATTGTCTTAAAGAATCTGTGAGAGTGAAGTTTGTGGATGATGGTTTATGATGTATGTGCATCATTTTTATGCGTTTGTATAGGCATGTTTGCTCATGCGTAGTGGTGTTCAGCCTGGTAAAAAGTGAGTTTATGGTGTGAACTGGGCGGTTCTTTGTACATTGCGCCTTTCCTGATCTTCCATCCATACTGAGATGTCTGGGAGAGGGTTCACGCTTTTGAATGGCGTTGATATTTCTGTTTTAAGAAATACACATGCATATATAGTGCTCCACTCATCATGTAGAGGAGGAATAAAGCAATGTAAAAAGCACCCACTTTCATCTTTTTTTCTGGACGACTGGAAGGTGTTCACGGCTTCTCACACTGCTAGTCAAGTGCTTGTGTCGCAGCACACCTTTAGTGGGAAAGACTGCTGCAGGTAGGACTCGGTGTGAGGTTGTAAACAATGGCAGTGAGAAACTCATTAAGTGCAGGAGAAGCTCGCGCATTAGATTGACTTTGACCTTGTCACGCTTGAATGGCTGTTTTAGGGGTGTCCTTCTTTGCCTAGTTGATTAGCTGTTGCAATAGAGGGAGCTGCATAAGCTGCCGATGTAGGATGTCTGGATACTGGCACAGTGCTGGCATCGAGGCACACAACTGACGTTCTCTAAGTAACAGCGTGCCTAAAATTCATTCAATCAGCTTCATGCAGTGTGATGTGCATGACGCAATATTTCCTTGAAAACATTTTTTTAAATATTTACTCAATGAGAGTGCAAAAGGTAAGAGCCCAATGGAACCACTGCAGGTACAATTGCTGACAGAATATGGACCACGCTTCGGCGTTCCATCTGCTTCCTCTCTTTGTGTAATGGTAAAACAGTTAAATCTCGCTATAACAAAATAACAAACATAACGCAAGAATAGCTATTTCCTCTTGGCAGTACCCATGGAAAGCCATGTGTTTGATATCTTGCTTTTATGAAGTAAAATTTTATTATTAAGGGATATAACGAACCTCAAGTGAACTTCACTGGCCAGTTCATGCACCGTCTGTTGATTTGTAATGATGTGCAACAGTTGCGTTGATGGGTAAACTGAAATTACCGGGAATGTTATTCGGCTGTGTCGATCATCCCACTAAACAAGCGAAAACCCGCTTGCAGAATTTCTCCGGGTGATCGATTCGTAGGCTTCGACATGAAAGATTTCGACTCTGGAGCACCCGTCTCAGCCGAAACTCGAACACGTGGCCCACTGAACGGTGTCGCAATGCGCAGTGCAAACGGACCTGTGTGCTTGGATAGAGTTTTCAAGGTGATTGTAGTTCTCCCGTCCTCCGATTTCTCTGGGACACCGCATGCAGTTCTTTTTTTTTTCCATTCTCACGGCGTGGTCGCGTGGTGTGACTGTTCGGGGGCGCATTTGGTCTCCTTGATCGTATCATGGGCACGCTGGTTCCACAAGCCAAGATGAGTGACAGCGGTGAAAAAAAACGAAAGTCCAAGATGATTTCCGTTGTCCAAAAGGCGGCCATGATCAAAGCACTGATTAACTTCGGTCCAGCGTGTTTGTTTTCCAGCTCAAGACGTTGATGTGATGTGGTGAAGCAGTAAAGTTGCGCAGTTGTGACCAGCGGGATTGCCCGTTATGCTGGGAAGCCAACCAAAAGGGTGCTGACACAGTTGTCGCCGCGCGCCCGTTTTTACTGCGGCCAGTATCGGCTTTAGCGCCAAGAAAACAGGGCTGATTATTTGGAATTGGCCTCTCCCGGCCCCCTACGACATTGCCACTCCAAGACCCGTTTTCTAGGCGCTGAAGCTTATGCGTGCAGCGGGAGGTGCGCATGCACGCTGACGAGGCAGGCATAGCGGTTGGTGTACCTATATTCGGCCGCATCGCAGGCTTCCCTGAATGATGTGGACAGGGAAAGGAAAGGCACCTTTTGAGCCCCGTATTTAGACACTGAAGGCCGCTGTAAAAGCGGGCGCACGCGGTACCATTCCATCGCGAGCACCCGTTGTGAACGGAGTACCTGTTTCGATCGAACAAGTATAGGCTGGCCACAATGACGTCAGCACAGATTGGCGACAAAATAGATGCCAGCTGTATTGCCCTCGGTCTGCACGATGGTAGGCAAGCCCGTTGGCGTGCGAGGACTCCAGCCAAAGTCAGCCTAGGCCACAACGAAGAAATACCAGGGCTTCTTGATTCCAATTGTTATAGGCGCACAATGGGCATTTACGTGCGGAAATATCGAATACTCTAATTTTTTATTTTTTTTTTGTACCGAAAGCTACATTGGCCACAACTTGCGATTTCGCTGTGGCGGCGCTCCGAGGAGGCACAGATACCGACCTTGAGCCGTTGCCTAGCAACCGCTGCAGCTGGCAGACGCCGCGCGCTCGCCGCGCCATCTGGCATGACGTCACACCGCGGGCCTCGCCGCGGAGCCGCCGCCGCCGTTTGGTATGACGTCACACCGCTTGCCTCGTCGTTGCGCTCGTCTCCGCTCGCTTCGACAGCTGTGTCGCATGCCTGATAACAGGTCGGAGGTTTTTGAAGGAGAGCTCGCTTGCGCCGCAATCGCAGTTGAGGCGGCATTACGGACGGCGATAGCAGGAGGAGGCCTGGAATGGACATCGGAACGAGATGAAAGGAAAAGAATCGCCCAGGAAACAGGAACAGCGCGCCGAACGACTGGCTAAACACCGCGAATATGCGGCCGCGAGACGGGCACGTTTACGTCCGATATCTTGACCGCTAGCAGCAACGACAGCCGTCGGAAGAGAGACCTGAGTCCTGCTTTCGCTACGTATATCCTGGCATAGCCAAGCTAAGCCGCAGCCAATATATTTATATATATATATATATATATATATATATAACGCATGAGAAGAGTTTGAGCGCTAAAGCGTGGTCCATGGTCCATGTTATTCTGTCCGCGACTGTACGGTCATAAAAGCAATCTGGCTGCCGCTGCAAGGTGTGCTGCCAACTCATAAATACAAAGACACGGAACACCAGCGGTTTATGAACGCTGCTCCTTGCGTCCCGGGCAATGTGAACGGTACACTGGAAGCCCATAAAGGAGACCCCTGTCAACACATCCGTTGGTAAAAACTGTCGTTGACAAGCTTGCTCTGGTGACAAAAATTGGTTTTCTAAGCGCTGTAGTGAAATTAACACCTAGCTGCAAGTCAGTGCTATAATTAAGTCTTGCAACGATCACCCAAGGCGAAACCGAAAAGTCGGCGCCTTGGAAAGGGTCTGTCAGTAAAGTTGCGGTATGTCTCGGATGTTAAAGAACGCCGCTTCACAAGTATCCTCCTACACGATTTTTTTTTTTAATGCGCTTTGTGGAAGCTGAGTTATATGCAGACAAAATTTGAACTTCCGCGTCTTCGCGCCTTTTCCTCCACTCTCGTCACTTTTCGCACGCCAAAACGTAGGTACTCCTCTGCCGGTCCCGCCCACTCGGCCCCTCGCCTACGTCCACCGACTCCCGGCGCGCGCGAAGTGGCCAAAAGATTTTGGCGAGGCGAATCAGTGATAAACCCGGCTGCTGATGTCACTTGCACAACCACACAACATGACGTCGTATGCCAGGTTTCGCACGAAAACCCCCGGCACCGCGCGCGTCGCCGCGAGATGCGAAAGCGGGAATTTTTAAAAATGTATTGTAAATTCTCCGCTCGCTTTTGAGGTCTCGTACGCGGCATGAACGTTCGGTGGCCTGTACTCTACATAACGCAAGTGCAATGGATTTTTCGGGCACAAAGCACAGCATGGCACAAAGCGCAGAACGGCGTACACTGACAGTCAGCGGTTCCAGCAGCACCAGCGCGAAGCGCGCGCTCTCCGAGATGATGATGATGATGTCCTCAGGCTGAATGGCACATACCCACGGCGGGGGATTGAAGAGCAGTCCCACTGCTGCGCGGGCACTTCTTCGTCGTTACAATGGCCCCCGGCGAAAGAGGAGCCATCCTGGCGACTCAAGGCGTGGTGCACGGGTTCGTGGTAAGGCTTCAGGCGGCTAATGTGAACGGTTTCACGGCGGCGGTGGTCTGAGGAGGGTGTCAACTGTTCCACGACGTAGTTCACGAGGGAACTCTGAGAGACAACACGGTAAGCGCCGTGATATTCGGCGAGGAACTTGGACGACAGGCCAGGAGGGCCAGAAGGGACCCAGAGCCAAACAGGGGAGCCGGCAGGTAGGTGGGTAAAGGGCTGACCCGAATCACGGCAGCAACCAACCAGTGTTGCTGCTGTCACAGGCCAATGGGCAGTGCCATGCGCCTGGAGCCGACTAATGGGCGGCGCCTTCTCACCATCGCCTCTTGCTCCCTCTTTCCCCACTGCCTTCCTTCCCTCTCCTATCTGCGGACGCCGGCCTACACCGCGATCTCGGGGAACGGAACTTAACAGCTCTCGCTGTAAAACCACAGATGTGAGCCCCAAGTCCAAGCCGTGGCTGCCACTTCCGTTACAGGCGAAACACAAAATACGCCCGTCTCCTGTGTACTGTCAGTGCTCGTTTAAGAACCATCATCATCATCGTCACCATCAGCCTGACTACGCCCGCTGCAGGGCAAAGGCCTCTCCCATGTCTCTCCAATTAACCCTGCCCTTTGCCAGCTGCGGCCACCGTATTTCCGCAAATTTCTTAATCTCATCCGCCCACCTAACTTTCTGCCGCCCCCTGCTACGCTTGCCTTCTCTTGGAATCCACTCCGTTACCCTTAAGGACCAGCGGTTATCTTGCCTTCGCATTACATGCCCTGCCCAAGCCCATTTATACCTCTTGATCTCAACTAAGATATCATTAACGCGCGTTTGTTCCCTCACCCACTCTGCCTGCTTTCGATCTCTTAACGTAACACCTATCATTTTTCTTTCCATAGCTCGCTGCGTTGTCCTTAACTTAAGCTGAACCCTCTTTGTTAGCCTCCACGTTTCTGCCCCATAGGTGAGTACCGGTAATATACAGCTGTTGTGTACTTTTCTCTTGAGGGATATTGGCAAACTGTCATTCATGATCTGAGAGAACCTGCCATATGCGCTCCACCCCATTGTTATTCTAGTTATTTCCCTCTCATGATCCGGATCAGCTCTCACTACCTGCCCTAAATAGACATATTCCCTTACTACTTCTAGTACCGCACCACCAATTGCTAACTGCTGCTCTCTTGCTAGGCTGTTGAATATTACTTTGGTTTTCGGCATGTTAATTTTTAGCCCCACCGTTCTGCTCTGCCTGTCTAATTCATTAAATTCATTGATCATGCTTTACAGTTCATGTCCTGAGTGACTTAGGAGCCCTTCACTACGGCGTCTTTCTTAGCCTCAGTCGCTTTGGGACGTTAAACCCCATAAACCAAACCAAACCAAACCAAACCGACTTAGCCTAATCCTACTGTCCGCTATCTACCATCCTACCGCTAATTCGGAAATTTCGACCACCTGGGGCTCTTTAACGTGCATTGACATCGCAAAGTACACTGACCTCAAGAATTTCGCCTTCATCGAAATTCGACCGCGGCGGCCGGGATCGAACACACGTCTTTCGGGTCCGCAGCCGAGCGCCAGAACCAATGAGCCACCGAGGCGGCATTATTGGAAGCGTAATTGTATGTAAATGTAGTGCTTTAGCAGAACGGTTATATATATATTCTTTCAAATGTGATTTAACAGTTGCCCGAAGTATTGTGAGCAACGTTGTAGTATTCAGTTTTTTTAACGCGATAGTGTTAAATGCCCTGTGGAAAAGCCAGTGTTATTGGCCGTAAGCGATAAATTCTGATAGGTCGACGTGGTCATGCCGTCACATCACCTCGCGCGGGAAAATCAAACACCCTACAACGCTCTCGTTAAACGTGACGTCACGCGTGGGATGAAGGGATGAAGCCCTCCCCGATACAAGAAACTACGCTGGGCTCCTCTCGAAAAAAAGTTCTGGCTATGTGCTCGTCCCACACCCCTACCCAGTGTAACTAAACACTTGGATTGGTGTATCAGCTTTCGCGCCGCCCAAGGTGTCGCCGAAGATCGCATTACCACAGGAGTAAACGTCCGGTCAACTTTGCGCTTCTTTTTTCAAGCCTCTCAAACGTTCGATCGGCAACTTCAACAATTAAGCATTTTCATTTAAATTAGTTTGTTTGTTGTGGCGCTCTGCTGATGAGTACAAACTCGCGGGTCCTGCACCGGTCCAGGCAGTCGCAATTCGACGCAGACGCCATACATAAGCGGCCTTGTATTGAGATTCTCTCGGGCATTAAGAACCCCAAATTGTCGAAATTATTACAGAGCCCTCAAATATTCACGCTTTGCCTTATAACTTATAAAATATAGCCCAATAGATATAGCTGTTGCTCATAAAAATCTGCTTATTAAAATTGGACGAGTAATATTGACTTGCTGCTGGCTCGAAAAATGTACTGTCCATGCAAGTTCGCGCTGAAGCTCTGGAACTGTCGACTATATCGTTGATTTTTGCAATTTCGGGAGTTTATTCCTGCATGTGCCTAGTATCCGAATAAATATTGAGTTTTGAATCCTGACGATGCATCTGATGACCAGATAAGTCTGGCGATGTGTGCAAATAAATGTTGGAAAGGCAGAAAATCCTTGGGAGCCAATTTTTACCCTTCGTCTTCCTCTGATGCCGTCCGTACTTAACCCCGAAACATTTCAAGCAGTCAGTTGCATTTCAAGGAAGCGTAGGTACCAATCAATTTGATTCGTAGCAGGAACATTTACGGCCCCCGTCAAAAGTATACAGCTCAAGGGGTTTGCTTCTAAGCTGTTTAGCGTTGCTCCCTAGCACGTACATCTAGCCGTCCAAAGCTTGGGAGAATTGAGGACGCGAAGCCGTTCCTCTTTCGAGAAGTTAGGGTCGCCGAGGATGCATAACGAGGCATTCTGCAGGCCTCACAAGCAAACCCCTTGGTCTGTATACTTTTGACGGAGGATGTACTACCGCATAGCGTTGAAGTCACAGAGATCCCCATAAGCCCTGAATGTTGCCTGCTTTTATGGCAGCGAAGATGGTCCCTGCGTTCAATGAAGTTGTTTGCCAATTACGACCGCTGTTAATAACAATGTTGTTATAATTCGGTACGCCTTCTTGCCATGGCGATGACGCAGGGACCAGGACTGTTATAGCAGCTGATGATGCGGGCCGCGAGCAGTTAGCCGCCCTACTTCACCTCGCGCCATTTCTGCACGTCGTCACCCCGGCTCGGAAAGTACTTGCCAGTTGCATGTGGCTGCTGCCACCATTCCATTTTGCTGCCATTCTTCAAAGTTAGCGCTGCATCCACAATGAGGTAATATCTTGCAGCAACAACCGCGATTTTTCTTCGCGTCACAAAATCCACTAACGTGCTTAATGTAACGTCGTAGTTGAAGTATAACAAAACATAATCCAACCATAATCCTCTACGGTCAAGGTAGCTAAAGGACAGCGGTCATAGGGTTTTTTTTTTTTATTCGAGCTGTTTGCCATTAGGAATTATGAAAAAGGAAACAAAGTTATAAAAAGGAATGCTTGCTTCTCGTAGAAAACAAGCGCATAGACAGCCAGCGCCCATGCACTCCTCTCATGTCTTAGTCACAAGGAGTTGGCAGCACCATTCCCAAGCACCTGACTCCTGATAAAGATGATAATCTAGCCAGAGGAAATCGTTCTGATAATCAATGTAGGCCAAGTGCCGTGTTGTTTGAGCTTTTAAAAACTTCATCGCATGATTTCCATTCATTTGCTCGAATAAAACGTGTAGCAATGATATTATTAAGAGAATTATACAGTGTTTCTAGGTTGCAAATAGGTGCAGTGGTCGATCGCTCGCGGTTATAATTCGGGCAGTGCCAGGACACTGTCCAGCGGCGCAGACTTATTCACCTTTTTTATATTTTTGTAAATATTGTAAACAATGTATCAACCTCTTCCCTGTCCTTTCTCGCTATCACTCCCTTTAGTACTTTTCCTTGCTATCCTCTCCACGTCTCTTTATTTCCGCCGACTACAGCTGAGGTGCTTAAGATGTTAAGATATCGGACATCTTTTCCTTCTTTTTTGTATTCTTTTTATTAAAAAAACTTCTTCTTCTTCTGCTTTGTTTCTTCTCCTTCTTCTTCTGCTTCTTCTTGCATCACCACGAACGATGGCGTTCTTGCATGCATTGTTATTGCGTCCATCTTTATTTTGTATCCCTTAATACAACTACCGAGTCTTGACAGCTAAGGTCGTCCCTTCATCACAACAAAGTTTGACATTTAGTGTATCGTTGTTCAAGCGAGGGCGTTGCATCGAAGCTCGGAGTGTACACAAGGGATCCGCCCAGGTGTAATCAGCTGTGTTGCCTTGTAGAGCAATCCATTCACAATGAACGTCTCGACGTTCCGCATCTTCCGGTGTCTGACACCAGGTTAATATTGAACTATGGCAAGCCGGCCTGGCTAACGGGGCTTCACTCTTGAAGCGGGGCAGACACTTCATATTCCTGTCCTTGAGCAGTCGTGGCGTGTTCGGAAGGTATGGCGTCGTTCATGCGACAAGCGGCGTTTCGTAACCCTATCAATATGCATGGAGTCCCGAGTGGATCGAATCCGCCTATTTGAAAAGATGTTGCGATCAACGCGTGCATACAAGTGGCGCATTGTTCGGGATAGGGTTCTGTGGCGCAGCCATTGTGTGCATGACTCTTTTATTCATTTCACGTAGCGAAGACGGCGGTCGGTTCCGCTCCTCTTATGGTGTCTCTGAGGCAATACATTCCTGCTGCGCTGCCGGGCATCAGCGTTTGAATAACTGCACGCCGGAGAAAAAAAAAATGTTGAGATATTCACAGCAATGGCTGAATGCTGAATGCGAGTCTTTCTTTAAAATCTGCTGCGTAAAAAAGCAACGTATAAAAGGAAAATAACGGTGGGGGGAAGGAAGGGGGACGCTTGACATTTCACCAGGTCCAGAGGTCTAAAGGGGGTGAATAGGAGATATTCAAAATTCCGCAAGTGCGCTTTCCCGCATAACAATGTTGCCCCAAACAAGATGGCGGACCATGCGTTTCCAGCTGAAACAAAGCAAGAAAGACTGGTTTTTTGTTTGATTCTTCCAAAATACATTGCTTACATTCTATCCACACCTTCAGCGCCTGTCCTGTAGCCCACGCAGTTCCTTTATAGCGATGTCGGCCATCTTGTCTGGGGCAACATAGTTATGTGGGAAAGCGCACTTGCGGAATTTTGAATATCCCCTATTAAGTGAGGGGGTAGACAGTGGGAATTATGTGGTACAGCCATTAGTACTTTCGACTAGACTGCTTAGTTCATGAGGTCAACGTTAACCTACAACGTACATGGATGTGTAATGCGTTAGTCATCGCAAAGAAAAATGGAACGAACATAATATTTGTTTTAACTTCTTGGGCATATGGGCTGAGCGATCTCCGAAAATGAAATAGATATGAAACGAGAAATATTGCGACATTTACTTCAGTTGCATAGCTTCCATTTGCAGTTCAGTACGATGATATTATTTCCCCTATATGAAACGTGCCTTACACTGGACGCTTCTTAATGAGCGTTCTGGAGTAACATGATTCCTAGCGGCTAGAAATGACAAACAACCTTGTCCTGTCGCATTCTTTTGTTCATAGTTTCCTCATTTGTCACAGCGACTACAGTAGCATCGCGGTGGTCGTGGCTTCGAGCCCCGGACAAGCAGAATTTTTTCTTCATCTCCAAAAATTTGAAAAATGTGGTTCAACTTTTTGCTGACAGCACACTGCTGCGCTCAGATGCGCGCTAATTTTGTTGCTATTTTCTTTCCTGCTTATGATACACTGATTTAGATCGGTCCGCTTGCCTTCCTAATTTTTCGTGTAGTCCCTACTGTTTAGGTTGATAAGTTACTTTTTGCATGTTTTCTTACAAATATAACTGCGTCACTTACTTTGCGGTAGCTGTAACAAGATAATTATTCCGAGTTATCACTGCAACCGCCGCCCGACTACGAATTAATAACAGTAACACTGCTTCGGCTGGTTTTGTTTCAAACTTTGGAACATTGAAAATGACTCCAAGCAGACGTGGCCCCTTGTTAATTGAGGCCGTGTTGTCCTTGTCCAGGCTAACAGCTATGTGGGCGTGCTTTTTATGGGGATTATAGTTGGCCGACAACATATATTACACGCATGCGGTAAAAGGCCTTGCCGGTACAGCGACACGGGACAGAATCGCTCCCTCAGCGACGGTGACCTTTGCTTAATGGTCCAAACAATTACCAGGTGTAGCCGAGAAGATTACCCGCTAAATGTGAAAGGGTGTCGCCCAGTCGGCGTCGCATGCTACCCGTATACGGGAGACCTTCGGTTCTTCCCCCAAACGCCGTACTTCCCGAACGGCGCGCCCTCCTCCGGCCAGGTATACGAAGTGAAATAAATGAAAACTCCTTTCTGCGTAACCGGCCAACCGCGTTTTCCCAATGACCCACATGCGGCATCAGTAGGCGCCGCACGATTGGTAACCCCGGGATACGCGTGCGTGCGCGCGCTTGTGGAAAGGAGGACGCGTACAGGCGCTTCGGGGGAAAGGGGGTGCGTGACAGGAAGGAGATAGGAAGAGAAAAGGGGGGGGGGGGGGGGGGGCGTGCCGCTGAGGGCTTCGGGAGTCGCGAACTGCGCGAGCGGTTCGCTCGCTCGCTTGCCAGTGTGTGTGCGTGTGTGTCGCACACAGCGCGTTGGCGCGCCGTCCTGTGACGACGCCGACACCGACGCCGCCATGTCACGCGAAGTGGAGCTGGAACGGCCGGCCCGGGTCGAGCAACGGGAACGGGTTTTGCCGCAAAAGTCGAAGCAGCCGCCGCCGTCCCAGGGTCCGGGCGACGACGATGTGGTGCTCGAGAAAGAGGAGCAGTGCGTCTGTCAGATCTGCACATGCGGGTGAGTTCGACCGCCGGGCGGACACGTCGGGCGTCACGTGAGGCGTCGGCGAGGCAGAGCGAGCAGCGCACGCTACCTATGAGCCGAAGCCGTAATAACGCCCGATCGAGGCCCGTGCGGGGACAGGGGTTTACTAACTCACCGACGGTGTTAAGGCAAGCGGAAAGTGCGAAAACAATAGCAACGATGAACGCTTGTCTGGCCTGACTTTTATGCTGTGTCCGAAGCTTAGAACCGCAGCTGGAAGCGAAACTGCACCGTTTCATTTGGAGAGAGCTCCTCTGTGGTATGTGCCTGTATGTGTAAGCAAGAAAGAAAGCAATGAAGCATCAAAGCTTCGTGGGTCGTAATTGTAGACGTTACGGGTGTATATGTGCATACAGACTACCCTGCCAGCCTCACACCGCGTGATTATCTCGTGACACGCCAGCAGATCGTTCGGTCCAGGGTGTCAGGCAATTTCGTCCGTGCTGAATAATTTGTTCGTGCCGAAAGCGCCTCCAGTGTTGCTATTTTGGTCTCCGCACTCTCAGCACCTGGCTCGCAATTGTATTCCGCCTGCTCTTTCGCCTCTCTGAACTTGTTCAGTCGGGAATTGTAGAGGAGTTCACAGAGCTACGATTAGAGGCGCGGAACATCGATGTGTTTTACATCATCCAAGGTTATTTAAGTCCGCTGCTAAATAAATACTCAAATAAGTGCAGATGCACGGTCGGCGAAACAAAGTAATGCTGAATAAGAATGACTCTGGGCAAAACTTCTCCATATTTATTTGTATGTCATCTCCTCGTCAAGAGTTTGTTATATCATTGGTCCGGGAACTGATGCATCATTTAGTTGACTCTCTGAGTGAGATCGTGCTGGCATTCGGAATATTTTAGAACAATATAAGCTCAGTTAGTTAAAATCATATTTAAAATGAATTAACTCCAACCTCCCGTACTGCCGCCGAAAAAAAAAATAAAGAAAATGTGCTGTGCATGTACTGACAGTGACTGAGTGCGCACTCTGTCGTGAACCATTTACTCTTTTTTTTTTGCTAAAATTCGTAGCTTGTATGTTTAATTCGTAGTTTTACTAGTGATATATAACTCTTGCTAGTCAAAAATAGCTAGTATTCAAACGCAGCATATTTTATCTCGTGCAGACGAGCATGCTCAAGAAATCTGTTTGCATATCCATAGCGACACGCTGAAAAGTCCGAATTCGTACAATACCCCCTTCGTTTTAAGTTTAACACAGTAAATTTTTCGGACGCCTGTCAACGTGCTAAAATTTCAGCTTTTCTATTTTTGTTTATTTCATTCTCTTTAAATTTCACGCGATTCAGTGCTTTGTCTCAATGTTCCCTTCATGCACGTAAATCAATTCAAGTATATTTGGAATGCTCGCCTGGATTTGCGTCGTTATTTATACCCCAATGTTGACTGACATGTCGCCGATTAAGGCACAGTTTCCTTCATATTGATCATAACCACTGCTTCCCAGAACTAAACAATGCTTCCGCCTCTTTACTTGCTTGCAAGAGTGGAGCTAAGTCCTTGTTCTTGCCCGCTGAGAACTGCGACACGATAACGCGGGTTAAAAGGGAATCTCATCGACCCACTGCCATGTAGCTGGCTAGGACAAGCCCGCAGGCAGGCTGTCTGACTGTGATACCGAAAGGTAGCGTGAGTGGAGCTTTTTTTTTTCCGCTGCTCTTCCTTGTCAAATCAACAACACCTGCGCGCAGAGCCCGCGCGGACATTGACCCTGCAACAAATCGTTTCCATGAATGGCTACACGCTTGGAAACAGCTGCTAAAGAACAGGCACACACGTGTGACAAACCGGGTGATGTGCGTCTTAAAGCTCAAATGACATATTCCTGCACTGATAAACAGTCCATGTACCAAACCTACGCCAAAAGAAAGTCTTCGATCCGTTCTCTTGATTCACGCCCGCAAAATAAAAGAAGAGAAGAGATATACGCTTTGGATAAATATGATACAAAAACTCAAAACTAACATAGAACACATATATAAAAAAAGCGTCAAAACACTAACTGCTTCTCAAGCTGAAGCATTTGCACACAATACATGACAGCGCGTGGTGAGAATTTTCTGGCGCAACACAATCACAGCAATACACAGCTGGTCGCATGCTCCATGCGTTAATGGCGCCTTACTTCCCACGCACATGCTAGGCGCCGCTTGCGGTGAAGGCCAGATTGGGATATTCTAAAATGTTAACACAAGCAAAACTAATCACATACTGCAATCTGTCTTGTGCACACAACACCACATATTTGTCGTGAGTAAACTTCGCAGATGTTATCAAAACAGAAGGATGATGGATGACGCTCGTGAACAACCAGTATGCTCCTGCAAATTTTTTCCTCGTCGCGCCTAGACAGAAGGTACTGTAATAGCATGTAGCAGAACTTCTTCCCGTCTTTACCCTCAGTTGGAAACTTAACAATAGGTGCCTTTTACTGGTGTACGAGATTATCGAGTATGAAGTTTAGTTAGAAAAATAAGAGGGAATAATGGTCCGCTACTTCGTCCACATTTATCTCACTCTTATGACCTATGTAATTAGCAGGAGTACCTCTAGATTGACGTTTTATTTTCTTTACTGATCTGGGCATGGATCTGGCATCTCAAGCTTTCATACTAACCTATGATTTGTATGATTTTGCATACTTACTGTTTCAGTTGTTGCTGTAATTCTGCTGTTATTCCCGTGGTCCGTAATATCCTGCTTTGCAAAATCGCCAGCCTGTGTGTGTATCGTGCCGCGTCACTAGCGGATTAGCAACGGCCATTAAAAATCCGAAGCAGCTAAGGGCTCAGACGATTTGTTTATGCGTTTGTAGCATATATGCAATAATAAAAGCTGATCTTAATGTTGGATTCGATTCGTGACGAATAAGATTCGAGTTGTAGAGCAGTGTTAGCTCATGTGTCTTTTTCCAAGGTGTGAACGCATACTGGCCTGCTTTCCATGTTTCAACAACCACGGAAGGCCATTCATTCATCATGAATGCTTTCTGTGTCGCGCCTATCGCTCTTATCGATTTCATTTTTCCCCGAGGTTTGGCGAACCGGGGCTATCCGCTTCGGCCCATGTTGAAGAGAACATAAAAGAAGTACGTAGCAAGGAGGAAAGCGGGCAGCGATGAATGTAGAGGGGAAGAGGCAGACGAAGGGAGGCGGTCCACCGACGTGACTCGCACAATGATTCGCGCGCCGTCTGCGAAGGCCTCAAAAAGTCTGTGCCACTCCCTCAAACAGATCCATGGGGGTTCCTCGTGAAAGCTGGCTTCACTGCACAAAGAAGTAGCTTGCTAGGAAGCCCACCATCGCCGGCTGTTTGCGGAAGCGTTGAGATTTGGTTGAGTGGTTCCCGGGTGCTTCCTACTTTTTGTACTACAGCGTCAGTGGGCGGAAAGGGAGATTTTCTTGTACGTCCACGCTGGCCTGTTTTAATATTTATGGTTCTCTTGTACTCGTCGTACGTTCTTGTCATTATCAATATTTTTGTCCTGGAATTTCTTTTTGTTTTCCCTTGTTTTTCTTCTTATTCTTGCATGCTGTGGTCATGCATTTAATGAAGCAGCCGTTCTATTCCGTGGTTGTTTTTCTTTTTTTTTTTTTTTTGCAAAAAGACGCCGATGCGCCCGAGTTGCTCGGATATATTAGTGAAGTTCTCCAGGTGCCGGTCACGTTACACCGAACTCTATTAATCACTTTAGTTCTTAAAAGAACGCAGGACATTTAAACTCAGGGAAGCCTAGTGCTTGAAATTAGTGGCAAATAACATGTATAGAATGGATCATGGGCCATGTTCAGATAATTTTAAATGCGCTAACTCGAGACAGGCGCATTTTCATATTTTAATCACTTTAACCTGCCGCATCATTGTTTCCTTCCCGTGGCAGTTTATAGCTCCGTCTGGTATCTGTACATCTGTGACTGCAAACGCTGGGGGTCTTAACAAGAGTATGTACTATGAGTGAACGAAAAGCTTTCTCTTTGCACTTCACTCAGAGTGTTTTTATGAAGCGCGCTCCAACTAACTCAGACCTCGCTGTTCAAAATCATCAAAATCACTGCCCAGCATTCGATTCAGCGTCAAGAAATTCCTGTTTCAAGATATACTTCTCACTTTCGAGCGTTGTCCATTGGTTGAAGCGGTCTGGTGTTTCGACACAGAAGCCAAGATCTTTGAAAGGACGTCAAGTCGAAATCAAATGGCGAACAGCTTGTATAGGCACTTTATGTTAGAGATTTATCCACGCATCTAAAGTTTTGCTTGACGTGAAGACATTCATTTACCCTGCCAGCATCTTGCTGCGACACCATCCGCTTAAGGTTAATTATAGTAAATCGTTTGCGCCCTTACTGGAACCTGAGCTTGATCACGATGGTTGCAAGCAATGGCCAAAACCTCGGAGCATATCGTCTATGCACTGGTTTGCGGTGTCGTTAAAGTCAGGCGGTACGCGCCCTTTCTGTTTGACTGTGGAACTGGGAAACTAGCTATGGCTTAAACACACCGTGAATAGCATAGAGGAAGAGCAGTTGTAACGACTCACGTGTGTTTAAAACATATCCTACAAATTGTAGAGGTCACTACAGGCTCCTGGTTCCGCTTAAAAGTCCTGGTTCCACTTAAACCCCAAGCGGTTTACCTCTGGGCCATGCAGTGTAGCTTTCGTTTTGGCTCGTCAGCGCTCCAAATCTCTCGAAGAAGAGACGGATGCTCGCTCTCAATCTCCACGCTTAATCCCGGAAACTGAGGCCTTCCAGGAGTGTTGTAGAGCCCCGCTGCACGGCTCAGTAGCTGACTCATTGGACTATATATTTGAGAGAGGCTGTACCTACAGCATAAAAGAATGCCTTATTTCATTTAGCTATTAGCCTGCAAGCTTTTTGGTCCAGTGTGCAACTAGCTTAGCGAGGACAAAATTAATGCCATGTATGGCTGAGTTCTGGTTGAGAATGTGAATTATCGAAGCAATTTGGTTTATGGTTTATGGGGGTTTAACATCTCAAAGCGACTCAGGCTATAAAAGACGCTGTAGTGAAGAGCTCCTGAAATTTCGATTACTGGGGTTATTAAACACGCCTAAGTAATTTTCAGCGCCTAGTGAAAAAGAAATAAAAGAGAAACGGCTTGTCTGCGATTTCGAAACAAGGCACAGGTGACTGTTGGACTGCAGGGCGCTGTACTGAAGGGAAATAAGAAAATGCTTATTTTACTCAAAACACGTCAGCCTTCTTGGTGTGAACATAATTAAGACCTTAGTCACCTCGGCGGCTAAGCTCAAAGAATCAGCGGCAGTATGCTGCCTTATTGTTCAGTAAGAGTGCGGTTGGGCCTTTACTAAGCTGCAAGTTCTACTACCGTCCGAGGTCGCGATACTTGCACACCAGTGATAACACAGCGCGGAGCAGCATCGCTTCTGGTTTCAGGGAGGAGACGGAAAATGAAAACCTTTTTGCCATCCTCACGCAAAAAAAAAAAAGGCGGTAGGAAAATTCGATTGATTCGTTCTTTGACCATCCTCTTTCGGACCCGCCTCCAGTAAAGAAGCACGCCTCTCAGTAGATGATCATGACACAAACGTAAATCGAGCGAGGCGAAAGGACATGACCAACACGTGCGTGAGGGGGCGGCATCAATTGGAGAACGACAGTATATCTCGCTGAAACCGCTCTACACGTCTCAACGTTTTCGGTGTGCTACACAATCGTCATTATATTACTATTGCCCCAGCGGCGCTAACCGCCCACCGCTTCTTCCCAGCGTGCGCTTATACGCGCTAGTGAGCGTAACGGGGCTCAGCGCGAGGCCGCTGCGGCGGCGCCGTAGGCGGGCGCATCTGCATCTAGCCCGCTCCCGCTGCTACCGCTGCTGCTGCTATATCAACCACGGCAGTGTTTGACCTTGGCAGGCAGCACTCGCAGCAGAGCGCGCGACGCGGGTGTACGAGCGCGAATACGTGACGTTGAGATAAAGAAGAAAAAGAGGAGCTCTGTTCCAACCCCCCCCCCCCCCCCCCTCCCCCTCACTACCCGCTGGTCGAGCATCCTAATCGTCACATAGTGTGTCCACCGCAGCCAAAACCCAAGGACGTGCGCGCTGCCGTCGTCCCGAGAACTGCAACTGGAGCATGTCCCGACACGGAAACGCTCTCTCTGAACAAAGTGTGTGTGGGATTCACGCGGGCTTTTATGCTGGCACCTATAGCGAGAGAGACAGAGGAAAAGAGTATTAAAAGTTTTGGGAAGGAGAGGGAAACAAAATCGATATTTCTCTGCCCTTTGTTTTTCTTTTCTTTGTTTTGTGATTTCCTTCAGCTGTATTCAGGCGTCAGGCAGCGAATGGAAATTGTTTCTCGCTGATAAGGATTGCGCAACTGGAGAGCGACAGAACTCAGCCGGTGCTTCGCCGATATCGCGCCTCTCGTTTGTATGTGCATCATTTATGATCTCACGCTTCGCGCTGGTGCCTCGCCACCATGCATGCTGGGGATGTTACTGGGTTGCATAAAAGCGGTCTGTCGGGATGTCTGCGCTCAGCGCGTTTTTCGTTTGTCTCTTGTACCTTTGTCCGTATGTTTTTTTGCAAGTGCATCGAAAACAGAGCCTTAACGCATCGCGAGTTTAGTTCTTGGTATATCAGTGAAAATTATATCCACAGCGGAGCCATACTGAATTGCAAACAAATGTGTTTTCATTCAAACACTAAAGCTCCGTGTCAGAATGTGAGTTTAAATACTGAGATTGCGCACAGTAATTCACTCTAGGCTTTTATTATCAACCATGAAAATTTAGGAGGGCGTAGTTATAGGCCACCTGATAACACACGCGAAGATTCATGAACAGCGCTTCATTGGCAGATTTGTCCTTGGGATTGAGTTGAAAGCTGCCCGTAATGCTGCGGCATCAGCGCCCAAGACGTTGCAAACACGCGAAGTGGAGACGCTAAACCATCGGTGGAGTTGGGCGTGTCCTCATAGTAGTGAGTCGGGCAGTGAAGCCTTGGATAAGTCGAGAGTCAATCCGGCCGTGAAGATTGCCCGGACACGTGGAACGCGATTCCATATAAGCGGTGCGGAGTTCCAGATACAAGTATGAAGAACAGTGCTCCAAATATGCTACGTTCTGAAATATGTAGAACACCGCTCTGGATTCAAATATTTCAATTTATCTAGGCACCCAGTTTACTTATCAATGCATAAAGAACTTTTTGCCACTGAAATAAGCCAGACTTCTTCAAAAAAATTTATCTTGATTCTCTTCAACATATTTGGCAATTCACTGAGTATACCGGATGATCGCACTCACCTTACACTTGATATCAAGGCCTTCGGAAATTCTATGTAAGGGATCTTGCAGAACTCTATACTTACCACGCGTGCTTTACTTATAGTGTGTTTATGTGTGGCTCTGACCGAAAAATGGCTGTGACGTGTAGTTGAACTTTAGGTCACGTGATGCTCGGAAAAACGGCAATATGACTGCTGATACGTCGTCTGTTGCAGTCTAGCTCTTAAAGCAGGCTGGCTTAAGAGCTATAGTGAGCTAAAACTACCTGCAGTTTTTCTGTGTTTCACGTGACTTAAAATTCAACTGCACGTCGAAGCCATCGTTCGGTTGATGAAACGGAAACCGAAACAGCATAAGAGAACAAATTCAATTATAGTTTATTTAGCGGTCGTAGACCAATACCGCGCGGTGATTCGTGTATTTCAATATCTAACGCATCATTTCAAAAAGAAGGAAACACGCATAAAATTAGGTGTATATAGTCCATTAAAAGGGTAGTTATGTAAGGGTTCTGAATGAACATTTGCTGGCCAGTGTTTCCAGACTGTTCGAGCTGCAGTCTTTGAGGGATAATGAAAGGTTGGAAAAGTAGAAAAGGGTTGAATGGGCAAAAACAGCCCGTTTTATGGCAGAAGCAAACATAACGACAGCAGTAACACGCTGATGGGTATCCCGGGTGTCGTGATGACAGTAATAGCTCCGGTCATGTGGCTTATGTGGTCGCACATCTCCTCCTGTGAAATGCCCGCGTCATCACCCATCGCAACTGTGCTTTCTTGTCTTGTTTACCCTTTCTACAGTGCAGAAATGATGATGGATACATTATAATGGCTTAGGCACACCTCTCTTCCTCTCCTCTTAGTACACGAATCCACTCTTTCAATCCCTCTCTCATTTCGGCAGAACGAAATAGTGCTGCGGAACATATAAATGATTGATATATGATTCTAGAAAGTTGAACGCAAGCGATAATGATGACCGCAAGTATTCGACCTCGATGTGAAGCACCGCGCACAGTTGTTCGAATATTTCTGCGAGCATTTTTTTTCCAAACGGCATTTCAATAAGCGCTTTTCTGTGCCGTTTTCAGGAGCGTTTCATACCAGAGGAAACAACTCTGGAAGCACCCGTTGCTAGCAAGGAATGATGGTCTCTGTTTTTTTTTTTTTTTCACCATAAAATTTGTTTTTTATGTCTTATCTTTGAGACTATGTTATTGCTTGGTATGAAAAAAAAAAATCCCCAGTCAGCACCTTCATTCATATCGGCGCCAGAATTTATTGCAACGAAAGTGGTCACTCGGCGCAGACTGGGTTTCTTACCAGAGCAAGTGTGTGCTCAGTGTGCACCCTATTCCGAGACTACCACCCTTCTTAGCAAGGTGACCGAAGATGCACTTCGAGCTCGCGCGGCTTCGTGGCTTTACGGCCCCAAATAGCTCATCACACCGCTTCTACGTGCTCTTTCTTCCGCCTTCCGCTGCCTCCTAGCGTGCTTCAATCCACTTACGCCGACTTAATCGATCCCTTACAGCTTCGAAGCGTCGCGTTTCTCCAGCAAAAGCTTAATTTGGCCGCTCCGTTTCGTAACAGAATGATACTGCCCCGCCGTCCTTCCGGCGCGAAAGGAGCGCCACCTGTCGGCAAGCCCTTTCAACTGTCGCCTCGCGTGCAACAAAGCAACTTTGCTCTGGGCTCCGGCTCCACGCCAACTGCAGCAGCACTGGCAGCGCAGAGAAGCCCGGCGTACAGGTACACCGCTGTACATGGCGTGTCGAACCGGCGCGCGCTCTCCCCCTCACCCGCGGTGAATGGCAAGCGTTACGCAAGAGCGATCCGCCGCGCGGCCAATTATAAACAAAGCGACACGGCTGACGGAGACAGAGCGTCGCACGCCGCGGACGCAGGAAGAGCAACATGGCGGCCTCTCTCAGTGTGTGTGCATCTGTTTGAGCCGCCGCCCTTTGTTGAGAACTCAAGGACGTCTTTTTTTTTAAAGGCCTTCTTCAATGGCAAGGTCGCCCTCACGTCCCCGCCCGCCCGCACTTCCCGACCTACCGCGCGGTCCGCATTGTCCAGTCAAGTTCCCACATCCGGGAAATTCCATCAGCTACCGCGTTCTCCGAATTGAGGCCTGCGCGCTGCTGACACAACGCGGGGGAGGCGGTGGCAGACTCGTTCGGGCTTTCTTTTTGTTTTCTTTCTTATTGTTTTTCTTTCTTTGTTGCGTGGCACGTGCGTGTTGTCACGCTTGGATGAGCGGCGACATTCTTTTTTTTTTCTTTCGCTCTCTCTTCTTCCGACGTGCATAACGTTCTCGCGTTGTCGGTGCTCGCGATGAGCCTGTGTCCGCCTCCCGTCGATAGGCGCGTGCGGTGACACGTGCTCTCGTTCCGTAGGGAGGGAACGCACGCGGGCGTCGTAGGTGCGTGCTAACCAAAGAGAGCAGTTTCTTGGATGCGTGCTTTTCTCTTTCTTCCTGTCCATCGCTCTGACATCGCGGAAAGGATGTCAACGAGATGTCGCTACGGAATAGGAAGGTTTGGTTTGGTTTATGGGGTTTAACGTCCCAAAGCGACTAAGGCTATGAGAGACGCCGTAGTGAAGGGCTCCGGAAATTTCGACCACCTGGGGTTCTTTAACGTGCACTGACATCGCACAGTACACGGGCCTCTAGAATTTCTCCTCCAAAGAAATTCCAGCCGCAGCGGCCGGAATCGAACCCGCGTCTTTCGGGTCAGCAGCCGAGCACCATAACAACTGAGCCACCGCAGCTGCGAAAAAAACAAATGTCAAACGATGAATATCGTGGCGGTAGCTTTTCAGTGGATAGGAAGTGAGTGAGAAGTCGATAAGCGGTTTTTATTTTATTTTAGACGTTTTCAAAAAACAACCTGAATGTCTTAAGCCCTTCATACGTTATAGGCGATGAAGCCCCTTTAGAGCTCTCAGACATGTGAGCTCAGTCTTTACTACGTGTTCTTCTTAACAGCTTTCCTCCTATCCACAAGTAGTTAGACTGCCCCGCCGCGGTGACTCAGTGGTTAAGGCGCTCGGCTGCTGACCCGAAAGACGCAGGTTCGATCCCAGTCCGCGGCGGCTGAATTTCGATGGAGGCGAAATTCTAGAGGCCCGTGTGCTGTGCGATGTCAGTGCACGTTTAAGAACCCCAGGTGGTCGAAATTTCTGGAGCCCTTCCCTACGGCGTCCCTCATAGCCTGAGTTGCTTTGGGACGTTAAACCCCAATAACCAAACCAAACAAGTAGTTAGACTAGACTATCGCAACGTGTGTTATCGTAGGGCGCAGCCCATATCTCCACTGCCAAAGCGGTTCCCTTCCGTGATGGTGTCCGTGTCTTTGCCCTTGCGGCAGCGGCGCGTCGTCGCAATATTTAGTTCAGGAGACATTGTTGCATTGCCCGGGGCAGGTTTTCACGTTTTAGTCTGCGTCGCCTATAACAGGGCATTAGCCATCGATGGAGAGACTACGCATCCATTATTCGTTCCTCTTGCACTTCCAAGCTAGAAATCATAGAAATCAGCTGGATGCCGACTTGTCGTGCTGAGCTCCCGCGCAACTCTATGGCAGCCTGTCCGTGACGATGAATCACAAAATAGCTGTTAGATCTGTTTCCTTGTATCATGGCCCAGCTTGATGACACTAGCTTGCCCCAGCGCAGCACATTGCCGTCACTTATTATTCGCTCGCACAGGTTCAAGGAGCGCTTAGCTGCATCGATGAAAGGCCCAGTGTTTTTCTCCTCGCGTTTTGGTTTCACTCTATCGCTCAATCTTAATTTTTGCGTCGTTGAATAAAAACAAAAGTTGCTATTATAACTTCTTACTGTTTCCGTTCTTGAGGAAAATTTTCATTCACGAAGTCGCTTGCCCCACCTTGTGAAAGAAACGTGGGCTGATGACCCATCGTCACGCATGTCCACAATCGCGTAAACTGCGTAAATTTCTTAGAACTGAAGTAAAACAATATTCATTTAACAATAAAAGCGCGGCAGTGGCCTAGCAGCTCTGTCCTTAGTAATTTTCTTTTCCCTCCATTGTTCGTGCAACTGTATATAGAAGAGAGGACATGAACGAATAAACAAGAAAGAAATGATGCACGGCTGCATGATACAGGTGCTTTCGCAGCGATCACAACGTCACGTATGCCGACTAACTACCTTCGCTGCACGTTCGGTGACAAATAAATGCGTGCCCTTCATGACACTCGCAGCCCCACGAAATCCAACTGCCGGCAGGCAGTGATGATTGATTAGTTCTTTTTAATTAATGCCGTAGCATTAGAAGTCACAGGGGGTCAAAATGCGTCGCCTGCCATAAAATTCACCCATTGGTTAAAGGAAGTGACATCAGCAATCCGGAGCATTTTTATTGGCTAGAAGGAAGTGACGTCATCATACCGGAGCATTCCCATTGGCTGGAGGAAAGTGACGTTGCCAGATGGGAGCATTCCCATTGGTCTGAGGGTAGCGACGTCACCTCCGGTAAAGGCATAAACGGCTACTAACGCTATCTTATTAACAAATAATGAAATTGAGGTGTCCCTGAGAACTTTTGCGTTTTAGTTCTTGTCCAGCTGAAAATTTGAACCAGCGAACGAAAACTCCAACATTGCTCAGAAAGACCATGCATACCACAGTGTGTAGCACTATTTATTTATTCAAATTACCCTTAAAAACCAGCACAGAGAGGATGCCTATAGAGATGGGTGCGGTACAAATGCGCACGTACAAATAACCGGTAACTCATATTACCGGTTATTCCTAATGACAAGGACGTAGCTCATTCTCGAGTGGCAGTGCGTTGTCGCTTCCCGCGGAATATTGATTATCCAATTTGAGGTTCTTTATTATTCAACCCGCGACAAGTCTATTAATGCTCTCAGGCATTGTTCGCCGCACTGATTCCGAAGGAAGCGATCAACTTGCTCGGAAGTATCTTTTTCCACTATGCCCACTGCTTTCGGTGGCAGGAGAAGAACAAAAGGAGAAGATAGCAATAAGCTCCCCCCCTCTGTGAAACATGAAGTGCCCGCCGCCTGTTCGCGTGAGTGACGCCGCCGGGTCATCGGGGTCCGCAGCTGCTCCGCCAACTATATAGGGCGCCTCGCCTTCCCCCTTCCGCCTAAGCGCGCGCTCAATCCTGGCTGGCCGCTTCATTGCACTCGAGTCGGGGCTGCTCGGGTCGCGGCCGCCGTCGAAGCCGGCGCAAACTCGAAATCTGGCCACGTAGTGTGCAGTGTCGTTGCCCTGATTAAAACCGCCAGCCGCATTTGGTGGAGGGGCTGCACCGTACGCCACTTCCTCTTCTGGCGCCACCCTCACCTGCTCCCTTACACGGTGTCTGCTCAAAACCCTGTCTACCCCTTTTCTTCTCATGCCTTCTTTCCCCCCTTTCCCTCCAGTGGGAAGCTTTTTTTTAAAATTAACTCGTTTCTTGTTTAGTTATAGGGAATATGGCTGATTTAAATCATTGCCGTAATTGAGGGATGCGATGCTGTGCTGGAATCTTACCTTTCATGCATCATCCACAGCCGCTCCCTCACATTGCCTGCCTCGAAGACCTGCCTACACATTCCCTTCCATATTTTCTGTCAGCTTTTGATCTTTAACGTACACTGACATCGCGCAGAACACGGAAACGTGAAAGGCGCTCGTGTGCTATACGGTGCCAGTGCACGCTAAAAATCCCCCCCAGGTAGTCGAAATTGTTCCGGAGCCCTCCACTACGGCGCCTCTAACTCTCTGTCCTCTTCCACTTCCTCCTTCGTCCCTCCCCTCATGACGCGGTTGAGGTGTCCACCGAGAAGTGAGACACAGTTACTACCCTTTGCTTTCCTCAAACTACATCCCACTACATGGGCTTGCCAAAGTATGCAGGAACGGCCCGAAAATCCAAAACCCATGACCTGAGCAATGGGAGGCCGTTCTGTCCAGCTGGCTCAGCAAACAGATCTGGACTAAAGGTCCCTCCCTGTTCGAAAGGGGGGGGGGGGGGGGGGGGGGTATAGTTTTGAAAATTTATTCCTTTCGTCTTTAGTTATCCGGAATGCAGCGCCATCCTTGTTGACGAGAAGGTGTGCAAGTACTTCACGCCATGCTTGGCAGGCATGCGACGCAAGTAAGGCCAGATGGAATCATCATGAAATGAACGACTTACTTTCACATATACTCCGTGTGTAAAGTGTGCTTTGTGGGAAGTTTCTCGCGCCAAACTTCCCACAGGTGACTTGGTGCTTCAGCCCGTGAATACTCGAGCGGGATTCATACCTCTGTTACATATATAGCGTTTTCCGTTCGTAACAGCTCGAAGAGGCCGCGCTGTCGTTAGTGGGACAACGGAAGATGGAGCAGTAGCTTATAAGTGTGCGCTTGTTAGCGGCTCTTGGTTGCACTACACCATTATGATGACCTTTCTCTGGTATACGAAGGCAGTTGGCGATGTGCGGAGCTCGTTAAGTGAATGAACGGAAAGTCTGAATACCATTAGCACGAGGTATACGCGTTTATGCCGGCGTGTTAACGACTATCAGCGTTTAGGATAATTTCTGTTCCCATTTTTCTTTTTCTTTTCCTGCCGTTTCATGGTGCGTTTGCTGCGCACAACAATGCGCAATAATATTATAAAACACGAAGATGTCGTTAATCGCAGTAAGAGCTTTGAGCATTTGAAAAGGTCCATGTCGTCTTTCCGCGGTGGTTGAAGGTGGCCATGTAGAACACTACGAGCGCTGCGACAGTCTGAAACGGCTATGAAGTCATGATCAGCTTAAAGTGTGAGGTAGAAAACCACTCCTCGGCTGCCTGCAAATCACGAAAGAACAGGAAAGAACTGCCTCTCCGCCCATTTGTTCCCAACTTTGTCTTCCTTTTCCGCTCGGTGTTTTTAATTGATTTTTTTAATCAAGTGAATGACATTACTAACTTTAGAGCTCTTCACAACACTTCCGGACTACGACGTGGATGTATGCGCAAGCATCTCATACACGCACGGCATCGAAGCCATCGACAGAACAGTACCTGTTAGCTCGGAGCTCTCTGTCGTTGCTGGAGAAGCGAGCTCTGGTGTCTCCGCCGCGAGCGCTGGCTTTCTCCCTTTTCATCCTCAAAGAGAAGCGCAGTGTTGTAAGCAGAACTTTTTGCGGAGCTTGTTTAGTTACAACAGTTAACGGTAAAAGTGCGGTACAAAGACGATGACAAAGGAAGGTACCAAGGACGCATACAGGGCGCAAAGTTTCAACGATTTAACGCCAGGAAACGAGACAAACATATTACTGAATGAGTATTTAAAAGGCGATAACTGTCTCTGTAGCATATAACAGCGTCGGGAGCAGCATACTAAACTCTGAACACGTTGAAACTACGCACAGTCAACTGAAAAGCCCGTATCTTTCTGTGCAACGGATAACAAAGGCATGCCCAGGCACCTGTCACGCTCCTTAGAAATAGAAAAAAAGGCTTTAATCGCACCTCCTTCTGTCTTGTGCAGTGTTATCCAGAGCAACTTGGTCTTGATGAAATCAGGGCAACTATAGATGTATGCTATCAACAGCGAATCAAACGCCAGCAAGACGAATGCGAAGAAGAAATGAGGGGATTTTAATAGGAGGAAGTAAATACTAGCCCAAACTAATTTCACCTGGAAAGCGCGGAGACTGTTCTTTAAAAGGTTATTCAACTTCGCCTGTATTTCCTCTCCAGGAGCTAATATGTTTGCATTTTGTGTTGGCATTCAGGTTCTCTTGCTCGCGTTTCATTTGTTGTAGACTGCACACAGTGCAGCGGTAGATGAGCACGACAGAGGGACAGGTTGTGCTCGCAAGCCCTTTCATTTCGCCGATGTGGACACACTGACCGAACAGGACACAATAGTAAAGTATCTTGTAAATTACTCGGAAAAGCAATCAATGGAGCCTGCGTTGTGTTTTTTTTTTTTACTAGTGTATCATTTTTCCACTTGTCAGCATGGGAAACAGTTCGGTCCGGATGCAAGACAATGAAAAACCAACACAGATCTCGCATCAGCTTGCACCCTTCTTGCACGTGCTTTGCAGCACAGCATTACTTGTTTGCAGTGTTTCTAGACGCTTCGAGAGTGGTTGCCTGCTTGGCTATAGTTGGTTCATAGTAACTTATGTGAAAGCGGGAACAACATTAAGGAAGGGGCGAAGACAGACACAGAGTGAAAAGAGCGCAGCCTTCAGACTGTTGAATATGTCACGCATAGGTACAAATACGAAGCACCAGCTGGAAAGGGAAACAAAGAAAAAGGAAAAATTACGTAAAGTTAGACGCTTCGGGTAATCGCTTATAAACTCCGACCACCGAGACGAGTGAGAAAGGTCACGATAACAGCGTTGCCTTACATATTAACAGTGCCACTAAGCCTAGTGGCCTACAGCGCTTCAGTAGTATTCACTCGATCATTCTCTCTGTTTCTTACGTCACGGACGACGTCAACGAGCGATTTTTGAATGTTCAAAGGCATGCACCACATGGTAACAGCCCGTCCCGAATTTCTGGTAGTTCCTGGAATTATTGCACTGGTACTATTTCAGCGTATTGGTTGAAACAATATAAACAAGAGCTTGTACAAGTCAAATAAGTTGAAAACGGGGGCCTGAAAGTGTATGCGAAACACTGTAAAAGGCGTCTAACGGCATGCATTGCTACGTACCCGGAATTTTTTGCAAGCGTTTGATTATGGTATGGCTGTTTGATGTGACATTTTTATCTCAAAATATATATTTTTTTCTGTGCACCCAATGCTTAGAAGTGTGTAACATGTTACATATAGCGTCCTCGGGATTTCGATGTTTGGTTTTGCTTCGGAAGTGCAATGCTGATGTTCACTGGCGCTCACACATTTCAAATTTCATTCAGACGAATCAGTGCTTGAGTAAATATTTACTTCTACAAACTGAAGACAACTTTGGTCGAACTCTGCGGAAGCGTTAGAACAAGAATGAAACTTCATTAAACTGCCAGCTACTAAAATCTGTTTAGGTTTTTTGTTTGTTTGTTTTTTTCTGGACGAGAGTATTTGTGTTCTGGCCTGCCCAGCGATTGTCTATTGACGGAAGTGCTTTCATGCACTTTAAGCCAAAGTTGAAGAATAAAAATTAAATTTACGTCGCTAAAGTATACAACAGCTGTATCTTACCGGTACTCCTACGGGGCAGAAACGTGGAGGCTAACAAAGAGGGTTCAGCTAAAGTTAAGGACTACACAGCGAGCTATGGAGAAAAAAATGATAGGTGTAACTTTAAGAGACCGCTAGCGGGCAGAGTGTGTGAGGGAACAAACGCTGGTTAATAAAATCCTAGCCGAAATCAAGAGGAAGAAATGGGCTTGGGTAGGGCATGTAATGCGAAGGCAGGATAACCTCTGGTCCTTAAGTGTAACGGAGTGGATTCCAAGAGAAGGCAAGTGTAGCAGGGGGCGGCAGAAAGTTAGGTGGGCGGATGAGATTAAGAAGTTTGCGGGGATACGGGGGCTGCAGCTGGCAGAGGACAGGGTTAATTGGATAGGCATGGGAGAATTCTTTGCCCTTCAGTGGGCGTAGTCAGGATGATGATGATGATGATGATGATGATGCCTTGCAGTCCGCGGGGTTGCGTGCCTGCGAGTTAGATTAAATGAAGGAGTGTCGTCATGGTACCGTGGCAGCCTCCTCATAGTTATGCCAACCTTCGAACAAAACTGCAGGGGCCGGGCCGAAGCATTGTGCGACGGCTGCCTCGCGTACGTAATACGTAGGGTCACGTCAAGCGCAGCTGTTCTTTGGAGTCGCGCTCCGTCATCGACCTCCCACCGCGCACTCATGCATTCTGCCTTTATGCGCTACAATGCTTGCATTGTGTGTGCGCCTTTGGGCAGACCTTTACTGAGACCCGGGGACATCGCGTCGTACGAAATGTACGAACCTATTTTCCCCCTGAAGCTGTGGTTTTGTTAGGCCGCTGTTCTCGAACTCTGTTGGTAATTTCGAATGCGGATTTCTCGACCGATAGGTTGCGGTGCTGCAGTGATGGAAATTCCTTTACTTAATCCAAAAATTCCCTATTTGTGCCACTTCTTCCCTGCAATGGTTCAGAAAATTCCTGAATTTTCCCCGACGTTCCTTTTGTATTTCTTTTTTATTAATTCTTTGTGTTTGTCGGAATTAATGAAGGGCAAAGTGCAGGAAGTCCAACTCTTTGCGAGTTAATATTTTCTTATCCGCGCTGCACCATGTATTTCAGCCAAGGACGACCCCTGCGAAAATTAGGCTGTCGTCATCGCCTAAGCCTACGTGCTCAAAGAGTTGTCAAGAATCCAGTTTTGGTTTGGTTTGGCTTATTTGGGCTTAACGTCCCAAAGCGACTCAGGCTATGAGGGACGCCGTAGTGAATGGCTCCGGAAATTTCGACCACCTGTGGTTCTTTAACGTGCACTGGCATCGCACAGTACACGGACATCTAGAATTTTGCCTCCATCGAAATTCGGCCGCCGCGGTGAGGATCGAACCCGCGTCTTTCTTGTCGGCAGCCGAGCGCCGTAACCACTCAGCCACATCGGCAGGACAAGAATCCAGTTTCCAGTTTTAACCTTTGTTCAATCCGAATTCCCATTATAGTGGAAACAAACTGAGCGATTGACACGTAAACCTGCATGAACTGGATGTCTCATAAGTGACTTATATAAGTCAGGCTAGTGTCACCTCAAACCGACTGCCGTATTTACTCCAGAATTGGTC
This sequence comes from Amblyomma mixtum, assembly GCF_055824585.1. Lineage (NCBI taxonomy): Eukaryota > Metazoa > Arthropoda > Arachnida > Ixodida > Ixodidae > Amblyomma > Amblyomma mixtum. The sequence continues at coordinate 83,680,851 of NC_143016.1, read as the reverse complement.
GATCCGTCGTCTAGGTCGACACGCTGACTTCAAGAACAAGAAAAAAAGGAAGTTGAGTTTGGATGTAGTTTAGGTTTCTTAGTGACAGCTCCTAGCTGCTAGCATGCGATTTATGAAACCGGCACAGCGTATCGCACACCGCTGATGCTGCGGCGCGCTGAGAAACGCGTTGTCGCAAGCAACTGTATGTGCGTCCAACGCAAGGACAAGCGTAAAGACGGAGGTATATACTAGAGCGTAAGAGAATGCACGAGCTGGAACCGCCTTCTTTTTTTTTTCTCTAATGCACTACAGACAGCCTAAAGTTCCGCAGAGTCATCGATAGATAAACTGGAAAAATATGTCGAGGTATTTTGTAACATCTTCAGCCGAAATAACTGCCCTCCTTTCCCTTCCAATTGCTAAAACTCCCTAAGAACTTGCGGATTCTCTTTTCCCTTTTGGCTCAATTTCAGACACGGAATTCTCTGAAATAGCTATGTGAATGCTTATTAAGAGTGCTATACGACAAGATTTCACATATTTCGCCGCCTCTGTTGCGACTTCTGCGTACGTTTGCATCCGTTTCTCATTCCATAATCGGACTGCTAGCCGCAGTAGCTGGTATCCGAGATGCTGTGACGGTGCCGACATCATTCATTCTTGTATAGAAGGAGGTCGCTCAAAACACGGTGGGGCGGTTGTGATGACGTCACAAGGTCACACGACCTCTCTCGACCAATCGGCGAATTTTGTGACACCGGACATCGGTGAGATTTTGGTATGACAATTCTAATGCTATCACAATAAAAGGGAAAATTTCCCCAATGGAACATAACTACGGTTCGGTGCAAATTTACTGCCACAGGTAGCCCGGTTGGACGTGGCACCCACCATAAAACAGACAGTTGTGTCTGTTAGCAAGGGCAGTGGGAGCGATGATCGATGAACTACGGGTCGGTGGCAGGTCAAAAGTCCATCTTCTCTATTGAAAACTTCTCGGCATAGAGAAAGATGATCGAACGACGTCCCGGAAACTTGCGATGCTGTTATGGCACTAAAGTCGAGTGTCGGACTGTCGCCGTAAATTATTCTGTCCACGCCAACGTCTCTAGGCAGAGAACACATGCAAGCTACGAAAGCAGCGGCAGAAATGTACACTCAAGGATAAATCTCCAGGCAGGAAAAGTACACTTTAAAAGCACTAAAGAAGACTAAAGGAAAAATACACTGCAAAAGCGCTGAATCAGTTCGCAGGTACACCTAATTACATTAAGCGTGGGCAATGCGGTATCATTACTGACAGTTAATGCCTTTACATCGAGCTTTGTATCATCCTTTCATCGTTTTGTTTTCGAACCCCTACAAGTCTGTCATGGTTGCGTTCGCGGACCCCTACACGCTTGTCTGCATACAGCCAGACAACTCTACGGGACATCTAGCTGGTGGTTAGATGTTTCCCCGAAGGTGTCTTAAGCTGGCGACACGGACGCAATGAAGATATATCGAAACGTAGCGTTGTCCCTCCCGTTCTGGTGACATCACTGAGAATTATGTGACCAACCACGCATTTTTCTCCCGATGAGGCTTGTGATCATCGCATTAAAACGACTACAAAAGCACGCAAACCAACTAACCAGCAAGCAAGCACATGAACAAATCAACAACCAAAATTGCCTCACACAGCATGAGGAATCACTTAGTAAAAGTTAAAGGTGTACTAAAGAGGAATGTGAACTCGTCTTTTTACCACGGTAACTCGACCTCCACGTTCCGAGCATTCTTAGCCAATTTTCCTAATTTAAATCGGATTAAACGACCCGGCTCCCGCCATTTTTTGAACTCACCGCTAACAGTAGGAGGAGTCAACAAACCTTTCAGCCAGTCCCGTGGCGGCTTGCCGCTCTGCCATCGGCGGACTGACACGTAGCGATTGGTGGAAGCAATGAGTCCATGCGTATTTTTATTTCCGTGGGCCTAATTTGCAGCTATGTAGTGTCTGACTGGATCTATTTGTTCACGGGAACCTAAAAAACAAAATAAAAGCGAAAGTGAAGGCGCTACGCGACTGCCTGAAAGGCACTCCATGCATTGGTTGACTTCTCCTACTGTTAGCGATGAGTTTAAAAAAAGAAAGCGGGAGCCCAGGCGTTTAATCCGATTTAAATTAGGGAAATCGGCAGCACAGGACAATAGTTCGAAGTTTCTGAGAATGCTCAGAACGTGTAGATCGAGTTCCAGCGTTAAAAAGGCGAATTCAGACTCCTCTTTAGTGCACCTTTAAAGCACCTCGACCTTCAAGTTTCCTGAAAAAAAAAGAAATGAAAACTTTTTTGCAGTGAAGTAAAATGGGTGCAATGCATTATCACGTAGAAATGATCTTGCGGTTCTTTGCTGGCAAGAGTAACACTCGAAGAGCGAAGGGCAAAGTAGAGAACACGCGAACACCGCGGTTGAAATCACCCTGCAGTTTTCCTGGCACACGTGTTTATACATAGCAAATGGTCGGCGTGCCAGGCAGTATTCGCGTCGAAGACAGGAAAAGTGCCGCAGATATGGACCTACCTACTTGTTCATGCTAAGCCTAGCCCATAGAATGTTGCCGGGTGTCGCAGTCTTGTCTCGTGACACCATGACATCATGTGCAAGTGATGGTGGCGCCTGTAATGTTGAGTAAAAAAGATTTGATGACACGCAAGCACGTGATCACTGATATTCTGCGCACGCTTACCTTTTCTTAACGCAGGAAACACCGCTGCGGCTCTGCGTCGTTGGACTCTGCATACGACTTGCAAGATGCACTGCTACGAAGAGCATGCGCAGGATGTGAGTATTTTGCGCATCTACGATGTGCACTAATGAAGTGTTCCCGCGTCTTCTACTGACTAGAGCCGATGTCTCGCGTGTTAGCGGGAGGTAAGAAGCAATACCTATTTTTCTGCACTGATGCCGTAGCGATTTGTTCTGGTTTGGTTTGGTTTATGGGGTTTAACGTCCCAAAGCGACTAAGGCTATGAGAGACGCCGTAGTGGAGGGCTCCGGAAATTTCGACCACCTGGGGTTCTTTAACGTGCACTGACATCGCACAGTACACGGGCCTCTGGAATTTCTCCTCCAAAGAAATTCAAACGCCGCGGCCGGGATCGAATCCGCGGAATGTCAGCAAATGGAGAAAAAATGTCTTTAGAAGCGACGTTTGGTACTGTCGGACTGTCGGACTGTAATAGGACATTGAGTCACCCATGCAGGTAATTATCCTTGTATATATATAGGGGCGGTATTCTCACGGTATGTTGTATAATTGAAAAAAAAAAAGTCGTTGTAACCTGTGAGGTGCGAAAGCTTTCTTTCCTCTTATCTGTGTTAGTTCACTTCACCGCAATTTTTTGGAAAAAGATCGTTGAACGTGAACAAGACAAAAAAGAATCTGTAAAGAATAGACGTCGTCATGTCTTGGAAGCAATTAGGCGTCGATACTAAATGATAGAATAGTCAATACCACCGACACTTGCTTGTTACCTAAAATACGCGTATGTGACTGCAGCAACATCTGGCATATCTTGCTTTCTGTCACTGTTCTCACTTACATTTGTTGCTTTTACTTTTACAGGTGAAAAAGAAGCCGGCAGAAGGCAGTGGGAAGTGTCACCGGACAGAGTCCGTCAGATTTCAAAATCATATCGCAGCATCGAGCGTCAAGATGACGCAAGCGAAACGACGACCGTCTCTGAGCAGAGACTGTCCAGGCAAGAGCGGGCCTCCGACAGCAAAGTCTTCCATTCAGAGGCGATCGGCGGTGGGACGGCAGCTGTCGATCGCGAGATCGGTGCTGAAAGCAGACAACGCGCTGCGGACGACCTGGAATCTGGGCAGGCGGTCATGCGTGAAGGCGCCACTGCGACTCACGTTGTTCGAACCTCCGAATTCGCAGCTCATGAAGCCGAAGAGCACATGAGGTCAGAGGGAAGCTGTCACCGTCACAGCGCCTCTTTGCAAGCTGATGGTGACCTAGTCCAAGGCAGGGTGTCGTCACGGTACCGTCCAAAGACTTCACTAAGGCTCGAGGGCCCTCAGGAGTACATCACCACCAGTTCCGAGTACTTCTCGACTATCGACAAGAATCTGGTTGCCAGGGCAGAGCAGTATCAGATGGAGCGACAAGCGGCGTCCAGCTCACGCCATTATCCGCTGACGCGACCGCAGACCAGCTTACGAACGGGGGGCAAGACGCACTATTCCACCACCACTGCTGAAGACTTCAAGCTCCATGAACAAGCCGAGAAGGTCACGAGGCGTCTGCGACCCAGAAGGTTCGACGATCCATCTTACGACACCGCACACGCAGACGTCGAGGGCGATGTCAAGAAAAGGCGGACCGAGGCCGACTACGCAGCTGAAGATCAGGTGACCACGGAAAACGTCCAGGACAGAGCAGAAAGGACCGCGGCACAAGACGACTCTTACGGCGGCCTGCTGAGAGCGGGAGAACTAGTTTCATCGGCAGCACAAACGCAAGAAAAATCTTACCTTGAAGCAGAGCATGAGCATCGAGCAGCAGCAAGAGCTGACGAAGCACGCGAAGAGCGCGAATTGCTCCAATCTCAAGTGGTGGAGAGAACAGAGCCAGCCGGTCACCTGTTGACGACAATGACGTCAGAAGCATATTTTCATCCCGAGGTCTCCGTCCCGTTTTATCCCAAAGACAACCTCGCGGTGCCGTCTGGTGAGATGGATCTGCGGACGACGCACGAGATGGAATTCTACAAGAAAAAGATGGACCGAGTCAGGCCCGTTAAGCCCAAGTCTCTGGCAAAGCTGTTTGGAAGCAATGGTAGTTCATCTGAAGGGGACCTCCAGGTGGCTCCTTCACATCGTGTTGGAAAAGGCTCGAAGCTACAGCAGAAGGAAAGAGTGGAACACACACACGCTGCTGGACTCGCGTCCACCTGCGATGACTTAAAGATGCACCTGGGCTTGAACAATGTACTCATAAAGCATAAGTCCAAGGGCCAAAGGAAAGCCCACTTTGAAGACGACAGCTTTAAGTGGGATGGCCCTGTTTCGTACTCAACTACGACAAATGAATCGTACAAGAAGCCGGAAGCTAGCCACGGGAGAGTCGCGGCCTGCAGAAGGCCTCAGAGCCACGATGTCTTCCACAGGTTTACGCAAACAGGAGACGAGTTACGGAGAATCAAGGGCAAGAAAAAAGATACTGATGAAATCACCATGTTTGGCCGCAAAGATTCCACGGAGCTCATCGCTGAAATTCAAGGCCTGCTAGGTGCAAAAGACACAAGGCGCTGTGAACACAAAGCAGCCAAGCAGAGCGCATCTGCACGCAAGAAAACCGGATTAGAAACGACGTCAAGAAAAGAACGCACTGAGCAAGCAGTGCAGGCCGACAGCTGGCAAGGCCTCCGGCAAGAAGCACAGGAGCGACCACGAGGGCAGCAAAAGGTTAAAGGAGCCAGAAAGGACGCAACCCACAAGGCTCGCTTTGCAGGGCAGGAACCACCGCTCGTGAACAGAGAAAGAGTGGCCATACTTGAGAAGAGAGGTGAAGAGATATCGATGAAACAGCACAAAAGTGAACTGAGAGAGGTAGCCGAAATTAGTACCGGGCAACAAGAATATCTTGAGTCTTCTGCGACCGCCAGGAAGTACGAGGGCATGCACCAGAAGAGAGCGCAGACTAAGGACGACGTTCATAGGAGTGAAGAGGTCATTGTGGAAGGTAACGAAGCACAGGGTTACTTTGATCAGGGTGCCTTGAGTTCTGAAGCGCATCGCCTTGCCATGCAGAATGCCGAGCGACCTATTGTTTCTAGGTTAGAGACTTCGAATATCAGCGGGGCAGACCAAAACAAGTTTTACTTCTCAACAACCACAGCGGACAGCTTCAAGAACGTTAGCGAAAAGATTCAGCCCCCAAAACCCTTTTACCCTAAACCTAATTTGGCGCCCGAAGGGAGCATGAGCTTCGAAACAGTCCACCACGGAGAGTTCACCCCTAAGACTGTCGTGGAAGTGCCGACGCCGGTCCGGCCCGTTTCGACGCTCAAACTGAGCGATGACACGTCGTACGCGGTCAGAAACGAAGACAAGATTGGCTATTCTAGGGCGCCTCCTGTCGTGGGCGAGACGAGGTTTTCCATCAGGAAGCCGGAGTCTACGCTTGTACTTGGTCAGGACTCTTTGGATTACAAAACGACGTCGCAAATTGAGTACAAGGCGCACGAGATCCGCGAAATGGAAGACATCTACAAGAAGTCCGTGAAGGTCAAGCGCGACAGACACAAGACATACACTAGGGGACAACCCGCCGTGGCAGCGTCGGCAGTGCCGGGCATGCAGAAACAGCGCCAACGCTCATCGTCCGGCATCGGAGAGATGACGACGACCATGCGAGCGGCCTTCAAGCCAGTGACTGTGGAGCGCCCGCAACCGTATAGACCGCAGAGCAGCCTGAAGGTAAGAAGCAGCGAGGATTCTTACGCTGAAATCTCGACCACCATGAGAGACACCTTCCGGCGGGTCACGCCCACGGCGAGAGTCAAGCCCATCAAGCGTGAAGCGAGCTTGAAGAAGCTCGGCGACGACACCGACTACGCGCCCAGGAAGACGACCACCAGCGAGGCCTACCGCGAAGTCAAGATCCCGCCGAAACCTGAGCCTTACCGCCCTGTAGACAACCTGAAAGTGACCGGAAGAATGACGTTCTCGACTACGACTCAGGAATCTTACGTCTCGCGGTCGAGCCTGCAGCATCACGCTAGCGAGTTCGTCGAACGCGCCAAGCCGATCAAGAGGGACGCAGTCGCCAAAGACATCATCTTTCCGGTTGACTCTTCGGAGGCTCTCGCCCAGGGCGCTGCTGACTACACCATGGCTCGTAGGACAGAAGAGTCGACAGAAGTGCTGCGGTCACTGGAGAACACTGGTACCTACGCTCGCATCAGCAAGGCGCCACGCGAAAGACCGCGCACACACCAGAAGGTGGGAAGAGGAGCGTTCGAGCACACGACCACGTCTATGGCCGAGTACCAGGATCCGAGGACTCGATCGTGGAAACAGCGCTCCACTGCCACCGGCCGCCTAGTGCGGACGGCGAGCGCGGAATGTCCGGCCTCGTTTCTCAACACGGACAAGTCGGAGTACGTCTTCAAAGAAGTCGTTGGAAACCATAGGTTCTACCTTCCCGCAGTGCAGTGATTGTGCCAGTGCCTGCCAGAAGAGAAGTTTTTAATCGCGACCCCCCTTCCCGCCCCCATGTAACACCGACGACACTAACTACTTACCAGGGTGAATACAAGCAATGCAGGGAAAAGCAAGGTCGCGAATATATGCCTGCGTTGTGTTTGCAAACCGTTATGTGTGCAGAGCGCTTCTCGCACCCTGTCATTCAGAGCCAAGCTTAACTGAAAGCGCGTAGAGCAGGCGGAGCCGAATTAAATTTGTTTTCGCGCGTGCTAGGGGCCAGCTAGCTTCCTTACAGATAAGCAAACACGGCGTAGCTCCAAGTTAAACATGGTTGATTTTTTTGTTTATTGTGCCACAGGCGACTCGTATGACCAATTCTGTAAGAAGTAATCTGAATTGTCATGCAGTCACTGTCAAAATCATGGGAGCTTGAGTGCGTACCACTTGAATCGAGACTACAATACAGACCGTCAGGGCATTATGCAATATGGGGGAAGTGGGAATACTGACCTCGTGACACCGAGCAGCGGAGAGGATCATGAACCATCGTGATGAATTCGAAGCCGTTCCGATGAAAGCTACCTTAGCTATCAGTCTCGGTTTTTACTAAGATCGTACGTGCTGCATTCATGACACAAAGTTCCGTAGAACTTCATGCCTCATGATAATTTCGTTTTGCGATTGCGCTTAAAACATCATAGCATCGCTTTAACAAGCCATCTGAATGCGTATTGTATTCATTCGTAGACTAGAGTACATGCAACTTGCAGCTTCTACCAGCCAACAAAATCGTATAAAGCTCTTCCTCGAAATTCACTTTGTGAATGCATAATGTTGGCCGACGAGCGAATTCAGCGAATGACGACAATACTTTCGATCGATTTGTATCAATCTGACTGGTGGCTTTTTCTTAGTTGGAAGGCCACTGTAGCGATTACACCAATTCATAAGCCTCGTCTGATTTCCGCTCACACGTGAAATCAAGATGGAGAGCTTCCCTTCGTGGATTTTCTGAGGATGTTATGACACTTCCGAACACAACTCGATGTGTTCGACAAGTGCTTCAATCCTCCAACTTTAATTCACGAGACGTGCAGTACTCAATACCGACCATCAGTATTTAGTACTATATGTAAGTGTTTCAATTGCAGTAATGCAATTACGGCTGTCAAGTTTCAGGTGTTTTACAATTTATTTTCATTATTGTTCTTTGATAGTTCTGAGCGTCACGTTCAATTGGTGTCTAGTCACTTATGTGTAAAAAAACATTACAACTTATAGAAAACATTTTACTAGGAGGCGAGTCTTGGTAGAAAAGATTCTCTGTGATCGTAAGTAGAAACTTTTTTAAGAAGACAACGCAAGGTTCTTTTTTGCTGACAGCTTTAAAAAAAAGAGAGACAAAAGTAAAGCTGGCTACGTGAAACTTAGCCACACCTTTAACAATATTTCTTCTAAACCAAGAAAACGGAACTGAAAAATCTTCTCTTGGGGTTTTTTAGCCTATGAATAAAAATAAAGGCATGAAAGCGGTAGAAGCAGTTGCAAGGGCTTGGCTTAAGTAACTTGCTCTAACTTAGCCTGCATAATTGTTTTACTCGTAAGCAGGACTACACGCTCACTGTTATGCGCATCTGTTTGATTTCGCTTCACCCTTTTCTCGCATTGTTATCTTTTACTCATTGCTTTGTTTGTTTGTTGTTGTTTTTTTGGCGAAACAGCGTGCTGAATTTTCATTCCGGAATGAAAATGCACCATTATCCATCAGGCGCAGCTAAATTCAGAATACGTTTTGCCTCACAGCTCCGGTCATCTCTCACGTGGCGTCCGCGTGTTGCTTTATTTTTTGCGCACATCAACGTCTATCACCCTTAAGCAAAGTCCTGAAGCCTTCTTTGTTTAAAACTGAAGGCCGTTACGCTACCCTTTTCTACTGTTGTATTCACAGTAATGTAGAAATGAACACAGAAGCGATGAAAATAAAGTTGTTTTTTCCACAAAACCTCTTCCAGTGCAATCTGACTTCCTTGGCAGTTGCGAAATATTTGAAGCGTCCTTTATGAAGGCCCTCGTTGTGAAAAAATAAAGTCGAATGTTTTAAGACACGCACGTTTCAACACATTATCAACAAACTCACGGTACTCACGGCTACAAAACTTTTAGCACTTGGAAACTCTTAGAACTTCTCGCTTGGTTGTATCTTCTGTGTAGCTCAAATGGCACGCTTCTGGTAGAATTTGGCTGCAGCAAGACGGAATGATGTAATATAACTAAAACTTCTAAAAAACCACTGAACTTTCCCGGAAGAAGCGCTGCTGCAGCGAGACTATTCAAACAAAAAAAAATCATCCACTTGATAATAACAATCAGTATACCGACTCGGAGCGGTCTTGTGCCCTCCCTTTCAAAATCAAGGACTTTCATTCATTCATTCATTCATTCATTCATTCATTCATTCATTCATTCATTCATTCATTCATTCATTCATTCATTCATTCATTCATTCATTCATTCATTCATTCATTCATTCATTCATCTTGTGTTTTTAGTAGCACTAGATCTCTTAGTACAGTAAAATTTGTCTTCCTGGTTTTGCTGCCCCCAGAGGCGGATGTCTTATAAGCAAAGAGTGATATTTTATATGGTCGACCTCAGACTGCGTTGAACTGAAAGCGCCAAAGCCCCAGCTCTGGGTCGACGAGGGTCCTGGAATATTTTATGGAACATCTGGCGCCGAAAAACTACTGGTACAGACTCTACACATAAAGGTTACATGGTGCAAAAGACGAACCATTTTGTTTCCTTTTGACGATCATTTAACCCTGACGAAATGTTTGGTAACCAGACTGCCGAATATACAGGTTGACACCAAATGACGTCAATCTCATTATTGCTTCTTGAAGTCATCAACGTAGGCGCAACAATTAACTGCTGCAATATTCGGCACTCACTGGTTCATTTTCAATGCTTACGCCGTAAAGGGACCGTCTGCTGACTTTTATCAACTATATTTTCTTTTGCGCCGATCAAAAGCTGCTTACCCAAATAAACGAATACCCACCTGTGGCGCTGGGAAATCCGGCAGAGCAATTTAAAATTTAATTTTTTTTTTATATGGTAATGTCGCTTTCTCGCAGATAGCCGGCGTCTGCAAATTCTAACCTCAGAGACACGAGATAAACGCCCTTTCATAAACAGGCCAACAGGTGCCACCATACTGGACACTGGAGTAGAGTAGAGTAGGAAGGAGTTGAAAATCAAGCTCCCGGACACTTTCCCAAGAGTCCAAAAAGCCGGTCGCTTCGAGGGTCGTGGAAAGGCCTGTAGTTAGCATGGTAACTCTATGCAGCTCTATGCAGGCTGCGTGTAGTGGCAATGATGAGTGCTACATTAGCCTAAATGCATAGGTTTTATTGAATCTACAGTTGAGGGCGCTCAGGTAGTTTTAAAAACACGGTCAAGAAAACAAAACTTGTGATATTTATTACAGATATCAGCTACAGCTTTGCCGTCAGCAGCACTGCTTAACAGCGCCACTGGCAGCAAAGTTGCAGCCTAGTCTTTCTGAAAAGATTAGAAGAGAGGATTAGAAAGCGTAGTTAAACCGTGCAAGATATAGTGGTTAATTGAGAGATAAAAATATTAAGGTTTTTGAAGTTTCTTCGAGCAAAAATGACGCTATATACTGCGCTCAGTCCTATTCTAAAAGAGTATATCGACTTGAGGCCATGTTGCCCGACTACTTGGAAAGTCGGTGCGTTTTAACGCAGCACGGTGCAACCTTCTATCTGGCTTTACTTTTTTTTTGCCAATTTAAAATATAAATTTCTGCCGAAACAGCGAGTCCTGCCCTCGTTAGTGTCATCATAGGAAGAGATCTACAAAAAATTGCCATTATTTTTATACTTGTTTCTGCCAGTGGACTGCTGTCCCTTGAAAGTCAGGAAGTCAGCACGAAAGATGCACGGAAATAGTTGAACCAACTTATTAATTAACCAACTTATTAATCGGTAGCAAAATAATACCTATTTCAATTTGGTAATGACTTGTCTTTTTGTCTGCAAGCAAGTAAGCATTTTGGCCGGAAACACTTCGCTTTGTTGTTGAGTGACCAACACACAGGCCAGAGAGTACGGTATAACATGTGTCATCACCATCATCATCAGCATGACTACGCCCGCTGCATGGCAAAGGACTCTCCCATGTCTCTCCGATTAACCCTGTCCATAGCATGTGTACTCCGGCGCAAGGAAGCTGCTCAAATTCACATATATTGGCCAAAGAAACGGCCTCACTAGGCTTTAAACCAGGGCTTGGGGTTGTTGAAACTGTTAATCTGAACTCTTCAACTGGCTGCGTTCGCTGATGTTGAGCTCGAAAGAATGCCATCGCCACTCGGCTTAGCGGTCTCCGCAGTGGAACAGGATAAGTAATTATAGGTGTACAGCAGGCTTTACATCAAACAGGAAATCAAAACGAAAGGTAAGTCGAAAATCATGTTTTTTCATTAAAGTTTTAGTTGCGAAAAAACACTCGTGTTGTGTCTTTCTCCCACCTTGGTCCTCATTTTTGGCGTTAACTATATCATGAATGTACGAAAATCCCTAGTAAGGCTCTTTTTTTTATTAACATGAGGCGCAGGTTTCACTTAGTTTGCCAGGCATGTCAAAGCAGATATGCCCTCCTTAAGTTCTTGTCCGCAGGCTTCTCTAGAGACAAAAGATGAAATCAGTCCAGCGCACTTTTGTTCGAGGCATGGCGTTAATTTCAACCAACGCACACCAGAGCACAAGCGCTGCGATCAAGCCCCGCATTCTATTCTACTGCACAAAGTCGCATGTACCAGGGCAGTGTTCTTAGGACTTTATTAATTGTGATACTCTGATTGGGAATGCGCGCGTCTTCTGCCGCCAAGTTTCGGAAGATAACAAATCTATGCTACCTTACCACTCATGGCTTCAACTCTCAGTGGCGTGATGTAGAATTTGAGTTGCCCGTGACAGTTTTAGTGCCCCAAGCGGAGAGACAGTTTGTCGACTTCCATATTTTTGGACAAAATAGTGGGCTTTATCTGGAATTATCTGAAAGCATGTGGGGCTAATGCGCTGTTTTGAAAGGGCCTTTATAAAAAATAAAAAAGATTTTGATTCATTACGCATTGATACACTATGACCACTTAGTGAAGAAAAAACCTCCGTCAGCAACAATGTCTGCAAGGAAAACTGCTACGGAAAAAAAATTATGGAGGGAGAGCACTTAAGACTACTTACGTGCTTTAAATGCGAAAACATTTTTATTGTCTTTTTTATTTTTATTTATTGATAATGCTTTTCTCTTCCTTTCTAATCTCACTCCTATTCATTAGTATACAGTCGTAAGGCAACACATATTCTAGGTTCTCCTTTGTTCGCCGAGAAGCAATGCGGATTTGTGGCCTATGAGTTGCGGGCTGGCCTCGCAGACTGTAAGTTTTGGACTCGCACCTTTGGAATAAAGTTCATTTTTCTTTCATATCGCGGTGACGTCATTTGGGATTTTTGGGTGCACTACTGCTGGTCAACGCCGACGCCTGGTTACGTTACCGACGAGCCATGGACTGCTTTCGCATTAATAACGCAATGCCCTCTTGCACCCCAATAAACACTGTAACTCCCTTGAACGTCCTGTCGACATTTAGGACATCCATGAGACGTCCAAGAGAATTCCATTGCTCATTGGGACGCTTTCTACATTTTTGCCTTGCGTGCAGCGCTGACCGATCGCTACTCGAGCCAAGGCCATTCGAGCCTACGGGATGCACCGAACACGAAAAGAAAAATCCATAGGCTTCCGATCGATGAAATGTTTATAAGGTGGCGCCAACTGCAGACTCTACCGGACAGATTTTCGCACCTTGCACCCCCTCTTCCCCTGGTAAGAAATAAAAAGGAGTCATGCACCAGTGGTAGAATAGGGAGGCGAACCTTCGACCTCTAGATTCTCCAAAAGAGAAAGGAGAAGAAGAAACAGAATGCTCGGACTTAGCACTGGGAAAGGCGAGGATGTCGCCAATTTAACCTTTATAGCGTGCAATGGATGCCAACGCTTCAACATGGTAGGTTGTAAGTATGGAGAATAAGCAAAAAACGACATGTAATAACATCGATTCAGATATGTCCCCCTATTCCAGTGTGTCGAAGTTGTTCTCGTATGCTGCCCACACTTTCAATTAATTAATTAACTCACTGCGGACTGCCGCGAAGCTATAGTAGTAGGTGGTGGCCCCTGAAGGATGGTTACGAGGCGACAAGAACGGCTGTTAGCTCCCGCGCTGTCACCCACGCTGTTTGGCCAGACAGAGAGGTGTGCAAGAACAGAGCGAGATTTTAGAGTACAAGCCGAAGAATGGCTGCTTTTTCAGCGAGATGCTTGGCCCAAATAGGGCTAATTTCGCCGTAGTACGAATCAGTTCGCTGTGTTGTTGTTGTTGTTGTTGTTGTCCTCTAGATAATGGCGCATACCCACTGCGGGGGATTGGCCAAGACACAGGCGGCAACTGATAGGTGTACAAAATGTTAAACAAGAAAATAATGGTGGGGAAAAATAAAATAATCATGATAATAATAGCAATTAGGAAATAAATGAAAGGATCTCAGATGTGTAATTGAAATAGGCTAAACAAATGCTGTGAGATCGGTGACTGAAATAGAGAACGGGGCTAAATATTCCACGTTTCAGAAAGCTTTCATTCCAGAGAAATATTGATCAAGAGAAAGAGCAGAGCTTAAGACGGCAGCCGTTTAGTGTCTGTAAGGAAGTTTTGCATGGCGGAGAGCACATTCCAGTTGCTGTGCCCAAGGGAGGAAGCCCCAAGAGACAGAGCAACCCCAGCTGACAGACTTAGACCAAGCTGTCGTAACGGAAGCTCCAGCAGGCGGCTCCGTAAAGAGGAGAAACGGCGGCAGGTCAACAAGAAATGATCTATCGTTTCGGGTTCTCCGCAGAACGGGCACAATGGGGAGACCGCCAGACCAGATCTATAAAGGTAGAAGTTTAAAAGAGGCACGCGACAACGTAGACGCGTGAAGGAAACCTCAAGCTTGCGTGATCGCCATCCTTTACTGCACCACGGGTAAAGGAGATGCCGGAATTCGGGAGAGGAGGTCAGAGCCGATGCTGCGAATTATTTCAAGAGCAGATACCTGCGAAACCTGGCCGCGGTAATATATGCGCTGGGTGGAAGCACAGATACGACTGGGCCTTGAAGAGATGCCTTCGCCAGGGTATCAGCAACCTCATTCAAATGGATTCCTCTGTGCCCAGGCACCCAGACCAACCGTAATGAACACACGTGGGGTGGAACCAAGCATTTGAGTAACCGAAGAGCCTGAGATGTTGTAGACGCGGTGAGAGAGGAACACAACGATAATGAATCTGTCATAATTATGACAGATGACAAGGAGCTGTTTAATTTGCGCAACGCTAAGACCACAGCTAGAAATTCGGCCAAATAAATAGGGGTGTAATCGGGAAGACGGAGTGAGAATGACCAGTCAAGGGAGATGGAGAAAATGCCAACACCGGCCTTTTCTTCACACTGTGAGGCGTCTGTCGCTATGAGCACATGAGATTTAAAGCACAGCAGGTAATCCTGCAATAAACCGCTGAGCAAATGAAAAGGCATTAACTTTGCATGTTTTGGAAAGATGTCATCGAAGACAATCTGAATAGATGAGTTGGCGCATACCGGATGGATGTCCGAAATGCGGACGTTTAAGGGGTCAAGGAGGGATTGCACCAAACATATCTGAGGGGTACGGAAACGAGACCAGGTTTCGTTGAAAAATAGCCGAGGCTGACGAAGGAAGATCAAATTCGCAATTCGCTCAGTTCTTTTTCTTCTTTGGGAGGGAGACCCCGATGAATGCGTATGTTCTCTTACCGTCATTTCCTGTTGTATTCGAATCATAATTACTGCAACTACCTCTTCATTGTTCACAGCGATCTAGACACCTAAAAGTTTTGTGAACAGTAAAGCCAATGTAAACGTTTTGGAGAGAAGCGAGCACTGAGCCACCATCAGTATTAGTAATGGTTGTCCGATCTGCGCGTGTGCGTGCGATACTCGCACGAGGAAGAAAGAGAAGAAGACAAGAAGCTGCTCCAGGTCAGTCGTACGCTTCCGCCTCAAGGGAGCTTGCCCGCAAGTAAGCTCGCATCTGTTTCTTCCTACCCCCGTGCGTCGAAATTTGTGACTATATTGAGCCGATCTCAGTTAAGTAATTTACTAGCACGTGACTGCGACAATTTTCTAAATTCCGTAAAGTATACGCTGCGGTGTTGGTTTGGTACTGAGCACGACTAGAAAGCAGTCTCTTATCTTTTGCTGGTAACCCAACATGACGTCAGAACGATAACCTAAAACAGCGCTCTCTAGCCACGGGGCGCATTAGCTAATTTTGTTGTCCCTCGGGCCTGCAGCCGGAAAAGGAATGCAGGGGAACGTGAAAAAGGCAGCGCAGCATACATGCCGTCTATGACATCTTAAACAGTGCGAATGTAGAGTCAGTTACTATCCTATAACTTTTACTCAGAGCATGTATAGCTTGTAAAGTGTCACTGCGAGCAGTCGGTTGAAATCAAACAGCAATTTAAGGAGATGCGATACGAATAGAAAAGAAACCAAGATGCTGCTGGCCTGGCTGGAATCGTTAAAGCTATCCGGCAGGATGAGAAGTGTTCGCTGGAAGCACATGGCCTGTGGACTTCGGGCTTGAGACCCCTGGCTGAAAGATTTCGTATAACGCTGCGGTCACAGTAGCGAGATGCATATTTTTTTTTTGAGGGGGGGGGGGGGGGGGCGACAGCGTAATTTCGCAGAAAACAAGATTTATAGCTCCTCTACACAATTTTAGCCGTTCAGTTTATAATAGCACTCAGATCAAAATACTGTTAGCTGATCTCACGATTAGGCTATTAAGTTTTAATATGTGCTGTGTGTCAACTGCATCAAGAGAAACCGCACACACTCAGCGCTTTCACGATATCGCCTAGAGCTCAAAAAGTAGCCGCAAGGTATTGAAACTGCTTGTTTCGCTGAGCCTCATATGATAGCAGCAATGGGATGAAGAAATTGAAGAGTACTGGTGCGCCAGCAAATGCACTCTGCCAGTCACCATTGTTCTGCGTATGGTGCGATGCTGTCAATTGTTTTCGTGGCCAATGCTCTCCACACGCGTCGAAGGTTGCGTTTGTTTCGGTACCTGCCGGATGCAGCGATGGCGGAGCGCGACCAGTGGGGGAGCAAGTGCACCTTCCTCCTCTCTCTCATCGGAATGTCCGTTGGAATGGGAAACGTCTTGCGCTTTCCCTACGTCGTCTACGACAACGGCGGAGGTAAGTTCACCTGTCGGCATTTCCGCGGCATAGCTGTCTGCAACGTTTCCCAGTAACATTGACAGATGGCGTCACTGGTTGCTTGCACGGTTACATGCTCTCCAGCTTGTAATTTTGAATCCTGTTCGTCCGAACGCTTTCGGCAAGGCGGCTGCACCCACTGTGCAGCCTTATACTTATGAAATAATTATTCTTATTCACAATTTCCGATTCACTGCTTATTCGAGCAACGAAGCAAAAAAAAAAAAAAAAAGCAGGAATGAAAGCTTCAAAGTGTCCGCCGTCAGCTACGCATCAAAAGTTATCTTTAAATTCGTTCTCTTCACACCTATGAATCACTCTTGTCTGAAAGTTGCTCCAATCGACCTAAAAGCACTCTTAAGAGCTGCCATAGTGTTAATACGAGTTTTCGAACGGGCCACGGCCACTTGAGCAGCTACAACACCGACAAAAGGCGGGCAACGAATCACCCTTGTATACACTATTACTGCCTCTCCAGAGATCCCTATCGCGTGCTAACATAATCGCAGCGAACTATTTTTCGGAGAATATGCTACTGAAAGAGAACCCAAGCTTGCTTTTTTGCGCCAGCAAGACTGGAGGACACTGCTTTCTTTTCCTGAAGTAGACGGAATAGTTAAAATTCTAAAAGCGGTCATTTAACCAAATTCTTGGAGAAAACAGCAGTTTCAATCGCTAGCATTTGCATTCAAAAATTTTGAAAGCTCGAGCAGTTTGCAGTCTTCTAATGTCTATTCTTTTCTTTTGCGACTCTGTTGAGTGCACATGTACCGTATTCACTGGCATAATGAACGCACTCGCGGAATAAATGCACCCCCTACATTAGCTGTCAAATTTTTCTGAATATTTTCCTCCACGTCATAAAGACCCCACCTAATTTTTGACTACCTGGCAAAAAAAAAAAAAAAAGACGCGCTCATTATGCGAATAAATGCGGTGTTTTCTCCTTAGTAGTGTGGAACACACCTCAGTTGGGGGTCATATCCACAGATAAAACTTTTTATCCACTGAGACCCCATTTTCGCCGAACAGCAGTTCTCCAACTCCGCTTTGCGCCTTGCTTTCTTTGTCAGGCGCATTTATGATCCCATACATCATGCTCATGATAATCGCCGGAAGACCGATGTACCTGCTGGAGCTCCTCCTGGGTCAGTTCTCCGGCTACGCTCAGACAAAGGCCTTCGACGGATACCCGCTGGCAAAAGGCGAGTTGGAAGAAATGAAGGACGGTCAATTGGATTGATGCGCAGGAAATGAGAGACTCACCATTATCATCATCGTCATCAGCCTGACTACGCCCACTGCAGTACTAACGCCTCTCCCATGTCACTCCAATTAACCTTGTCCTTCGCCAGCTGCGGCCACCGTATCCCCGCAAACTTCTTAATCTCATCGCCCACCTAACTTTCCGCCGCCCCTGCTGCGCTTGCCTTCGGTTTACATGCCCTGCCCAAGCCTATTTCTTCCTCTTGATTTCGACTAGGATGTCATTAACCTGCGTTTGTTCTTTGGCTCACTCTGCCCTCTTCCGGTCTCTTAACGTTAAACCTATCATTTTCCTTTCCATAGCTCGCTGCGTTGTACTCAATTTAGGTTGAACCCTTTTCGTTAGCCTCCACGTTTCTGCCCCGTAGGTGAGTACCGGTAAGATACAGCTGTTGTATACTTTTCTCTTGAGGGATATTGGTAAACTGCCGTTCATGAACCGAAAGAGCCTGCCATATGCGCTCCACCCCATTCTTATTCTTCTAGTTATTTCCCTCTCATGATCCGGATCAGTGGCTACTACCTGCCCTAAGTTGCCATATTCCCTTACCACTTCCAGCATGAGAGCATTCTTCGGTAACTTGGTTACCTTTGTGCAATAATCCTGCAGTCTTGAGCACGAACTGTACCACTACGACCAGTACGACCCCACGTAACTTCACTAAGCCACTTTAATCACTAAAACCCAATCACTATCACCTGTCACTGAAGCATCTTTACCAGGTTGCTATCGCTGATGTTTTATTAGAGCCAGTTTTTCATGACAGCCAGTGTTTCATTATAGCTGGCGTTTCTTTATAGTCGGCGTGTCATCGATGTTTCGCTCTAGCCATGTGTTATAACACGTGGCAAGTGGAGGGCGGGAACTCACCCTAAACGTCACCTGCCACCTGCCCCGATTGGCACCTGAAGGTTTCACACAGACGCACCGACGACCGACAGTTTTCGCCGTCACGGCCCTATAGTGCTCTCACGTTAAAACGTGTTCACGCGTATGCGCCAATATCTCGGCCGTTCCTCTTGCATTTCGTTTGCAACTCGAGTTCACGGGATCTCACTTGTTTCAGCCCAAGGCAGCTCTGCTACCGTATGCGGGAACCTGAACCACGCCTTGAAGGAAGAGGTGTGAACATGAAGAGGCAGAAAGGGGCGGGCTAGAAAGAAAAGAGCATGTAGATGCGCGGACAGAAGAATAGATTTCACGATTGGGCGTTCAAACTCTTCTGCAGCGTTGCGTAACTGAAATATGAATGCTTGCTGACGTTATGTGCAAGCGCAAAAGTAAATTTTACATCCATATGCATCAAACATCCATTAATTTTCGCTTTAGGCAACACGTCAGAAGACGCTGTCCGCCGAAGCGTGGTCCATATCCTGCTGTCCGCGACTGTACATACTACCCACGACTGCCTAAGGCGTGCGAGTGTGAATGCAGCCCACTTCACAGCAGCCGCCGTGCATGCGCCTAGACTACCGCACCTGGAGCCCAGTACACTGTAGAAAAGGCGCACACCACAGGGCCGGTGTTGAGGGCCTCTTCTGACGTCCTGCGTCAGGGTGCTGTTTTCTTATCATGTTATCTAACTTTTATTTGCAAAATCTCCAGCCTTGAGAGAACACTGAAGACGGCCCCATCCAGTTCTTCTTCCCAGTAAAAATAGATTGCGTGGCACTTTGCGGCCATGTTGGGGTTTGTTCAGCAGCAACAACGGCTCATTTTTAGCGCTTAAAATTGGATTTGAACATTAAAGATTTTTTTTCTCCGACACTCGATTCTAAATTCGTGCCGTCAAGCCCAAAGGGGATTCCGTGATCCTCGCTTGGAAGTGAATGGCGGCTTAGCCTATAGCCTCAGGGATCTGTTTTCACGTCACTTATTTATCTGGCCTTCTCTATAACTCATAAAAACTGATTTCAATTGGCCTTTGTTCCAAGAGCGCTGTAGTCTATAGATGCAGGCCAACTTCGATTTGTCCTCAGTATGCCTTTAAAGGGACGTCCCAGTTTCCACACCTGATGGGCCGAAAGCTGTTCCGGTCACTGACGGAGATCGGCGGCGTATACTGCGAATCCTGAGTTAATGAAGACTGTCGCATGAGCTGACCATCTTCTCGTCGCTTGGACCATTTCTTGCCTCATGTGGCGCTGTCTGCGGCTGCATGCAGGCGTGGGCTGGGCCATGGTGTACGCGTGCGTGTCGTTGGCGGCCTTCAACAGTCTGGTGCTGGCCTACGCGCTCGTCTTCCTCTACTACTCGCTCTGGCATCCGGTGCCCTGGACGCAGTGCGACCGCGCCTGGGCCGACGACGACTGCTACGTCAAGAAGGAAGGCATTGTGAGGACGTATGGGTTGTGGCTGAGCAGAAAAAGAAAAAGGGTCGTTTTTGAGGAACGGAAATGGCGTAGTAACTGTCTCACTTCTCGGTGGACACCTAAACCGTGCCGTAAGGAAATGGAGGAAGGTGGGGGTGAAAGAAGAGAGAAAGGGGTACCGGAGTGAAGTCTGCCTTATCAGCAAGGGAATGGAAGTGGGCTAGTGTTCGTAGTTGGTTGGGAAAAAGCATAGCGGAGGCGTACAGCCCGGACAACATAGTGGGAACACTTCAGTACCTGGATTTGCCGCTCGCGCAGCGTCAGCGGCAGTCGCCTTGCACTGTCAAGGTGATCATACAATGTGACAGGGTCCATACAGTGTAACAGTGCGCCCGTGAGCCACAGAACAATGCGTTGAACTGTTCCTGCTAAGTATGCTCCACCCTGTGCTGACGTTATTGCCTTTTCATAAGACGGACCATGTCGGCAGCACGCAGTTAATTTGCCAGCGCTTTAAATATTGCCAGAGAAAAATTCAACTGTAAGTGGAAAGTAAAGAAAATTAAGCTGCTGGAAGTTTAACATTTTGGTGGGCCATACAAACCCAAAAGTGAATTTTACGAGTTGAAGAAGCCACCATTGAGTATTTACTTTTTTTTTCGCCGGCGCACAGTTCCCCTGCAGAACCATCGAGCAGATTGCCCTGAACAAGTACAAGCACGACTGGGTGCACAGGATCACGCCGCAGAAGTTCGTCCAGCTGGACGCAGCGAACCAGACCGGCAACGACACGACCCTTGAGGACATCACGTTCTTCACAAACTGCATCAATGCGAGCCGACTGTCCTCGTACCAGTTCTTCTAGTAAGAATCGTTTTGCCTCGTCGTTTATCCCGCTCATCCGGAATTTTCGACCAAGGCCTGTGGAGGCCTAACATTGTCATTATGAGGGTTAATTAATACTGAATGAAGCAAGGGCGGAAGGTAGTACATAACCTAGAGGTTAGGCACTATGCTCACAATTGTGTGCACAGTAAACCCGCGCCTTCTTCTCAGAGCGAGCTCCGGTTAGCAGTGATTTCTTCGTCTCAGGAGACTTTAGAAACATTCATGTCGCGGATTCGGTGTTTTTATAAGACATCTTGCTAACGCAGTAATACTTATCAAAACTGTGAGCTTGGTAGCACATCATCCAGCCTTTTTCATAAGCGCAGATTTTACCACGAATAATATTATATTTTTCTTTCTGTCAGGTTGCTGGCGATTACAACACAATTTGACTTGGTTTCGGTTTCTGAGCTTGGTTCATTTCGAAAAAAAAACCTCAGTTCTACAGATGACCTTCCAAGAAGGTTTATGCAAGAAAGGAACCTTTTAAAAGCTTTTCTGCAGAGCATAAAATGTGTTGCATTAACCCCCCCCCCCCCCCCCCCCTCAAAAAGAAAGAAATTTCAGCCCGCATTACGCATTGTCTCAGTAGGCCATTTTAAGACTATAAAAAAACCGCGGGTGCGCGACTTACACACGTGATCGCGTCATTTTAAACATGCAATGTATTTACTCTTACAAAAGACGTGGTGCGCCATTCAGCTCACTTGAAGTCCGTTTTGGGTTAGTTTTTTTTTTTTTGCCCTGGGGTGTATGTTTAATCATCTTAATGTTCTTTCCTCCCTGCACCTCCGCAACGCAGCAAGCGAGTGCTCGGTTTCAACCCGCAAAGCCGGGAACAGGCTTCATACCAGGCCCACCTTCTGCTCGCTCTGACTGTCGGCTGGTGCTGCGTGTTCGCTTGCGTCCACAACGGCATCAGGTCATTGACAAAGGTGAAACCACTCATCGTGTAGACGCCCATCTAATCGTTATCATCATCACTATCAGCCATGTTACATCCGCTTCAAGACAAAGGCTTTTCACGTTGACCTTTACTTAGCCCTCTTCTGGACCCCATACTAACGGAAGCCCATTTTCTCTAAAAAGGGTCATCGTCTTGTGAGAATAACGTTCCTGACAACTAGAAGGTTATTCCCGCTGCCCGGTGAAACTTCTGAGGGGACACTTTTGTATAAACGGTCACTCAACGATACACAGAATCATCCCAAGCATACGTGTACCTTTTGCAATTCCGGGGGTTCGTTTACTTTGTTCATCGCTGTCTGACCTTTACTGCTGCATGAACCTTGCCTAGTACGGCTAACTAGAATTTGACAGCAAACAGTTTGAGCATATATTCCACTGTTTTCCCGTACAAACTGAGATTCAACTTTCCGCTCATTTTAGCACAAAAGGTCAGTCTTGGTTGCTCATTTCATTTTGCAGCCTCAAACGTAAAGGACCCGAGAATCAGCAACTTTTATCACTTTATTGAATTACACAGGACCAGGCTGCTCACTCAGCGAACAATGCTGACGCGGTGCGAATAAGGCTATGGCTACGGACGGGTGAAGGAAATTTAGAAAACAGCTTCATTCCTAGCACCGAACTAATCGCTTTTGCTTCCAGAAGGGCTTTGCACATGTACCGGGCGTCCCCTTTCTTTCGGCCCATGTTTGCTCAAGGCCATCTATGCCACCACCGTGGCGCCTTTCGTGCTGATGTTCATCCTGCTGAGCCGGATGCTCACCCTGCCCGGAGCGTCCGCTGGACTCAAGTTTTACATCGTGCCTCAGTGGAGGGAGGTCCTGTCCGTCACGGTATGCACTGTACAGTAGCTTCGAGGCGTTCATCTGTGGGTTCGATCGGCTGTTTAAAGCGACACTGAGGGTAACTCCGTCCAATTGTGGTTCTCGGTAAAAATTTATGCCCTGACTCTGTCTCGGTTGATGTTTATTTACATTTTTCTTTTATTTCGAAAGCAATACTGCTAGCGGTTTGTGCCTTCAGCGTGGCGCGGCGATAGTTACCATTGACCTTTAGCTTGACCTCTGTTGTGACGTCACACCACCTGCGAAAAACCAGGGCCCCAGCTCGCGCCGTCAGTGTGCAGCGGCGGTAGCTACCAACAGCGGTGAGCCTCGCGCTCCTCCGTTAGGGGCGCTACAGCCGGAGTGACGTCACACCAGCTGCGAAAAACCAGGGCCCCAGCTCGCGCCGTCAGTGTGGAGCGGCGGTAGCTACCAACAGCGGTGAGCCTCGCGCTCCTCCGCTAGGGGCGCTACAGCCGGACTGACGTCACACCAGCTGCGAAAAACCAGGGCCCCAGCTCGCGCCGTCAGTGTGGAGCGGCGGTAGCTACCAACAGCGGTGAGCCTCGCGCTCCTCCGCTAGGGGCGCTACAGCCGGAGTGACGTCACACCAGCTGCGAAAAACCAGGGCCCCAGCTCGCGCCGTCAGTGTGGAGCGGCGGTAGCTACCAACAGCGGTGAGCCTCGCGCTCCTCCCGCCCCACCAAGACACACCACCAGCCAACCTAGGCGCAGCCAGGGGAGATTGCTTTCGCAATCACCGGGCTTAACCAAGCTAAGCCTCAGCCAATTTTTTTTTTTTTTCCGAAATTTAAAGCGGTAAGATGTGGCCTTCTCGGCTGTTGTAGCTGCAAGAACGGCTATGTGGTAGGGCACGCGAAAAGAACTGAGGGCGGCCTGCAGTTGTCGAAATTTGGGAACACCCGTAAGTAATACCACGTAGGAGCCCCGGTTTCATCGTACCCTGTACCATGACCCAAATATCTTTCCGGGCACCCACGGTAGTAGGTGGAGGGAAGGGCAGGGAAGTATACATCAAGAGACACGTCAGCAGGTTAATGTCTCGTGAGATCAAGCCAGTTGAATACTCTTGCCAGGTGAGAAAACCTTAAAAGGGTCAACGTAAGGACTAATATACTTTGGAGTAGGCGCCGCAACACCTTTTGGATTCGTGAAAGCAAAGTCGTGTAGTAACCGAAGAACGTAGGGAACGTCAGGCCTGGCTTGTAGGAGAGGACCCAAGATCTCGCCCCTGTATTATTCCCTGTCTCAGAGGGTCGGAGACCGCGGCAAACGTTCCGTTGAATGGAAGTACGCTTAGATGACGAAGACTGCATATGGCAAAGAGTCCTTGCCTTTACGAAGGCCTGAAAAGTAGCTCGGCTCTATAAGGATCGTTTTGTAATTTCGCGCTGTCCCCACTTCCATCAAAATGCCCATAACCCGCTCCTGACAGACAAATTCCTTTTCCCGTATCCCATCCGACCAAATTAATTATTCTTAGGGCAGATTAGGAGAGTCTGAATTCGTGAGCCCGCTCCCCGGCAGTGTGGTTTCGTTGCTCTTGCAGTATTTCTTCCCTTTTCATTGATATTTCGTCTGCAGGTGTACAAAAATACAACTGTCCTCCCTTGTACATGTTGATTTTCATTCGGTATTGGTTTAAGCCTGTTGTGCTAACGTTAGCGTTGCAGGCTGGGACTTATTCAGTTTCTTAGGGTGGCTCCAAACTACCGACTGTCCCGAACAGCGGCAGCGCGCGGTTCGTTTGAATTAAATCTAACAACCAAGCTTCCGGTATATAGTTCTTCCGTATTATATGAGCGCATGTGCTAAATATTGTTATTTCGGCTGCATGCAACTTGTTTTAATCATGCCTGAAAATACCAGTGTATGCACGCAGCTTAACATTGTCAAGCCAACGGGTGTTCCTCACATATAATGGTGGATGCGTGACCATGAACGAAGGAGGCGACACTTTTGAGTATTCAGTCATGCAATCTAAACTGGCTGCCGATTTAAGCCTCCTCCTTTGTAATTCAGTACCGCTTCACACCAACGTAAACATTTTGAGAATGCATGACATCCATAACAAATTTTGATCAAATAGTTTGGTTCATGGTTTATGGGGGCTTAACGTCCCAAAGAAACTCAGGCTATGAGGGACGCCGTAGTGAAGGGCTCCGGAAATTTCGGCCACCTGAGGTTCTTTAACGTGCACTGAAATCGCACAGTACACGGGCCTCTAGAACTTCGCCTCCATCGTACAGAGAAAGAACGCGAAGGAATTAAAGTAAACATTAACATTTGCCCTTATGCCGGATCGTAAACTTAGTTTGTTATAAATTATATTATGTCATGTTTATGACATCTACTCTAAGCACTTTCATGTCGTACGCCTGGACAGTGCGTTGGACAGTACGCTGTGAGCAGTCCGTAACGGTGCCCTACTGTCGATCTTCCAGCTCTGGAGGAGAGCTGCCGAGGAAGTAATCCTGTCGTTAGGCCTGGGCTACGGCACCGTCATCTGCTACGCCGGTTTCGGCCGGATCCGAAACAAGCTCACGAAGTGAGAATTTCTTTTGTTGGTTTTTTGCACCATGTTTTCACGGATATAACGAAAACTCGACCATTTATTGAGATGACACATCAACTCAAGAAAACACGTGACTCGGTTTATGAACGACAGATGTTCAATTAAGCAAAGGAAGTGCGCCACTAGTGTCTACCCTAGCCGCCCAGAATCTTCCACGGCGGCATGCAGCGACTGTAGCACATCGGGGGCTTTTAAATTCATGTATATATGTAGGAACTAAAGCGTCGTTTTTCATGTGAAAGAAGACTACGCAAGCATTCATTTCTACATCTGTCGATTCCATCGCATAATGAATCGTACCATTAAGATTGCATATTGACTGCCGTTCTTCGTTTGCCATATTGGTTGCCGATGCTAGTAGATAGCACACTGATAAGTGATTACTAAGTCAGACATTCTTCAACTTTGCAACGAATAATAAGGTAAAAAATGACGCACAAGATGCGTCCACCCCAAAAGATTCGTTTTTGAAAGCTTCTGTTGAGGGATAAACTTCACTATTCACCGAGGCATTATCCACCCGTGCAATGAATGCCCCCAGATGGCACTGGACAGGGTTAATTGGAGAAATATGGGAGAGGATTTTCCCTGCAGTGGGCGTTGTCAAGCTGATGATGATTATGATGATGATGCAATAAATGCATCCAGTTGCCAGTCAGCGCTCGTCTGTGCCTGTTCTCTTCTATCCCAGTATTTTTCCCTGTGTTCCTTCCCATCGATCGTCAAATCACATCGATACACTCCGACGCAGAAAAGCATTTATGAGGACTGCTATGATTTAGCTTGTCTGTTGTGCGCAAGCCGAAGAATGCACCCAGTAGTTTTCACTGAGGCACATAAGGACAAACGCGGAAGTACATTAATTCACCAGTACTAACACCTGTCAAAGGTAATTCAAGCAGATAGTTTGTTCATGCTATACTTTATCAGGAACGAGGAAAAATAAGAAAGTTTTGGATACTATTCGCACGCCATTTTATCTCCTACATTCTTTTTTTTTTTTTTCAGCGACGTGGAAGTAGTCATCGCCACGCAGTTCTTCGCCAGTTTTGGCTACGGCCTCGTCGTGTTCTCCGTGCTTGGTTTCATGGCATCCTCTCTCCAGGTGCACGTTGAAGACGTCGTCTCATCTGGTATGGGCCGCAACGTTCTCGTTCTCTGAAT
This sequence comes from Amblyomma mixtum, assembly GCF_055824585.1. Taxonomy (NCBI): domain Eukaryota; kingdom Metazoa; phylum Arthropoda; class Arachnida; order Ixodida; family Ixodidae; genus Amblyomma; species Amblyomma mixtum. The sequence goes on along the minus strand of NC_143016.1, from coordinate 83,654,253 downwards.
TCTGCTGACGCAGGTTTCGCTATTAGAAGGCAGTTCATGCAATTCAATGAAAAAATGTACTTCTTGGTAGTCTTCACGTTGCATGCACTGTCGCTAAACAGAAGACGCGTAGACTGCATTCACGATGCGAAGCCTTCAATATTTAGCTTTTTTTTTAATCCGCTTAATCATTATCCGCTCTCCTTAAGATTCAGTTATAAGCAGTGAAAAATTGTGGCGAACCTTAGTCTTTAACCTATTGTACATTTCGCTGTCTGCATGAATCCCTGGCTAATGTCGTTGATCCCTAGGCATTAGTCTTTTAATTAAGAATCAAGGCTGTGTGTTGCAAAGTGGCAACACTGAGCGAGTAAAGCGTGTGTGAAAGCATATTGCTGCTTTGCTGAAGACTTACCAATGTCAATTTCTTACTAATCCCTTTTATAAGGCAAAAATCACTTTACGTCTGAAGAAGGAACTATACATGAGTTGGCTATAGAGCTACAGCCGAATTCGGATATACCAAACTCAAAGTGGATCATGAAACAGTTGGATATATCGACAATTCGATATATCAAAAATGGCAGTATATAAGCTTATCGTTAACCTAGAATCAAGGATACATTGCGCCAACGCCTGCAGCGACGTGCTTCCCTGTGTTAGGAACGGGGCCACAATCCCACCGCTGGAACCAGTGTTAAAGATGGGGCTTCTATCCCACCGCTGGAACCAGAGTTGAAGACGGAGGGGTCCTGGAGATGACTAACTCGTTTAGCCCCGCAGGTACCGGCTCCGAATGACGATGTCGGACTGCGTTATCGAGGAAACTGTACAGAAGGGTTTATTCTACATATTTACAGATGAGAATCGAATCGAATGCATGCTCCGATCACACAACAACATCCCGTTAAATACGGTTCGCGTTCCCCAGATCCCTGACTGGGGAACTTAGTTCGAATAACGTTGTCCAATCGGATGGGCCATTGATGACGCTGGCGGTACCACCCACGGCACGGGGCGGTGCTGAAGCTCTCTCGCTCTCTCACAGCTTGGGGGATGAGAAGGGGAAGACAGTCATCAAACACAGATGCGTCACCTTGACCACTGCCGCAAGTTTTCTGTGCGTTGCCTCCGTGGGAAAGCAGAATCCCGCAGTCCTCTCGCACGTGGTTGAACCTCCTCGAACTCCCCCGCCGGATGGCCGAAGCACGAGACCCATTCGACACAGTGAGTGAGTGAAGAAACTTTATTTCCGCCAGAAGAAGACCCGTGCCCCTCCGGGTCCGCACGCAGGCGTCCGGGGAGGGGCAGCGTCGCAGCTGGAAGACTAGCAACGGTATAGTCGCGCAGCTTCTGCTGCCAGGCGGGTAGCGTATCGTTGTATGCTAAGGTCGGCACTTCTGAGTATGGTCTCCCATTCCTCTGCATTATTGATTATGTCATATCCTGGGGCACTGGGGCATCTCCATAGTATGTGTTCGAGTGTAGCGGTATGCCCGCAGAACTCGCACACCTCCGCATCCTCCCTCGTGTCACCTCCTGTCCAGCTCCTCCAGAGCGGGGATGCGAAGTTTCTAGCTTGGAGTCTTCTCCAGTCATAGGCCTCAGCCGAGCTAAGCGATCTATCCGGAGGAGGATAGATCCTTTTGTTCTTTTTCTGAATGTCTGTGATGCTATTAAAGGTATTGGTTTCCTCTTTAGTGCTGAATTCGTATGAGGTGTCCACGGCTCCCCGAGGTAAAGAGGAGCGGGCGAGCCTGTGGGCGGCCTCGTTTCCAACCAGACCCGAGTGGGCTGGGGTCCAGATAATTAGAATATTGTGGGCTGGGATAAAGTCTTTTAGATATTTAGCCGCCATTTCGTGGATGCGTCCCTTGCTGTAATTTCTAATTGCGGCTTTGCAGTCGCTTACTACGTATTTGGTACCTGGCTGAGTTAGAGCGATCGCTATTGCAACCTCCTCCGCCACAAGGGGTTTTAAGTCAAGGTGTCTTACAACGCGTAACGTTCTGCCTGAGTCCCCGACGGCTACGGAGACGGTGTCTCCTAGCGTGCCTACCGCGGCATCAGTGTAGGCCACGGTTCCCTGTGGCATCTTGCCTAGCTTAGCAGTCAGCTGTGCGACCCTGCTTTTCTGCCTTTGTCGTGGATGGGATGCATGTTTCTAAGTATGGGAGTCAGACGAGTGTCATCGTTAGGCAAAGATGCGGCGAGAGCTTGCGACAGCAGCAGCACGGCGGAAGCAGCGGTATACGTTGGCCGAGTCGGCCTTCGGGTCACCGGACTGGATGATGCTACGCAGGGTCACGCTGAGCGAGGCTGCTAATTGAAAGACGCTGTGTCGAATAATAAGATGCTCTCTTATTGCTCTTCCCAGAACAGATCTGGGAAGAGCAATAAGAGAGCATCTTATTATTCGACACAGCGTCTTTCAATTAGCAGCCTCGCTCAGCGTGACCCTGCGTAGCATCATCCAGTCCGGTGACCCGAAGGCCGACTCGGCCAACGTATACCGCTGCTTCCGCCGTGCTGCTGCTGTCGCAAGCTCTCGCCGCATCTTTGCCTAACGACGACACTCGTCTGACAGTAATTTCTCCCAGGCCCGTGGGAGACAGCCTCCTTCGATCGGTTCGGAGGTTCGGTGATTTGGAGTGCAACAACCCCGTCCGTCGTCGTCTATGCTTCTGCCGCCGGCGCCAGGCCTCGTCATATCCCTTGCTTCGCGATGAGTCACACCCGGCTCCCAGGACCACGTTGCCCACTCTTAACACCTGGCAGCGCACAGCGTGTTAGGCGTATTCTGCCTCGCGCCGAAACCACAGTGAACGGTTCTTTCGAACTGACCACTGTCTGTCAAAGGATGCGTGATTCGGTTACCAATACACCAAAAATAGATTTATTTCATTAATTTTAAGGCACATTTGGTGTCTGCAACGCCTTCGGCAGCGAACCACGCCAGGTGAGTGGCCCCTCTATAGTAGAATACAACTTAAAGAAAACAGCAGTTGCTAACACTGAGCCACGGTGCGCGGCGTACTGGATAACTCCGCTGGCCAATCACAATAGTAAACGAAACCAATTTCTTAACGCCTGACTATATTAGCCCGGTAACAAAATTCTGGAGCTTAAAAATGTTTTGCTTGGGATTAGCATCTTGTTTAGGTAACAGAAAAAAAGTTTACCAACGGACTACTTTTTGTCGTGGAGGAATTCTGTGCGGTGGTCCTAAATGTGGGCGTATCTCCACTGCAGACTTAAGTTATATCCGATCATAGGCGTTATAGTTAGGTTGGCTCCATCGTTTGATAGCGATGAGACCTGGCAAACGAGTGCCACAAACTGCGCGACATTTTTATACTTTCACTCGGGGTTTCCAAGGGTTTGTTCTGGGTGTTCGATATATCCAATAATTCCAAAAGTTTGAGTTCGGTATATCCAGGCTTGACTGTACTGTCAATATGCGTGATTGCTAATTTGTCAGCGTGCGTAAGTTCAAAAATTTTAATGCTGGCACCTTTCACGCAGGCTTCGACATTGCCTTCGTGGCCTATCCGGAAGCAGTGAGCCGCATCAGAAATGCCCACCTGTGGCTGATTTTATTCTACGTGGCGCTTCTCTGCATGACACTCAACGCCCAGGTTCGCACTTTCACTCTGTCGCTGGGGGTATTAGACCGGTAGAGTAAAGCAAAACGTTCGCTCGCTTGCCACAGCAAGTTTCTTTTCTGAAGCGCCATTTACGTTGCACGATTTACACTGCCATCCCACTGTTGTAATACTGAGCCTTCCTGCTCCCTAATCCATGAATGCAGTTCAAATATTCCCAACAGCACCTCTTCCCCGTAATCGCCGAATAATTATTCACGTAATGTTGTATTTACTATTGTAACGTAAACGCCACACTGGGAATTCCTAAAATTACGCAGTTGTATGGCTCTTTCTTGGTATGTTGTGTTTGTCTGGCAGCGAAAGACAGATTTATTCCTGAGAAATTTTGAATTTAAATGGCTCCCTGCCAGTCGATTGAAACTCGTGACGTCCACACCGAAAGAGACTCCGAGATCACCGTTTTGAAGTGAATGGCGGTATAGCCAAGCCTCTGAGATCCATGGCTCATAAACTATGTCGATGAACCGCAGTGAACTTAAAAATTTACTAGTGATTAATTATTACTCCTGAATTTTTTTTTTACATTTTCTACACCCTATAACCTCCGTTTTCAGTGAAAGTAGCGTGTTTGTCGCCAAAATGCGATAATTGTCGGCATAGCCTAACTTCAATTAGTATTTAAGCCCGGAACAGTTGGTTCCTTGTAGGGAGGCACAAGTGTGACACCGTGCGTTTGAAGCCAACAATATTCATGAGTCCAGCATAATTAGCATACGCGTGATGTCGACGCTGTCGATTAATGTGTCAGGAGGCATCAGTATTTGATTGCCTCCAACAAGCGGCTGTCACGAGAAACGAGAAGGGAACGACATACGGTTCGAACTCATTTGAAACACTCATGTAGCCCTGGTTTTAATTGTTGAATGGGGCGAATTTTGTTCTTCAGGCAGCACGACTTATGCCCACGATCCACTATAGGCACACTTCCGAGTCTTTCTTGCTTGCGTGCAGCGCCCCCGTTCTCGACGTAACGGATCAGCCCCGATTCACCCGTTCTCCCATTGTTCCCCGCAGTGCGCCGCCGTGCAGGCCGTGCTGAGCTCCGTGCGGGACGAATCGTCACCCGAGCTGCTGCCACGCCGCTGGGTGTTGGCTGCCGCCGGATGCTTGGCGATGATGCTGTGCGGGATGCCCATGACGCGACACGTGAGCCACACAGACATGGCCCACTTATTAGGGCGGAAGCCTTTAACGGCTCATACTGTCGTCTGTTAGCAAAGTGTGTCATACGCGTTGAACTCGGGAACTAAAAAAGATAGAAGAAAAACAATAGTTGCTTCAGACAGAGGAGGAAAAATGAACCTAGAATCCAAGTTTGATGACAGTAGATTAATTAGTTAATTAATTATAAGCAAAAATGTCGAAATTGCGTCGAAATAGCGCGGACGTCGATATAGCCACGGGAACAGTGCGACGTCATATCCACCGGAAGTCGTCATGACTTACTGAAAATTATCACAGAATGGTTGGAAAAACGTCGGATTTGTGCCCAATTACATGAAAAAATGTGTAGTTAAGCGTAATTAACACTTAAGATCCCCGAAAGATGTACAAATTGGGTATCGATATAACCACGGGAACGGTGTGACGTCACATGCACCGGAAGTCGTCACGGCATAGTGTCTTCGGCTTTCGCCTCTCAACACTTAAGTTGCCAAAGTGTCCTCGCAATTTTTTGTTTATTGCGGACTAATTACTATTGTACTGCTATGCTCCATTTCAGGAGTACGCTTATGTAAATGCACCACCACGTATACGTAACGTAATACATGCCGACGACGTAATGGGCATAAAGGTACGGTCGTTGTGATAATTGCGGCAACTATAATTTCATAATGACCATTATGATCTGCAGCACTCAAGAGTTGGTCGATGCCCCACTTCACGAAGCTTTATGCGAACCTAGCGAAATCGAAAATTAGGTGCATTTGTTTGTGTATCGAAAGAGCGGGGTTTTCTGCCGTGTCCCGCCACGTTTCGTCCAGTGCGTTGAGACGCACTGATGATTTGCTATGTAGCACAATCCGAAATGTTGTCGACCGCCACCTCCGTGTTGCAGGCCATATATATCGAGAGGGGGGGGGGGGGGGGGGGACTTTAATGAATAAAGGAGAGGTCTACCTGGTTATGAGCTTAGCATGCTACTCCTCGACTGCGAGCGCGTACCATCTTTAACGTAGCTTTCACTGTACCTCGCTATAACGAGACGGGTTATAACGAAATAATGGATTTAACGAAGGAATGACGATTCCCCTTGAAAGCTCGGTCAACACGGGCTACAACGAAGCTACGGCTACAACATGTATACCTACATGCAGGACGGGATCTACACAATGAAGATGTGCGAGGCCTACGTGGGCGAGCTGCTGTTGCCAGCGTTGGCGTTGCTTGAAGTTTGCTTCGTCGTACACGGATACGGTAAGAGGGTGCCCTGGAAACTCCGCTTGTATGTTGTAAGAGGATTAACGAAGAAGCACTCAACAAAGTGTTCGCGTACGGAACATGCACGTTGTTAAACTAAATGAGTTTAACTGCTTTGCTGCGAAAATGTCTAGTGCTCGCTTGTATGCACAATGGAAAGCGACGAAAATAAGCATCTTTCTTTTCCAGGTCTTATTCGATTTTCTCACGACATGTGTTTTATGCTTAAGAAGTGGCCGACGTGTTTTATGAAATTTTTGTGGAAGTACGTCTGCCCTGGTCTCATACTGGTGAGTTGTGAGCTGCAGTTGCTTTGGAGTGCTTTCAAATATCAGCGACCTCTTGCAACATATGACCCGCCTCTGCCTCCTCCATCGCCGCTTTAAGCAATCATGTAACGATTAATGTAGCAGCTCCTCGTAAACAAGCGTGAAGTCCGCGCTGGGCTTCTTTTAACATCCCATAAAGTTTGTTTTTTTTCCTTTTCAGTACGATTCGATCTCCACTGAATAGGCATGCCAGTAGTAACATTATTGAAATCGCAGCCGTTAAATTTACAACCGATATTTCTTGAAGTAACGACAACTAAATAAGTTACTTCTCCAGGCGAGCAATTATGCAGGGCATAGTGAATTACTTTTCTTGAGTACAGTCCCGGAAAAAGTATCGTAGTATTCTCTTTCACTTTTCCTTGGTATCCACGCCGCAGACAACTGTCAAGGTTTCTCTGAGCTTGAGAAAAATCCGCCAATTCCCCTGAACAGAAAAGGGCGAAATCTTTCGAACACCCGCTACAAGGCATAGTGACTTTGAAGCTACAACAGACAAATTTACACCACTCATAAAACTATGAGCTTGCTTGCTGCTTCATGTGTTTGTTTGCAAAATAAACTCAAGAAGTCACTTGCAAAACCGCAGAGTCACAAACTATAGCAGAAATACTATACCCGAATGTCATTTAATTGTTTTTCAAAAATAATCATTGTGTAACGCATTTGCATTCAGCTTGCGGTCTTTCAAATGCAACTTTAGTTTAAGAAAAATAATACACGTAACGAAACTTCGAAGCGAAACTTCGGAGCGCCATTTTTTAGTTTGTTCGTGTTTCTTAACCGCAAACTTCCTGATTTTTTTTCAACTCCATTATCTATTTTATCGCAGTTTTACAACTCAGTGCTAATTACTGCTGCATTTCAATTTCAGGGTCTTTGCGTCACCAACGCTGTGTTTTTCCGGAAACTTCAGATAGCAGAATATGACTTACCCGTATGGACAATATGTGTCGGCGTTATGCTCGTACTTATAGGCCTGGCAATTGTCGTCGTTTTCTGTGTCTACCAATTATACGTTTTCCAATGGGTGAGTTGCTGGGAAGTGCCGAAGCCGCAGCTATATCAATGTGGTGACGTTAACCGCTCCGACAGCTCTCGACAGAGACATCAGTATATTAAATGTCATATATGTTGAGATGCTTGCTTCTCATTGAAGGCAATACTTACATGCCATCAACCCTTAATCCTATAGTAGAGTTTCAAAACATGTCGATTTACATCCACAGGTATTAAAGGCACACTGCGGAAAACTCCCTCGAATTATTGTTACCAGCAAAAATTCATTATTTGGCTCTTTCTAAATATTTGTGCTGTACCAAAACATGCATTTAATTTGGATTAAAACAATTATAAACGATAAATGCAATTGGTGCGGCAGAGTGTGCATCGCATTAAAGTTTCCTCCCGGACGGAGCAGCCGCTGACGGTTTCAGACTGTGCGAGCGGCTGGCGTGCTCCTAACCGTCATTCACCGATTCACACACCTAAACCCCTTTGCTCGTGATGTTTGTTTACTCCTTTGCTCGTGATGAGTCCTTTTCTCGTGATGTTTCATTAATATTATCATGGGAATAAATCATAAAATATCAAGTTGTTTTCGAAGTGTCAGCCTTCTCTTGAAATACTTGTAAAGTTGGTGCCCATACTCGCTCTGGTTGCTTCCCTGAAAGAAGTCATCCCTTTTTCGAAGAAAGTAATTCGACTTTATCTTTCTTCATCATCATCATCAGCCTGACTACACCCACTGCAGGGCAAAGGCCTCTCCCATGTCTCTCCAATTAACCCTGTCCTTTGTCAGTTGCCGCCACTGTATTCCCGCAAACTTCTTAATCTCATCCCGGATGCCCACCTAACTTTCTGCCGTCCCCTGCTACGTTTGCTTTCTCTTGGAATCCACTCCGTTACCCTTAAGGACCAGCGGTTATCTTGCCTTCGCATTACATGCCCTGCCCAAGCCCATTTTTTCCTCTTGATTTCAACTAAGATGTCATTAACCTGCGTTTGTTCCCTCGCCCACTCCGCCCTCTTCCGATTTCTTAACGTTGCACCTATCATTTTCCTTTCCATAGCTCGCTGCGTTGTTCTTAACGTAAGCTGAACCCTCTTTGTTAGCCTCCACGTTTCTGCCCCATAGCTGAGTACCGGTAGGATACAGCTGTTGTATACTTTTCTCTTCAGGGATATTGGTAAGCTACCATTCATGATCTGAGAGAACCTGCCATATGCGCTCCACCCCATTCTTATTCTTCTAGTTATTTCCCTCTCATGATCCGGATCTGCGGTCACTACCTGCCCTAAGTAGACATATTCTCTTACTACTTCAAGCACCTCGCTACCAATTGCGAACTGCTGTTCCCTTGCTAGGCTGTTGAACATTACTTTGGCTTTCTGCATGTTAATTCTTAGCCCCACCATTCTGCTCTGCCTGTCTAACTGATTGATCATGCTTTGCAGTTCTTGTCCTGAGTGGAGTTCGGTAGTTTCTTAACTACCGAAAAAAAAAGTCAACATTCTCCACTATATCAGTACCTAATCCTACCTGCGGTGTGTTATGCTTTAACGCCATCATCACTAGGGCAACATCCATACCAAGACGTCCACAGTGGGGCCATAAACTAGCTGTTCAAAAGATCCATATGTATCAGCAGCGCGAACACAACACGGGAAGAAGAAGGAGAAGATAGTTCAGCGCTCTGTACTATCTTCTCCTTCTTCTTCCTGTGTTGAGTTCGCGCTGCTGATACATATGGATCGCAACCAACCAGCTCGGCACATGGTGTTATTCATGGTCAGAAGGCCTATTGTAACGGTGGGCTTTTTGCGACAAAGGACAAGAGTCGCTCTTTCACGTACTTCGCTCACTGCCAGAACAGCTGCCAACCTTCCAAAGTCACCGTTGCGCTACGCTCGCTTGTGACGCGCATACAGCTCAGATCGATCAGTAGCAGGAAGCACCGGGATGAGCTTAAACGGCTGCCGCCCTCCGCGCAGGACTACGAGGCCGCCCTGGAGGTGAGCGATGACTGGGGTCCCCGGGACCCTGACGAGCGGCTGCGCTACCACACGTTCCTTAAGAGCCAGGGCTTCGGAGCCGTGGTTCCCGCGAGCGAAGAGACAACCGGCAGCCAGGGGTCCTCCTTCGCCGAACGTGACAGCGGCGGCAACGACCAGCGACCGGGAGAAGCCGTCGGTGTTCCATCCCAGCAGCCGGACGCCGAGGAGACTCCGCCGGACGTTGCTGCAGCGCTCGCGACTGGATTTCTGTCGACGAGCGATGGCCAGCCCGAAGGCTCCGACCGCAGTCGCATAAGCGGGAAGAGCCTCAACACCAACAGGAGCCAGAGCTTCGGGCCCACGCGAACCCTAGTGATCTCCGATGCTGGTGTCACCGTCGTCACGACGCCGTTGACCGACGTCGGAGACAGGACGCCCGATGTCGAAGGCGTGTAGATGACTGTATCGCGAAGTCGATTCGCTCTTTTCTCTCTTTTTATGTATATATTTTTTTATGGAATTTAAGCTGGTGATCTCGACTGTTCAAACTGTGCCATAATATGTCTTGCTGCCACTTGCCTTGGTCTATTTTCAGCATTTTTTTTTTAAATAGCGCTACATTATGGACTTAAGAAGGCGCTGACAGTAAGCACATCAGCCGCATACTTGACTGAAGGCTCCCGCCACTTCGCTGGCCAGCGGTCGTTTCTTGGTGGATTGTTGCGCTCTCTGTGACCATGACTGTGGTATGGTGCTCGCCAAAGGTGACAGTCAGTTCGCTCCGTGTCTTTACCAGCACAGACCTCGGCCTAAAAAAACGGTTCTGATAGGCCTGTTATTCTCGATTTTGGTTTCTTTTTTTTACCAAATGATCTGGTTCAAATACCCGCATCTGGCATGAATCAGCCCGCATACGCGGCATATATAACACACTCAACCCCTATATCATAAAGAGACCCGCGTAAATGGCCTCCACGCAAGCGTCTGTGCCCTTAAACGCCCTCGGCCGTCGACATTCAAAACTAAATATCGCTGAAGACTCACTCTGTTGAGGGCCGCGGGACGAGGAAAAATGACGCTCCGAAGGAGAAAAGCAATTCTTTCGGCGTGGGAAGAGAAAAAGAGTCTTTTTTTTCTTCCCGCTCTCTCTTCTACGCGCCGCGCCGGTCACACTCCGGTTCATAGCGTGCGGCAGGCGGGCCGTTTTTGGGCCAGCACTGCCGGCAATACGATCGTCCGCGCGGGCCACTTCCCAGGCCCACCGCCGCTGTGAGTCGAGTATGTAGAGCGGCCAACTCTCTGTGCGCGATGCGTCTTGGAACACACCCGGCGCCATTACCGGAGTTGGCTAGCCGGCTGCCTGCTGTTGACGTGCGCGCGCACCCGCCCTATACAGCGTTGCACGATGACAGAATGAGATCAATGCCGACGCCCTCCAAGAGGAACGGGCCGCCTTGAGCCAAGGCACTTGCCGTGTGTGCGTAAACACGATCGATTACGTATATGTTGTGTGGGGGCGCCCGCGTCCCAACAACGTTCGTCGCGCCTCGGCACAGCTGCCGGAGGAGACGATGTACGTTCCTGACGTAACAACCTTCTCTTAGTGTTTACACTTGGGTAGCAGGTAAGTATACTAGCTAGATTGCATATGATAAAATATATTTTACTTCATTGTAGCATTCAAAATTCAAATAGTGTAGCGGTGTGGTGGAATTGCACAGTACGGAAAACGACAGGGCAACGGCTAGTATTGCCGTTTCCTATACCTCTGCTATTCCGCTATTAATAATGAACTGAGAAAGCCATTGCCAAACAGCCCAACTAAACGCTTTAACGTTCACTGCAGCAGAAGCGCATCCTTGTTGCTTCATCGGTGAAGGGGTTAATCTCATCGTTACCGTCGTCTTCGGGATTCAGATCTTCCTCCGATCTCTTCATATCATTCGCGGTCGATGAGAGAGTAGCGCTGGAGACGGGATAAGTGAAGCCACGCTCGAAACAGTCCAGCCTCGAAACAGTCATGGCTTAAGGTGCTCAAGCCTATAAAGAGGGTAATTTTGATCCGTCCGTCAGCAGAATGTAGCTCATTTTTTGACAAAATGTGCGCAGAGGTTTTCTAGGCGTTGGGCACCTTTCGTTATCACAGGTTTTATAAAACTAAGGTCTACTCATGAGCATTACATTGTAGCAAAATTATCTTTAAAGTTTTGGCTTCTGGAGTTTGCTCATTTCGAAAGAACTCTTCATTTTCTGTTGTGTCTCATGCACCTCTTGAAGCGAGCGCATGCTCACACCCCTGCTACAGATCACAAAGAAAAAAAGAAAAATACTTCAACGTCGCGCTTTTGGTGTGGCGCATTCTCATGGCGCTCATCTCGAAGCTAAAGGCGCAGCGGTGGTGGCTCGGCTTCAGCCAGTCGGCAGTCCCGTGCACTTTCCTTTTCATCCTTCTCTCAGTCGCAACAACAACAACAACAACAAAGGCGCTATACGGGAACTGCGTACGCCGTTAAGAAAAGTGCTGCCTATACAGGGCAAGTCGACGCTTTTCCTGCGATGTGCATGATGTCCAGCAGTTTAATTTATTCCACTGAGTCTCAACTTATTTACGTGAAAATAAAACTGCCAACTGCTGCCGAAAAATTAAACTGCCGTCCAGGACCCGTCGCGGTGGCTCAGCGGTTAAGGCGCTCGTCTACTGAGCCGGAGTACCTGGTTTCAAACCCTACCGCGGCGGCCATGTTTCGATGCAGGCGAAACGCAAAAAGGCGCACGTGTGCTGTGCGATGTCAGTGCACGTTAAAGATCCCCAGGTGGTCGAAATTATTCCGGAGACCTCCACTACAGCACCTCTTTCTTCCTTTCTTCTTTCACTCCCACCTTCCTCCCTTCCCTTACGGCGCTGTCCTGGCGTCCACCGAGATATGTGAGACAGTTACTGCGTCATTTCCGTTCCTCAAAAAACAATTTTCACTTGCGTTGTCCACTAGCAAAACGAATCATACTTACTCTGGTGTCTTCGAGCTCTCTGGTAGCCCTAGCGGCGACTGTGTTCGGCAGAAACGAAACAAGCAATGTGATGCACCGAACTCTATAAGTGCTGGCCATGCTGCCCCACCACCCTATATTACTTTCTGTAAGAAAACGGCACAGTTTTGGTGCAACTGCGGTTTAATGCTATGGCCTGTATTCTTAGTCCCAGTGCCCGCACGGGGCCTCGGAAAACTGCCACCTGAAATTGCCGGCTTCCAGAACACCTGCCCGCCCGTCTCAAGCAGAGACAGCTCCGCAGTCCCTACTTTAACTCTACAGCCTCCTCCACTGCTGCTCGTTAGCTTCATTCGGGGTCGCACGGTCCACTGCGGCTAATTTGAGCGGAAAAGATCGAGGCTGCGCCAGCAGCGCATGCCCGCACTCCGCCGGCTCGGTCAAAAGGAAAGAAAAATGGCTGTCGGGAACGGATAGGAGACGAAACGAGCGAGCGTATATCAGACAAGACCTGTCGTATATAAATATATCGGCGGCCTCCTCTCGCATGCCGACGCGGGCAGGAGGGACGCCTGTAAGCGACTCAGTCGTCGTGGCCGCGTGTTGGCCGACCAGTCGGCCGGCGATAATGGAAGGTGGGGTAAGTAGCGCGACGCAATAAGGTTGGCGTAACTTGTGCCGCGAGTTTTCGGGGGCGCAGCAAGAACAAAGCGCGGGCCCTGAAAAGCGCGCCTTCAGCAGCGAAGTGCGACGGCTCTCGGAGGGCGCAGTCCTTGGGAGGAAGGCACAGTGGCTGTATGGTGTTCTAGATCTGAGAACGAGATCGCGGGTTCGACTCTTTGTCGAAGCGACTTCACTGGGAGGACACCCGAAAGCACTTCGGTCCCATTCGAAGTGTTTGCTTTGGTTTCGTTTAATGGAGTTAACGTCTCAAAGTGACTGAGGCTACAAGGGACGTCGTAGTGGAAGGCTCCGGATAATTTCAACCAACTGGGGTTCTTTAACGCGCACTCACATCGCACGGTACACGGGCCTCTAGAATTTTCTATACCTTATGTTCCTGTTCGCGATCTTCGAAATCAGGGCCGCTTTGTACTACCCAGAAGCACTGGCCTTCGGAAGTAATATGTGCCGCAAGTCCTCAACCAAATAACTAAATAAATATTTTCGCTTAACACCCGTAATGCACTGAAATCGTTGCTGGTTAAATTACGTTGTTAGTTACTACTAACTCGTCAGTGCCGTGTTGTCTTTTTCCCTCTTTTTTTTTCTCTTTTCTTTGAACTGAGAATGTTTCCACGGTTCTGCTGTGTCTGTCTTTTAGTGTATACCAGGTGTGTTAGCTGCTGCCGGGCGCTGCCACTCAAGCCTTCCGTGGCTTCGGCAGGTCCCGCATTTGTATAAAGTAGTTGAAATAAACATTATTATTATTTCGCCTCCATTGAGATGCAACCGGCTGCGGCCGATATCGAAGCCGCATCTTTCGGGTCAGCAGGCGAGCACCATAACCACTGAGCCACCGCAGCGGCCGAAGTGTTTGCATCCCTGTGTGTGCAAAGATTACCATGCCTGTGATTACATAGTTATCGGTGGACGTTTAAGAGCCCCTAAATAGAGTCTCTTAGTACAAGGCCTTGCACTTATACGGTCAAGTCTTGGTTTTGTCGTATCCGCTAATTTTCCTCCGTCCGTTCATCCGCACAGGTGTGCAAGTGTACCTATGAAAAGCTCCGCCTACTCTGCTCTGCACCTTTGCTTACCCTGCACATAGGTTTAATGCATAGGCTCCAGTGGAAGCCCACCTCACCCATACAGGTCTAAGCTCAACTGGATAACGGACGAGCACCCATGTGACTCATGCGTAGATGATAGTGTCGAAGATACATATGCGTCCATGGGAGCTCCTTCAACACAAGTGCTACAAGAACTCTAAACATCAATACGCCCATAAGGGAGTAAAAACGGAGTAATATGTCCTCTATCGCATTCGTTTCTATAAAGGGGAGTGAGCTAGGTGAGAAATAACTCCTTTTTTATCTGTTTACAGCGCACTGTGTAAACACATATCATAATGCATTTCATTCAGTAGAGTATTCCTAGCTTATAGAACGGGTTAGCCTGCAAGCGTGAACCCCATGAGAAAAGATGTATCAAGATGATTTACTATAGCAATAAGTTTATGTCCATTTAGGCTAAAGTGCGATCCGCACTGACACCTCATATTTCGTCAAAGGGAGCGCCATACGTCGCAAACCCAATGCTAAAGCAATATTTCAATAGTGAATCTTTGCAGTGAAGCAGCTTGCCATTCAAGGGCTACAGTCGTTGCCTTGCCCGTTGCACATGGTTCGTTGTTCACAGGCAGCCTTTGTGGGTTTCTAAGTGGACACAGGCCACCACCCACCGCGGGTTCGAGCTTCGCGCGAGCCAAGGGCCCCGATCAGCCGTCACCACACACACTGGGACACCGATGCGGCGCACTCAACCTCCGCTGGGAGAAGAGCGATTCGCCGCAAAGAAATAGGCCTCCAAGTTCACAAAGGAGACGTTTATTCACGTCGTCCTTCAGCAGGTACACAAACACTCAATAGTCACCCCGTCCCGGGGGCGCGCGAGGAGCAAGGCTCCGCTGCGCGCACGAAGCGACCAGAGTAATGCGCGCCGCTAACACGCCGCTGCAGGAGAATGTCCCCGCGGCAGTGCTGTGATCTCTCTCTCGTGTCGACCGTTGGGCCGGTTGCGAGAGAGAGTGGGCATTCAACGCAAGGTACGCCTGTCAGAGGTCGCTGGACCCCGCTGGACAGGCTCGAGCCGCTGCAGGTCAGAGGACACGTGCGGGCGAGCTCGAGTAAGCACTGGTCCGAACGGCAGAGGCCGGCACGGACAAACAGTAACGTACGCACCTTTCGCTGTCTCGGAGGGATCTCTCTCTCTGGGCCCCGCTCGGACGGTCGCGCAGTGCGCGGCCACCAAAGCGGGTCCCGGAATTCCCGCCAAAAGGCGCCAATGGCAAAGGCCATTGGGGAGCCGGGGCGGAGCTGAGGCCAAATGACAGTGATTAGTCACCTAGCCGCCTCTCCACCGCCTGAGGCGGGAGCAAGGGAAAGAGGAGAAACGACGCGGTAGGCCGGCACAGCCGCGCAAAGGCGACGGCGGAAAGCCAGATTCCCACATCCCCCTCTCCTTAAATGCCCTCCTACCCATCGGCAAAGCACGCGGCCAAAATAAAGAAATCAATGAACAAAAAAAAATACGCTACACTTCAGTTCCAAAATAAAGAAATGAATACACAAAAAAAACTAGCTACACTTCAGTTCCAGCCACAACAACGTAAAAAACAAAGGGAAAAAACAAGGCAAACAAACAAACACTGGCATACGCTTCAGTAAATCAAAACAGCTTGCAGATTATATACACGGTACACAAGGCGCTGTGAATTCAACTGTACAACTATGTGACAGGTGGATGTCAGCCTCAAAGTTCGATGGCGCGGCCCAGTGGGCCGGTCGGCGACTCACCGCTCGCAGACTTCAAGTTGAACGGGTTCGGAGGGCCGACGACTGATGGCGGTCTTCTTTCCGTTGATGTATGGTTCGTTGATGACGACGGGGCCGCGGCAGAGCACTGACCTCGCGCCCTTGGACACGACATCACGTTCGGGCACAAGAAAGTTAGTGCACCCCTTTCACGCCGGCTGAAACGGGCGAGGACGTTCGGCGGCGTCCAGATGTGTAACCTTGCCCACAGCGAGGGGTCCTTCTCATCCTCGCGCTCACGCAGAAGGACACAACGGCACAACTCACAGGCGTCGCCTTGGCTCATGGTTACGCGCGCACGCAGTCACAGCCACAACCACGCATACACCGGCACGTACGCGGACGCTGGTCGGCGACAACGATCCCCCTCATCAGAAGTAGAGTCAATTTTTTCCAGTGACTCTAATCAGAAGCGTCCAGAGGCGCCGCGGCGAGAGTCAAAGGGTGCACTTTCCGCCCCCCCATCGCCCCAAACGCCCCGCCAACTTCCCCTCCATACGGGCCGCACAAAACTCGCACCGCGACACACGGCTCCTTAACGAGCCCACCACCCACAGTCGGGCCGGAAATGAGAAGAGGCGCGCCGTACAAACGACACCCATCTTTTGCTTCTAGAAGATAAGAGCAAGCACGAGCGGGCTGAAGTTTGCCTATGTACATGTCTGGTAAAAAAACTGAACGCCAACACAAACGCATGTTGCCTATGTTACGTTAGAACGAAAACAGACGTTAGAAGCTGGAAACGAAAGTGGCTAAAAACTGACTAAACAAAACAAATAAATAAACTGATAAACACACAAGGCTGGAACTGAGCATGCTGCAAAAACAAAAAAAAAATAACACACCGTGCTTCGCCTAGGTAGGGCCTGACGAGAAAGCTCGCCAGCTAGCTGAGGCTGCGTGCCTTCGGTTGCGGAAAAGTCCGCCGTCCGGCATCAATCACACCGGTGACCGTCGCCTCAGATTGTACCGGTGCTCCGTACGCTTGCGTTCCGCAGCACCAGTTGTGCCTTTGCGCTTGCCTTTGATACCAATGGCACGGCCGCTAGATACAAAGCGCAAAGCGAGGTGCGGCCCGCCACGTCGCACAGAAACGGCGTCTTGGGCCTAGTTCTCCGTGCGTCCGCCGCGGCGCCACCGCTCGGGGACAACTGCTCGCAGGGAAACGCCGCGACAGCTGCGTCGGTACGCCCGTTGCTCACTGTTTGAGGCGTAAACAGTGCACTTTCTACTTGCTCATTAAAGATTGCATTTTTAAGTAGTCATTGAAAACGCCGATTATGTCACAATCACCGCAGCAGGTAGGAAGTGTATGCCTGAACGCTGTCCATAACGGCCGCCTATACGATGCACGACGGCGCGCGCGGCTGTACCTGAGGATGTTGCACTAATGCGCCTGAAGCTTTCGGTCTACTTTTAAGGCGTAAGCCTTTTATGGCTCATGACTCGCCAGCGTGTCCGTCCGTCCATGCGTCCGCGGCAGCTGTCAATAATGGTTACTTGAAAAGTCAGTAATGATAGTTAATGGTGTAGTAGTATTTTTTATTATTTTTTATTTATCAAATACTGCCAACTGCCTCTTGGCAGTCAAAGCAGGAGTGGATACATTGTTCTTGAACAATTGCTAAGGCGAGTTTAACAGCGGCAAAGAAAGAAAACATGCTATTGACAATCAGCCACGAAGGAATATGCACAATAAAAAAAACACAAAAAAAGAAAGAAGGAATACACTTTGAAAGGCGGACGGCAAAGCAAGAAGCGTTGTAAAGAAATACTTGCTGCATCATAGATAAGATGACACGGCCGTAACAAAAGATTCAACTGAGGGCATGTCAGCTACTTCATAGGGTAAGGCGTTCCACTCGGCTGTGGTTCGAGGAAAGAATGATGAGCGGTAGGCGTTAGTTTTAACCTGCGGCATTACAATTGTTTTGCTGTGCTTGCCTCTCGTTTTCCTGGATTCGTTGAAGTGCATGTAAGTATGAAAATTTATTTTGACATGGTGGTTGGCAATACCGTACATCATGTGTAGGCGGTGTAGTTTACGGCGAATTTCTAGCGACGGGAGCCCAGCTCGTGTTCTCAGGTCTGAAACAGAGATACTTCTATGGTAAGCGTTAAAAATGAATCGAAGTGCTTTCTTTTGTACCCCTTCAATGTGATTGATGTTTTTCTTAGTATGAGGGTCCCAAACAGTGTCAGAATAATCAAGAATTGGCTTAACGAGTGTCGTGAATGCTGCAAGTTTTGTTGCACTAGTGCAGTGCCTCATGCGGTGCTTTAATAACCACAGCTTTTTTAGTGACGCCGACACAACATATTCAACATGTGCGTTCCACGTTAATTTGGAGTCAATTATAACACCAAGATATTTGAACTTGTCAACCCGCTTGACATCAGCATTGATAATTTTGTAAGTATATATTAACGGTTTTTTCTTTCTTGTGACCATCATGTGGGCACATTTAGAGACATTTAGGTTCATACGCCAGGATTGACACCAACTGTTAATTGCAGAGAGGTAATCACGTAGCACAATTTGATCTTGCACAGATTCGATGACCTGGTACACGATGCAGTCATCGGCGAAGAACCGGCATTGTACAGAGGAATCCAAAGACAGGTCATTTAAATAGATCAGAAAAAGAAGAGGTTCAAGGACAGAACCTTGTGATACACCGGATAATACAGGGGCAGATGAAGAAAGTGAGTTTTCAATGCAGACATACTGTTGTCGATTGGATAAGTAACAATCAAGCCAATTCAAAATTTGTTCACTTTGCAATACACTTTTTAGCTTAAGTAATAACCTTTTGTGACAGACTCGGTCAAACGTCTTTTCGAAGTCGAGGAACAGTATATCAATTTGCCCACCCTGATCCAAAGCTACCATGAGATCATTAGTAGTGTGTAGTAGTTGCGTAACCGTGGATAGGCTACGTCGAAAACCGTGCTGTCCCTCAGAAAAGAAATTATTTTCCAGAAAACTGCTTATATGCTTAAAAATAAAATGCTCCATTACCTTGCTAATGGTGCACAGGAGCGAAACAGTAGATGTACGAACAGTAATGATGATTAGTTAATGATACCCACTAAACGCGCACACTGCGCATGCGCAGTGCCCCATGCGCAATCCTCAGGTGGTTTAACAATTCGGCGCATGTGCACTGACGTCAAAAGTTTGCACAATGGTCGTATCACCCAGAGCTCTCTCGGGTGCTCTCTGAACGTTGATCGAGAAAGGATGCAACCCGCGCGCGCTCCAATGTCGCCCGCTACGAAACGCGCTCGCGATGCCGTACGGAAGCGTTCAAGAGTCGCCAAACGATCTTCAACAGTCGCCAAGCAGAGGGCAGCGACAGAGGCGGTTAAAGGCTTTCGCCTCTTCGCACTTTAGATCGTCAAAGTGCTCCCTGATTTTTATTCACTTCTCGCTACCCCATGTAGACCGTGAATGAGACGGACACGCACAGCTGGTCACACGCAGCAAATTTCCGTTTCGTGTCACGTCGAATTTTGGCTCTTATATACACAAGTTATTGCAATTTATAAAAAAAAACGATCATAGCTGAAGTTGTGGAACTTCATACGCCCACCTGCAGCCGAGAAAACCACAAAGTACTTGACACTTTTATTGCATGGTCATACAAGAAAGGAAGGAACCATTCACAAGAACCTTCCTTGACCTTAGTTTTTGTAGTCATTCTCTGTAAAATGCAAGGAACATACCAGAGACCTGTCGCTTGGCACCCACTCTCTTCCTTTCCCTGACAGTCCTTGGCGAGCGATATTTTCAGCCACGCTTCTCGACGCTGTAGTTCAGAGGGAAACTCATGATATCTCACAGTTGGCTGTTTTCTGGAGTTCGTGACGGACAGTGGCACACGGCAGATGCGCGGCATCGTGCCCCATGCACGTCCCTGACCTCCACACACGCATGCACGAAAATCCCAAAGAGTGCACGGCAGACACGAGGCAAACATTCATTCACGCGAAAAGTCAAAATCCAGCACCGCAGACGCGAGGCAAACGTGCTCACTCACGCGCACAGCAGAAAATCCAAAGAAAGCACTGCAGACATGAGGAACGTGAGTAGTAGTAGTAGTGGTTTTTATTTTGCATTGAATATGGAAGGCAAACGCGGTTTTACACGACGCAAACGCGGTTTTACATGACTCAAACGCGCTCGAACACGACGAAGCAAGGAGCGCTTCGGGAGTCCACTCCCGGGACCTGTCCCCGAATAGTGGCGCCCCCACCGAAAACAGCGGCCGCGACTGTAAACTCCGCCAGGACATGCTCACCCATTGTCGGCGGCGCGACGTGGCTGGCCGCACCTCGCTTTGCGCTTTGCATCGAGCGGCCGTGCCAATGGGTACCGGCGCAAGCTCGTCAGACCGTGACGCGTAGGCCTTCAGGTCATTGAACCCCTGCTTGCTCCTGCGGAAAGGCCCCATCAAATCGCAGGTGACCATCTGCCACGGACGCACACTGTCAAACGGTTTCATCATTCCAGGCGGCTTGCCGCCCCGTGACTTCACCGCTTGACAGACATGGCAGGAACGGCAATAGCGGAAAATGTCACGCTTCATGCCAGGCCACGTCACCGAATGACTCAGTTTTGCAAAAACTTTGGAGCCACTCAGATGACCGGCCAGTGGTTCGTCATGAGAGAATCGCAAAAGTGCGCCTCTCAGACTTTTGGGGATAACCACCTAGAACGGGTCGATGGACTCGTCATCGGTGGCTATGTACTTCAGCACGAGCTCGTCATGGTCCAGCAAATATGACTCCCCGGGGTTCGCCGCGACACACGCTGGCTTCTGCCCCCCTGCGCCCGCTACAATACAAGTAGCGTCACGGCGCTCCGTCTCCCTGAGACCGTCGCTCACCTCGCGACAAAAGGGGTCATTTTGCTGGGCTTTCAGTAGCTCTTACGGCTGAAAACGATTCCAGTCATCCCAGAGGGGAGCATGGTCTCGTCCCCACTCAGGTTTGCAGCCAAAATTTCCGTTCGCGTCGGCACCTCCGAGGCGCTCACGAAGAGCTTTGCCTCTCGTCCGCTTTGCGAAGCGCTGCTCGCCTGGTTAGCGGAATGGGTTAACCCGTTTGCGGGTTCCCCCTCCTTGCCGCCCGGCGGCTCGTCCGCTGTTTCGCCCCCTCCGCTTACAGGCGTCAAGGCGCCGCTGGCGAGTGGGGCACGGGATAGCGCGTCAGCTACCACGTTTGTGCTCCCCTTTCGACACTGCACGGAAAAGTCGTAATGCTGTATCAGGAGAGCCCAGCGCGCCAGCCGACCCGCAGGCTCGCGGAGCCGCATCAGCCAACTGAGCGCACTGCACCCCTGCCTCAGTGGAGGCTTGGGCGGGCTGCACGAACGAGGGAGGCAAGGCTCCTAGTTCGATGAGCGGCGTGGTTTCCACAGGGAACCGGGCCAGCGCCTCGCCGTTCCCAGAGCAGAATTGACTGCTCGCGGGGCACGGCTGCTGCTGTTCGAAACTGCCGGTTGCGGCAGAGTGACACGAACTGCTCTCGCACTGGGCGGAAAGCTTGCACAGCTGAGGCATGTGACCAGCGGATGCACCGCCGGGTGCTTCCGATACAGCTCCAATGGGAGCCGCGTGGTCGACATTTTGGGTTGTGTCACCGTAAACCCCAATGGGGGCCGCGGCCAACCACGGTGTCTAGCTATTCGAAGGAACAGCAGCCAGCGGATCAAACGACGCTACAACTCCGTAGGGAGCCGACATGTAGCTGCCGAGTGCCGCGCTGGGGGTGGTAGACACGGTGCGCAAGCGTGATCGTCAAGGCGACCTGCTCGGCTAATGTGCCATCAAAGGCGTAAGCGCCAATGACTTAGCACGTTGGGCGCCAGTTGTGGGTTCCTAAGTGGACACAGGCCACCACCCACCGCGGGTTCGAGCTTCGCGCGAGCCAAGGGCCCCGATCAGCCGTCACCACACACACACTGGGACACCGACGCGGCGCACTCAACCTCCGCTGGGAGGAGAGCGATTCGCCGCAAAGAAATAGGCCTCCAAGTTCACCAAGGAGACGTTTATTCACGTCGTCCTTCAGCAGTACACACACACTCAATCGTCACCCCGTCCCGGGGGCGCGCGAGGAGCAAGGCTCCGCTGCGCGCACGAAGCGACCAGAGTAATGCGCACCGCTAGCACGCCGCTGCAGGAGAATGTCCCCGCGGCAGTGCTGTGATCCCTCTCTCGTGTCGGCCGTTGGGCCGGTTGCGAGAGAGAGTGGGCAAACAACGCAAGGTACGCCTGTCGGAGGTCGCTGGACCCCGCTGGACAGGCTCGAGCCGCTGCAGGTCAGAGGACACGTGCGGGCGAGCTCGAGTAAGCACTGGTCCGAGCGGCAAAGCCGGCACGGACAAACAGTAACGTACGCACCTTACGCTGTCTCGGAGGGATCCCTCTCTCTGGGCCCCGCTCGGACGGTCGCGCAGTGCGCGGCCACCAAAGCGGGTCCCGGAATTCCCGCCAAAAGGCGCCAATGGCAAAGGCCATTGGGGAGCCGGGGCGGAGCTGAGGCCAAATGACAGTGATTAGTCACCTAGCCGCCTCTCCACCGCCTGAGGCGGGAGCAAGGGAAAGAGGAGAAACGACGCGGTAGGCCGGCACAGCCGCGCAAAGGCGACGGCGGAAAGCCAGATTCCCACACCTTCCATCACTCTTCACCACAGGTTTACGCTACCAGCCAGCAGAGGAGAGAAAAGGGAGAATAGGTAACAAAAAAGAAGCGACGGCCCAGCTATTTCTCTAGAAATCTCATCACTTTTCTTATTCCATGACGTAACGTGATTAAGCTAAAATGTAGCTCACCTGGTCGCCGGGAACGAGCTACCATGATAACAGAAACGAACGTAGTGCTGTGTTTTATTGTATCTTGCGTTCTGTGTTAATCTCGCGCCTGTTATTGACTTTCAGGACGAAGTTATGTTTGAATGTGTTTTTTGCTCACAGAACCTAACAGCTGGGCCATAATTATTTCTACGACAAGCCAGCGCCAACTAAGCAAAGATATCAGGAACACTTGTGCTAGGCAGAATAGCACCATTGCATACTCTCAGCAACGACGTTGCGCACACGCCATATGAATTCATTATAATATGGCATATCACTTCCGTAGAGGATTAGCAAGAGCAGAAAGCTTGAACTCGCCTTACTCAGAGACTCCATCTGCCCTCCACTGGCCCCCTCTAGGTCAGCTCATACCTAACCTCCTGAAGTGTATGTGTACATAAATGTTTTTCATTTTCACGCAGATTTTGCAAGTGGCTGTGAATCGAACCTGTGGTCTCGTGCCGAGCGGCAGAAATCCATAACCACAGAGCTACCGCTCGTAGCTCAGTCGTAGTAGTGGTGATAGTAGTAATTGTAGTAGTAGTAGTAGCAGCAGCAGCAGCAGCAGCAGCAGTAGTAGTAGTAGTAGTAGTAGTAGTAGTAGTAGTAGTAGTTCTCAAAGCAGGAAGAATCAGGAGTCATTTGCATACAAGCGTGACATAAACACGTCGGTTGAAGAGCGGCGTCGGTGAAAAGAGCACGGCCACGAGGAGGAGGCTGAGGAGGATGCCGTCGGAGGGCGAGAAAGGGAAGATCGAGGAAAGGAGGTGCTGCCCTCCGGTCCCCGCGCGCCGACGACGACGGCGTTCCAACGGCGGCTCCCAAACAACGGCGGCCGCCCGTCGAAGTCACCTCGGGAGCGTGTTTCAGCGCTTGTGTGCCGTGCGGCCAACGCGATGTTGTCTTTACCACCGCTGCCTGTGGATAGACGCTGTACTCTACGGGGACACCCCGCCGCCGCCAGCTCCTCCTCCGAACTCAGGTGGGTAGTTGGCTTCTTCGGCGAGCCGACAGCTCGGGTTTGTTAATTACACAGCTAAGTTTCTGGATGAGAAAGATGCTGAGTAGATCATTCGGTTTCGAAGTTGGCGATCTCAAACAGTCACTGTGTTCAAGCAGTGCCTCTACAGAACTCGCACTGTTGTTATCTACCGGACATTTATTATTTTTTCTAGTTCAACCAGTTTATTCCATCTTGTGGGACGCTGAGGACCACAGATAAAAATATTAAGGATAGGCTCGACAGGGACCTTTTCTCTCTTCTATGGTCCAGAGATCTGGGCATGTGTAAATTCCACTGTTACAGCCTGCTATATAATTACGTTGCACGTCCGGGTTACTGATTTGGTCGCCGCTATACATACAGCTGACTGCTAACGATACGTCTTTGATTCGTGTTATATCGGTGATACGTGGTACAGTTTCAATTCTCGTTGTCCGCGATATTCGGTGAACTTGCGGAGTTCTTTCAGTGCTAATACTAAACTATCGCTACTGCATTTTCAATGGTGTTTACTGTGAGAACCATTTAATTGAAGCAAACTAATTCTAGCCACTTTTTGTGGCTTGTGTTTCTATTACTATTTTTAAACCTGGACAATGAAATGTAAGTAAAATTAACCAACTCCTCACAACGACCCAGCAAACTGCCTTATTAGGTTGCGACACCAGAATAGCATGAAGTTTTATCAACGTCATACTTCCAACGAACGACCCCTGTCCAACTAGCCGTTCGGAACCCAGGAAGCGCGTGCCTTGGGTCTGACTCCAAAGAACAAATCTACGGGCCCGCACTGTTTTAGAGCTCTGGGACACAGGTTTGCTTGATGCGAAAGCGTTTACGGCGAGCGTTAAAAGTATATGAGGCCGCAACGGTTACTGCAGCGTGTGTTGTAACGTTGCCCACGTGAATGTATCAAGCTTTGCTTGGATGCTGCTAAATATATTAGC
The DNA here is from genome assembly GCF_055824585.1 of Amblyomma mixtum. Lineage (NCBI taxonomy): Eukaryota > Metazoa > Arthropoda > Arachnida > Ixodida > Ixodidae > Amblyomma > Amblyomma mixtum. The sequence continues at coordinate 83,629,522 of NC_143016.1, read as the reverse complement.
ATTTTTCCAAGCACGATCTAATTAGTACCTCACTCTTGCTGTGAACTAATCGCTGCTTCGATTCCTAGGCGCAGCGCAATTATTTTTCCTCCTCTGTCCAGCTATCCGTCATCTTTGCGTACGCGAGTCCACGCTTATCATATCTCGTTTTGTCAGCGAACGAGCGGAAGCCGTTCGTTTCGGAAAAGCGCTCCTGTCATCAGGCTTTATTCACGCCACTACAGCTCTAAACATCATACGCGTGATTATGCAAAAGCCGGGATGCCGACTAAAATCATGCAGTACTGTATTAATGAAATAAACCACCACTCTCAGTGAAATAGCATATCATATAGCTGTATAATTTCATTGCGTTTGTACCAATGTAACCCTTTCTGCCGAAATAAATTTTCAATACGCATGCACTTGCGGGGTTTCGCCGCCACGGTGGCTCAGTGGTTACGGCGCTCGGCTGCTGACCCGAATGACGTGGGTTCGATCCCGGCCGCGGCGGCCGAATTTCGATGGAGGCGAAATTCTAGAGGCCCGTGTGCTGTGCGATGTCAGTGCACGTTAAAGAACCCAAGGTGGTCGAAATTTCCGTAGCCCTCCACTGCGGCGTCTCTCATAGCCTTAGTCGCTTCGGGACGTTAAACCCCATAAACCAACCAACTTGCGGGGTTTCCTCCTAAAAAATGCGCTCGGTTATCACGCAGCGGGAGACGAAAACGAATGACTGCCTCAGCTATTTGTAATAACCACTCAGTCTTCCAAACAAAACACCTCCCTCTTATTGCCTTCGCACCAGTTGGAATAAAGTTGTCAGCCCTATACAAGTAACCTGCTGCATATTTCTGGAAGACTATAGCCGGATACAACTAAAGAATGAAGCGGCAGATGCCTCTCAAAGCAGCCCCTCACAGCAATGGCCTCGACCGATGCTCCTCCTTGACGGCTCCCCTTGGACCTGCTAGCGTGAAATCGCGAAGGGTGGCAAATGAATGGGGAAAATTACGGGCGGCACTTAGGACTACTTATCTGCTTTGAATGCAAAATCACCTTTTTTTTATTTCTATTTATTTTTCTCTTCCTCTTCAACGGCACACCTACTCATCAGCATACAGTCAGGCAACGCATGCATTAGGTTCACTTTTGTTCGTCGAGAAGCAAAGCGGTTTTGTGGCCGATAGGTTCCGTGCTCGCCTCGCAATCTGACAGTCCTGGGCTTAATTTCCCGCACCTTCGGAAGTAAATTTATTCTTTGATATCTCTATGGGGTCATCTGGGATTTTTGGGGGCCAGTGTTGGTGGTCAACGCCCGACGCCCGGTTTTGTTGCCGCTGAGCCATATAATACTATTGGCATTGATAACTTTTGCTTAAACGGATTAGCCGCAGCGTCCCGAAAATCGGTCGACACCATTGACTGCAGAGCCTTCCTTTGAGGGGCATCCGCCGCATCGTTCTTACTAGGGGTGTGCGAATATCAAATTTTTCGAATACGAATCGAATACGAATACTTGATCCCGAATATCGAATCGAATATCGAATAATTAAGGACAGACGCATTTAACCACTACAAAACATTTATTTGAGCACCCAAGAACATCACACTTGAACTATCGATGATTAAATGAACACAAAAGATGTGTTTGGCTGCACAAAAAGTATCAAAGTCTCGAAAATTATTCTTAGAAGAGAGGAAATATCAGAGAGGATGGCTGGTACACAGCATTGATTAAGGCTAGCTTCCCATCAGCACAAAAGCACGTTGCTGGGATGAACATAATAGGTTGTCGTGAAGGAAAACCAGCTGCTCCACATGGTCAGGCAGTAGTTCCCTTCTAGCTGAAACTACTCCTCGAGCAACAGAAAATGCCCTCTCACTTGGCACTGACCTGGCACGTATTGCGAGGTACTTCGTGCACAGTACTTCGTGCACAGCTCTGACTATAGCAGCTTCGCAGGTATAGCCACAAAAAAGCTCACCAGCGCAGTCAGCTACGGCTGGCCCTTGGAAGGAAATATTTACCTTCCTCGAAGGAAAAATTCGAACGAAAAATTTTCCTTCATCCATGCGCATTGCTCTGGGCGCCGCCATGCTGCTATCTCTCTGTCGATAGGGCTTGCGGACCGAAATGAACGCCGGTGCTCACAATGAATATTCGGCTAGATACGAATATTCGTGTCGGGTCGAATATTCGAAAGAACACGAATACTTGGATCTCGAATCGAATACGAATACTAAAAATATAATATTCGAAACATATTCGAAAATTTCGAATATTCGCACACCCCTAGTTCTTACTATCATTTCGGCATGCTTTACCTCGACCAGTGAGTATAGCTATGCAAGACGTGCGCTCCGTGCATTGTTCCTGAGAGATTCGCTTGGCACGCTCAGGCATTCTGAACTTGAATCTCTGTGTGCAAGTGTAGCCCCAATGACGTTCATTTACGTATAGTCCTCTGAGCACATGACTGGGCGTATTTACGAGTGTGGGTCCTTATCCAAAAATTTTCATCCCTTATCCTTCCGTGGCAAAAATCCTTCATTTCATTCGGGGTAACGTTTCCGCAGCTCTAATCCCAGCCCAGTTTTTTTTTTGTCTCTCTTTCCACCATGTTGCATGAATGATCAGGCGAAGCAAATCACTACACTTTAAGCATAAAGGAGTAAAACGAGAGTAAGTAGTCCCTTGGCGCGCTCCGTATAAATGGGTATGCGCTAGTCTTGATTTATGCTTTTATTGGTCAGAATGCACGATAAGAACAAGCAGCGCGAATAGACAAGGACGAACACACGACAACAGGACTGGCGATGAACTAGTACCAGCAGTTTACTGAAAGGAGGGAACAGCTTTTATATGCAAATGTGAGAATTCGGGGTTGTGGTTTGCGCATATAAAAGCTGCTCCCTGCTTTCAATAAACCGTTGATAGTTCAGCGCCAGTCCTGTTGTCTTGCGTTCGTCCTTGTCTATTCGCGGTGCTTCCCCTTATCATGCACAAGAGGACAGCTTAGTCCCTTTTTACTCACATATAGCCGTATTCGAGTTTAGAGTGTACACTATCATCGAACATTGGTTTCCATTGCCTCCTTTCTTTCCATTTTTTCCCGCGCTGCAAATATGCGCACACGAAATCATCTGCATGCTCGGCCTCATAACCACAGGCTCGTCCACACGCGCTCATTCACAACCACGGACACAGTGGCAAGCCCTGTGACGACAGTGAAAGGACGGCGCTCCGCCTTCATTCGCGCACTGGCGTTCGCATTCAAAACCGCATATGCAAAGTGGCGCAGTGGCCATTTGAAGCGAAGCGATTCTCATGGTAATCTCGCGATCCACGACTCCCCAACCGGAGCGGCCCCGTTAGACGTTCTCTCCGCGCACTCGTAAGTCCCGGGCGCAGAAACAACTTGTCCGGGGAACAAAGGCCCCACTGTTCCGATGCGAGGTTATTTCACCGTCCTCATAGACATACGTATAGGCTCTATGTAGCGTTGTATGTCGCAAGACACGGGCGTTCCATTCTTTCTAGAAAGTCAAGCAAAACAACGTAGTCCCAGATGGATACCTTCCTGCACGGGCGCGAATAGCCGGGGCCTTAAGCACTCCATTTCACTTCTTGTCTGTGCTCCACTTTTTTCTAAGCGTAATGGAGTCGAGCGTGATCTCGGACATGCATGCCATTTTATTTTCCGTCCATTTGAGCCTGATCGCTGTCGCATAAAAGAACGACTTGATATAACAACGCGAACAGGGAGTGCTTGTCCGATTTATTTTACTCGCAGTATATATACGGTGTACGATACTTCCATCCCTTGCTGCTTCATTGGAATCTTGGTTTTAATAATTTATAAGCGCCGTTCACTGTCTCTCGAAGCTCTTTTCTCATGCGAAGCGTTCAGTTTTCTTAACTGTCCCGCCGGTTTTCTCTTTCGTAGCGTCAGAGCGCCCTATAACTTCAAGGATGCATTGTCTGAGAAAAGGCAAAAGGAACGCCAAAGGCGAATGCAGGGGTGAGGGAGGAGAGGCTGCTGCGGTATGTTATCGACATCATCAAAAAGAAACGTTCCCGCTGTCTTCGCCTTGTCCTCTGGAAGAGCGGTACTTGGTATGCGGGAGCACGTTCCAAATGATAGAAGGGCGGCTGTGGAGCGCAGTTTCTTATCATTTGTGTCATCGAACACGAAATCATCAGTCATACGCTTGAACGCGGGCAATTCTTTTTAACGGCACGCAAACGAGTGCGGCGCTGAGTGCGCCTGCGCAGAGTGGAAGAAGCGTTACGCTACGGTGTTCTGTGGCCGTGGTCGACAATGCAGTCTTTCTCTCCACACAAGTCCACACGCGCAAATAGGCACAGCAGAATGCAGAAGTGGTAGTGTGAAACGAAAGGGCCAGTTATTTATAACGATTAACTTTGTAACAATAGGCCCCCGACCATGCTGGTAGTATGACGCATGTGTACAGGTGCCCACAAAAGTTTTCGGAACGCCGAAATCACGAAAAACATCAATTCCCTCACTGGCGACCAGACACTGAGGGGTGCAATGTGCAGGTCAATCTGGTGACTACAGAGCACACACATCACTTCATGGCAGCATGCTTAGGCTGCCCAGTAATTAAGCTTCGTTGCCATTTCCGTTTTCCGAAAACTTTTGTGGGCGCCTGTACATTTCATAAATGAGGCAGGATGCGGCATGTAGAACGATGTGAGCACTAAGAAGTGCGTGTGATAACAGCTGATGCTTGATAGTTTCAATATATTGTTGCTTGGCGTCATCAAACAAAAATAGATAAGTTCACAAAGAAGACTGATAAGGAAACTTTATATTTTGGCTTTGAGAGAAATCAAACAATCGGGTGGTGGGAGGGAGGGGGGGGTTGCTGTTATCAAGATCATCGCAAAAGGTTGCGATGGGCACTCCTTCGGCCATTGATTCTCACGGGACTGGCAAGCTATCATAAAAAAAAAAAAAAATCACGTCGCTTAATTTACACTTTTACATGCGTTGCTGGGAACGGTCGTTTGAAGCAGGTCTCCCTCAAAAACATTCGTTTAAGGAGTGGAAAGACATTCACAGCGCAGTAGTCTGGGAGTGTAAAGGGAGTCCCAACTACTCTCTTTTTACCTACTCACTTCTAGAAAAGGAGAACCCCTACAAAAAGAGTGTGATCACGGACACTTCGAAAGACGAGAATTTTTACAACTAAAGGTATGGTTGGTTGGTTTGGTTTATGAGGTTTAACGTCCCAAAGCGACTCAGGCTATGAGAGACGCCATAGTGAAGGGCCCCGGAAATTTCGACCACCTGGGATTCTTTAACGTGCACTGACATCGCCGCAGCCGGGATCGAACCCGCGTTCTTCCACCGGCGTGTCGCAGCAGTAATCATTACCATAACTTCCATGCTGCCCCAGATAATGAACCTTACAAGCAGCGTCCACGTTTCATCCAGTGGTCAGTTCCTGCTCTACTCGCAACATCATCGCAGCCTGTAGGCATAATAGCGAGCAGGAAGAACAGCAAGGAGAATGACTAGTGGGCAACAGCGAAGATCGTTTGCCGCGCACGCACACGCGCGTGTACTACTGCCCGCCCGGCGAAAAGAAAGCCACGCCCACAACGGCGCGGGAACCGAACCGGGCAACCAGCGCACCACGGCGCCGGTGATTCAGGGCGCGGCAAAGTTGGCCAAGCGGCAGCGGACGCGCGCGCGCAGCATGCCAACAACATGGGCGCGCACGGCACCCAATTCGTGAGATCGGCCCGCCGTTCCCCTAGCGTCGGCCGGCAGGCCGATCCCCTTCGAACCAAACGCGAGAGCAAGAAAGTCGATGAGAGATAAAAGGGCGGCCCAGCGTCCACGGCTCCGCTGTGAACAAAGTTCTCGAAGAGAGCGTCCGAGAGCTGCGTGCGAGGCGCCGTACACGAGGGGCTGTGTTCTTTACGCTCCCGTTCCAGATTCTTCCTCTCTGGTGGCCCAGAGCGCGAGGGCTGGCTCGCTATATACTTGCGATTTCGTCCAGTGAGGCTTATTACACTCACGCGAGCGCGAGCGCTTGAAGGTAGCGCCCCTAGAGTCACGATTCATCTCCCTGACAGCGGTCGTTTCCTTGAGCGCATTCTGCGAGCCGGAAAAACAACCCGACGAGCGTGCACCCTCCTCACTCTCTTCATCCAAGGACCTCCCCCGTCCTCTTCTACCGTTATGCCGCGTTGTTGTACGCGAGAAAACGACATGGGGAGCGTACTCACGCGCTGACGAGAAGGCACGCGGCGGTTTTCTCCGTGAGTTCGCGCCCCTCTCTGCTTTTGTGTCGCTTCCGGCCATCCAGCGGAGAAAAGCGGTCCATAGCGTTCGACACGCGCGGTTTGTAGCAGCAACGCAGATTGCTGTATGCATGCGCGGGCGTAGATCAGGATTGAGAAAGGCGGACCAACCCGGGATGATGAGCGACAACCTGTTCGCTCGTTAATCACCTCTGCGGTACGAAATTACGCTTGAAATAAATAAATAAGGACAGAGACAGAGAAATAGGCAAAGGAATCATGGCCGGTGATTTGTGTTTCCTGAAGGCATGGGGGTCCTATTGCTTTGGGAGTGTGGATGACACGGATTTCTTTGCTTCGTGACCGCCTTGACGAGGAAAAGTTCTCCGCACCTGTTGGGCTCCTCTGTCGGACCAGATGCCCTTGCGCCATAAAGACCCTGATGAGAAACTCTGACGTGCTGTCTTCCGTTGTGCATCGCTTCTTAGTGCCGTGTTGCGCGCCGTCGTTGCCAAAGTAAGTAGGTCGTAATTCGGCAACTTCTGCTGTGTCGGCTTGCACTGTGTAGCATACATACCTAATAATTGTGGGTAACAGTATCTATCAATCAGAAAGAATTTCTTTGTGCCGATCAATATATCCGAAGAAGATCGGGCGGCAGGCTAGCATTTTTTTTTTTTTTTTTTGGAGAGCAGCTCTGTGGCGCCCGTTTCTGCGTTTGTCGCCGTTGTACGTTGTAAACAGCAGTGGACACCTTTGTCGCCCTGTTGTGGTGGTGGTGGTGAAAACATTTATTAAGAACGGACAGGAGGTGTTTGGATCAGCCCGTAAGGAACCGATCCTTATAAACACTACGTGGAGGTCCCTAGTTTGGGACCCCAGTGGCGGTAGCCGCCGCCCGGGCGCGCCCGACCAAGGCTTGTTGGGCCTGTAAGTCGTGGCAGCCGAGCAGGGTCGCCTCCCAGTCCTCCCGGGTTGGGTTGGGGATGGGGGAAATGACCGGGTTGGAGGGGCAGGCCCACACCACACTCTTATAAAAAAGGTAGTAGTACAGTACTTACTAACTTTGGGTTAGTAACTGGTTGTCACATATGTTACTACCCTGTTAGTAACTGCAGTTAGTAACGGGCAGGTTAGAAACAGTTACTAACCCATTGAGTTAGTAACGGCTGCTGCCCGCAGTTAGTAACGGGAAGCTAGTAGTATTTACTAAGAAAATGAATAGAAACTCGCATATGCTGCTAGGTTCTTCGTATGGTGTGCTGGCGTGGCTTGTCAAATTTGTGCGTACTCGAAAAATAAAAAAGCTTCACAGTCAATTTCACTAATTCCGGAACCCAGACTATGATAATATCATGAGAGTGCTGGCAGTAAATCACACAGTTAGGCTTAAGCTTACCGCGCATTACATGTAGAAATTATGCGAGATTATGGCATCAACAACCTTAGCACAAGTCACAAAGCATCACAAATCACAAATCAGGAAGAGTTACACTCGCGCACATGTAGAGAAATCTTTCTCAGGGTTATATACTCCGTAAATCAGGCTCGAATTTACGGCCTAGTTGCTCGTACCGGTTCAGCTAAGATACCAGCTTTAATTATGAAGTTATTGTCGATTATTGTCGAAACAACTTAATCTACCTGACCGCATGCCCCTGCAGAAATGTTTAATTACAAAGCCAATTTATTGGCATCACAGTCTGCGTCAGCTACATTCTTTGACATTATTTTGACTCAATTTTGGGGTAAAAGAAACGGTTACTAACTAGGTAGTAACTGGCGACCACAGTTAGTAAAAAGGTAGCAAGGGCTACTTTTACTAGCTATACTTTGAAGAGGGTAGTAAGTAGTCAGAAAAAAGTAGTAAAACGAAGTCAGAGTTAGTAACTGCTGCAGTTACTACCTTTTACTACCCATTTACTAACTTTTCACTAACTTTTTTTTAAGAGTGCATGTGATAGGTGTCCGAAGACACCGCACTACAGTGCGGGCAGTTGCCGCTAAAGGAGGGGTCGAAATGTTTTAGGGCTGCCGGGCACAGCAATGTATTGGTGAAGAGGCGGAGAAGGAGCCGCTCATGCGCCTTCTTGAGGCCTTTACATGGGCTAGGGTAAAGGCGATGGCAATCTTGATAGTAGGTTGCGATATCTTTGAACGTATAGACCGGATTAAAATCGGGTTCCTGATCAGGTGGGGAGGAGAAAACAGCCCGGTGAGAGAGCGCGCGGGCCCCTGACCCTGATGAGCAGGGGCCCATATGAGGTAACGGTGTGCGGGGTCCGTATCCCGTATGCAATTTTGGTATATTCGATAGGCTAGGAAGGGAGTGCATCCTTGTTCGACGTGGCACCCGTTTCTGCGTTTGTCGCCGTTGTACGTTGTAAACAGCAGTGGACACCTTTGTCGCCCTGTAAGCTGAGAAACCAATGGAGCGGGAGCTTGGAAAGTAGAGGGCAAAATGGGTAAATTGGTTTTTGAGGAGAGGATATGGCGCACTATCTGTCTCAGTGGTACACCTACACTCTATCACATTACCTGGGAGTGCGAAAGAAACATAGCATTCCACAATTATCAAACACCGAGTGAGGAGCAATGGGAGAGCTGTCTCTCCAGCAGCGAGCTCGAGGTCCAGAGGGCCTTGGTACAGCACGCTGTTGAAGCGGCACGACTCAGTGGAGCCCTGGACTGAGGGCCCACCCTTGCTCGAAGACTCAAGTCGCCAGCGCCCAAGCAGGACGACCAAGAAGTCTTCATCTCCGCGAATCTCTTGAAAGAGCAATAAAAGTTTTCTCTCTCTCTCTCTCTCTCACACATCTCGGTGGATACCTGAACCACAGAAGGCTAATAACTGCCCTCTTGGAACAGTGGACACCTAAATCGTGCTTTAAGCTACGTGGCGGTAGTGATAGATGTGCGCTGCATGCGTTGGCGTTGACAACGCTGTGCCAGAAACGCGTCGCTGAAGCCATAGGCCGTCGGTGTTCATTGTGTTCATTGGCGTTGGCGTTGACAACGTTTTACACTCCGATCATTTTAAGGAAAGGAAATGCGCGTACTGGCTCCCTGGGTCAGTGGACGCCTGAATCGCGCTTTTGTGTACGTGGAGTGATGAGAGAGAGAGAGAGAGAGATGTTTGGTTTATTGGCTTATTGGGGTTTAACGTTCCAAAGCAACTCAGCCTATGAGGGACGCCGTAGTGAAGGGCTCCAGAAATTTCGACCACCTGGGGTTCTTTAACATGCACTGACGCCGCACAGTACAGGGCCTCTAGAATTTCGCCTCCACCGAAATTCGGCCGCCGCGGCCGGGATCGAACCTGCGTCTTTCGGGTCAGCAGCCGAGCGCCGTAACCACTGAGCCACCGCGGCGGGGCAGAGAGAGATGTGGGCTAGCCGTATGCGTTAGCACTGACAGCGGTGAGCGAACTCTCGCGATCAGCCATTAACTGCCACCTGCCAGGGTGGCAGGGTGGGTGGGGACTTCAATGTATATATGAATACAAACAAACAGGAATTCTTTACCATTCATGTGGGAGAACATCCCGTTTCTTGCTCCCACGGCTCCCACGGCTGTGACAACCTCGCGAAATACTTGCACAGAACTCGTCTTTGAGAACCAGGCGCTAGTGCAGCAAGTCGAGCATATACATGTATTTATCTATTTCTCCGCCCACAAAGTTTCCTTCATGACAATCAAGAACTGTTAGCGGAGTGTTTCTTGAGGAAGGAATATGTGTGAAAAATAACAAGCTGTCTGTAATTGCAGACGCATGTCTTGCTCGAATTTTTTGCATTAATCTATCGAAAAGCCGAAACAGCTGATGTGCTGCGCTCAAATTTCGCATTAGGAAGTAACGTAATCGTCGTCAATTTTTTTCCCATTAACGTCTTTGCTGTCGTCAAAAACGTTGCCCATTGGTTTTCTATGGCAGTCTTAACTGCTCGATGTGTGGGCTAGAAAGACTTTAAAAGAATATTTTGCTGCGCACCGCAAGAATGTACCATTACCTTCGATATTTACATAACAGTACCTTACAATATTCCAATATTCCGGTGCGATGCGTGACGCACGCGCGAGAAGCGGTCCTGTTTGCGTCGCCGCACGATGTTTTTCTGCATCAATGCTGGATTTGTGGGGCAAGTGGGTTCACCTAAGAAAGGAGGAGAGAGACTTTAATGGATAATGGAGCAGTCTGCCTGGTTATAAGGGTTCACCTAAGGGGTGTCATGAGCTTCGACAACTGCGCGAAGCAGAGGGTCGCGGATTTTTCGTTTTCTCGAAGAGAAAAGGCGCCCAAGGCATAGCGTAGAAGCTTCACGAGATGCAGCCGAAGTCCTGGTCAGTGCAGTGGTGAGCAGCCTTGTCTAGAGCGCTCGGGTGGTGCACTTCCTTGCAAACAAATCCAGATTTTGTGGCAGCCTCTAGGGTCCAGCTGCAACGCTTGCACGGAAGTAGCGCCAGATAGCCTCGTAAACAAAGCAGGCACGAAAACTTTGCCCTGTAATGAGGGGCTGCTCTCTAATTTCGGTTTTTGTTACCAAGTGCGCACTGCTCAAGCGCTCTAGACAAGGCTGCTCACCACTGTACATTTAGCCGTCTTGTTCCTGTTGATCAGTGGACATTGGCAAACGGCTAGTTTGCAAGTTCTGAAGCTGTCTGAATTGCCTTTAACGCGCCGCTTAGCGTTGAGGCAGTCCCTTAAATTGCCGAAAAGAAGGCGATCGGATTTACCTTCGTGCTGCGTCGTCAAGCCGTTTCTGTAGCGATTTCTGCCCGATGTAAAGTTGTAAGTGAACACCTGTGCTAAGTTTTATTGTAATATTCAGAATACACAATGTATGTTTGATGCGTGTATCCACTCCCGATATCTCGAGCTGCCATACTAGCGATAGCGTTTCCTCTGTTTCACGGAATGAGAAAGCGAGGCTATAAAATCATGGAAATGTGGAATAATCTCTGACATTTTGTTCCATATGAGTCGTTAAGCATACGTGATATTGCCATTTCAGCCACGTACCATTTATGTCGGGATATCACCCACATTTTGCTCAGTATTTTCGAAAAATAAAAATGCTAACTGGTGTTTACCGATCAGTAAACGTTTTCAGGCTCATACTGAGAAAATAGCGAGAGTGAGTCGTACGGGAGGCGCCCTGGCAGCAGAGATTATATTAACCTAAATAAAAAGTTATTAGTGTTGCAACAATCAAAATAAAACTACTAGTAACGAAATTAAAAACAATTCAACCCTAATTTGGCCAACTCAATACCTCCACGATTGGCTTCTCCTTTTCTCATTTAGCACTAAACAAAATCATTTGTCACAACTCCATTTAGAAAAACAGCGTAGCTCGCTCGAACTGTTCGGCTTTCCTGCTGGTGGCCCGCCGAGCACGTGGAATAAAAAAAAAAAAACTTCCGCATGGCCAGTTTTCGACAAAGGCCATGTTGAAAAAATAAACACAACAAACGCAGTGTGACACGTCTATAGCGAATGCCAGGCTGATGAATACAGGGAATACTGAAACCGCAAAATGAGGTGGCTGGAAATGTAAACACAGTCTGAAGAAGTTAAAACGCGTGCATCACTAGGCGTTGAAATCATCATCATCATCAAATGTTCTGCTCGAAAAATGAACGAAAGTGACGGTGAAGAGAGTATTCATCGTCACCTGCATGCAACATTTTCAAAAGCAAGGTTCGAGTAACAAGCGCAGCGCCGCTGCCGCAGTCACTCCACTTCATGCAGCACCTCACGAAACATCTGCTCTGAGAGAGCGTTCGCACCTATACGGTTGGGGAACGCGGAAAATCAGAGCCTAAATAAAGGAATCGCGCGGTCTCTGAGGAAGCGACGCTTTCTCGAGTTCGTGCGATTTGGTTGCTAATAACGGCGAGTTTTGTTATATGGGGCGACTGTGTTCCTCTCGCCGCAATTACGCTTCATTCAGCGCGCTTCACTTTGAAATAGCAACGTCACTTTGGTATACCTGCCCCGCTACACCATCCGCAACTAGCGCGTAAGGTTCACACTTGAATGCGGAAGTGAGCAGAAAACGTTAATTTCCGCCTTTGAGGAAAATTGTGCTCCATTGAGTTTAGTGCTTCGCTCATGCGTGCCGCTAGGTGACCATTCCTACACGTCTGCGCCATAATTAGCCGTCGAAAAAGAGAAAAGCTTTCGCCCTTTCTCCGGGTCAATGGCCTTGCGGATCCGCACACCACGAATCCGTTTAGCGGAACCGTATACAGCCCCCTCGAACCGTTCGTGTGAATGACCTCTTGACTCTTTCTGAAAACTAAACTGTGAGCATTATTCATTCTTTTTTTTAATAGAGCTGTCAGGGAAAAGATTAAAAGGAACACATCACTGCTTTGCTTATTCGTGTTGGTCTTCTGGCCAGACAGAGGATTCACATGAAAGGCTTTCGGCATAGCGCACGACGGAAGCGTCAGTCATATCTGACCTCTTAACGGCGGCCCCGAAAGTATCTTAGCGACTGCCTCTAGTGGAAAAAAATTTATCCGGAGAGATAAAGACAGAAAACGAAATGACACGCGTTGGCCCGTTCCCAGGTGGTTGACTGACCTCTCGATACCTGCTACGCCCTCAAAGGCGAGAGCCAAGCGATGAAATCTAGTGGAAGCAAAAAGAGAAAGACCAGAAAAGAGAGAGCGTTTCGTGCGACCACCTAAGGCAGCAGCGACGGTGAAAGAGATGGGAATCTCCCTCGAAGCGTATGCCATAGTTGGCTACAACGACGGCCTGGCAGCGCGGGCGAGGAACGTTCGCCGAAGCCGCTCAATAGCCGTGCGTGCCCAATCCAGAGTCAAACGGTGCTGGGTTGAGCGCCTCCGTCGTTCGGAGCCGTTTCTGTGGGCGGCCGCATATAACAAGCGGGTCAGAGGGAGAAGCGGCTGCGGAGACAGAAAGTAGGAATACAGAAAAGAGAACGGCGTTCGAGAAGCCGCAACGTGCGGAACACACTGACCCCGATGACCTTGGCTTAGCGTTCTCCCGAACGAGCGAACGCCTCCAGGTGCCCGAAGCCGCACGATGATGGGAACCCGTGGACGAAACTGTCGTTCGTTCCAGCCAGCGCGCGTGGCGGTACTCTCTGATTCTCCCTGGAGGATGATTGTGTGCGCTGTCTCGGCTCTTCGAGGGCCATTTCCGTATAGGCAAACTTGCTCTTAAAGTGTGGTGCGCGTGTCCAGCGTAGGCCGCAGCCAATAGGCACAAATGGCTCGAGTGGGCTCTCCTTGATCACTTTGAGGACTCGCATGAGAACATCAGAGAATGAGAGCCTAGACTAGAACAGGGAACTTAAGAAACCAGTGAGGAGGAAGGAAGCCCATCAAAGAGTTAGCGGTGAGAGGGAAATTAGAGGAATTCAGGATCTAGCTGCAGAACAGATATTCGGCTTTAACTTAGGAAGACGACCCTAATGCTGAAAACAATGAACGATAATCTCACAGCTATCATTACGGAGCGCGCAGCAGAAGTAGGCTATATGATTAGACAGGACACCGGCAAACTCTCTCAGCTATAGGAGAAGAAAGATCTAAGAAACGCCAAAGCATGACGGCATCTAACCCCAGAGACAGAATATAACTGGCAGAGCTATCAAAGCTAATCAATAAGTGCAAGGTAACCGACTACCTCTACAGGCTACCTCTACAGAACGCTTTTAGGCTACCTCCACCGCTTTTAGGCTACCTCTACAGAACGGAGATAGCCTAAAAGCGGTGAGAAGGAAACTAGGCACATGAAAAAATGAGATGTATGTGTTAAGAGACAAGGAGGGTAATGCCATTAGCAATATGAATACGATAATTAAAGTACGCGAACAGTCTACACAAATCTATGCAGCAGAGAATGCAACCCGGAGGTCAATGAGAGAGCCATTTTAATTCATAAGAAGCATTTTAATCATTTTAATCCATAAGAAAGGGAACGTCAAGAGCTTGAAAAATTACAGACCGATCAGCTAACTGTCCGTTGCCTACAAAGTTTTACTAAGGCAATCACTAATAGCGTCAGGGCAACCTTAGACTTCAATCAACCAAAGGATCAGGCAAGCTTTCTTTCGTAAAGGCTGCTCGACAATAAAAGATATTCACCTTATCAATCAGGTGATAGATAAATGCACAGAATATAGCCAACCCCCATATATAGCTTTCATAGACTGCGAGAAAATATTTGACCCAGTGTAAACCTCAGCAGTCATGTAGGTATTACGGAATCAGAGTGTAAATGAGACACGTAAAAATACTGCAAGATATCTATAACGGCTGGACAGCTACCATAGTCCTTCATAAAGTCAGCAATAAATAAAATTCCAATAAGGAAGGGTGTCAGGCATGGTGACACGATCTCGCCAATGCTATTCCCCGCCTGCATACAGGAGGTGTTCCCAGGCCTGGGTTGGCAACAGTTGGGGATAAGAGTTCATGGAGAATACTTTAGTAATATGCAATTCGCTTATGATATTGCCTTGCTAAGTCACTCAGAGGTTGAACTGCAAAGCATGGTCTATGAGTTAGGCAGGCAGAGCAGAACAGTGGCTTTAAAAATAAATATGTATGAAACCAAAGTAATGTTCAACAGTCTCGGAAGTTAACAGCAGTTCACAATTGATAGCGAGGTGCATGCTGGAAGTGGTAAGGAAACACGTCTACTTAGGGCAGTTAGCGATCGCATATCTGGATCACGAGAGGGAAATGACTGGAATAGCAATGGGGTGGAGCGCATTTGACATGTTCTCTCAGGTCATAAATGGCCGTTTAACAATATCCCTCCAGATAACAGCTGTTGCTTACTGGTACTCACCTATAGGACAGAAATGTGGAGGCTAACGAAAAAGGTTAAACCTAAATTGAGGACAACGCAGCGAGCTATGGAAAGGAAAATGATAGGTGTAACGTTAAGAGATCGAAAACGGGCGGAGTTGGTGGGGGAACAAACTCAGATTAATGACATCCTAGTCAAAATCAGGAGGAAGGAATGTGTTTGGGCAGGGCATGTAATGCGAAGGCAAGATAACCGCTGGTCCTTAAGGGTCACGGAGTGGATTCCAAGAGAAGGCAAGCGTAGCAGGGGGCGGCAGAAAGTTAGGTGGGCGGATGAGGTTAAGAAGTTTTCTGGGATGCGGTGGCCGCAGCTGACACAGTACAGGGTTAATTGGAGAAGCATGGGGGAGGCATTTGTCCTGCAGTGGGCGTAGTCAGGCTGAGTATAATGAGAAAATACTTCCCGAGTCCAAGGTTGAAGAACTGATTCCGCGGAGTGCGCAATTAAATAACATTCGTCAAAGACACTTAAGACTGCTCACATGTGGGAATGCGAAAGTATTACTGTTCGTGGGTGCACTGACACCCACCCACACATACACGCACGCACGTATGACAAGACCCGGAACGCTGTACGACGAACGGTTGCATCACAATTTTGATACGAAAGAGTGCGAAAACATACAATTGAAGGTGCATATGTCGCCGGTTCGAATCCCTGTTTCATGCTAGCCGCCAAATTGACTAGCACATTTAAGCTACATGCAACGAGAAATCGTATGACACCACCAGGAACGCTTACGACATAAGGTTGCGCGCAATTTTGGCACGAATGTTGTCGGGATAACTGGCGCCACATGGAGGTCAACCAGTGGCGGGTATATATGGAAGAACGACATATTTAGGACTGTCTGAATTTCACGGTCTTCTGATAGATGTGTGCGTCATACGGCCGCTTGATGAAGTCGCCAAGTTTTCTTGCCATCGCGGGGATTTTGTTTACCATCTGCGAGTACACTTATTAACACACGCCGCCGGCTTCTTTTTTTTTTTGTAATGGGGCTAGTAATGATTTCGCATTGAAAGGGCCATCACTCAGCCATTTCCGCTTTTTCACTGCATTCCCCTGGTACCCTGCGCTGAAATGCAGAAACCAAAATACGTGATTGGGTTAGTACAGACTTTGTTCTCGTTACCATTCACACTAACCGTTAAGAATACATGGGCCGTAACTAGCACTGTGCATTTTCTCCTTGAACACTGACCGGACAGTGAGTTTCCCTTTAAACGAGGCGCAGATGCCTTGAAAAAGTGGGGTTCCCCCAAAAAATTGTCCTCGAGTCATTCATATTAACTGAGGTCGTTGAGAGGTTGAGGTTTTAAGTATTTACAAGCTACTGGTGGAATGGGGGTAGTATTAACGAAGCACTACTCTCTCTCTCTCTCTCTCTCTCTCTGCATTTCATCGTTATGTTGTTTTTAACAGTCGTATGTGAGACATGTAGCCCGGATAATTCTGACGACTCCATTCCATCTCCCGGTTGCTCTCCCCTTAGCCTCTAAGCTTGCGCACAATCGTTCTCTCCAACATTTTACCTCCCGGTCTTTATTAAGGCGGAAGCCTTTAATTCCTCATCGTTGTAAGCAGGAGTTATCGACAGAAATGTCACGCTTTTCCATTGGTCGAAATGGTCGTGACGTAACACAGTGCGCCAATTTCAAACGGGGTTATTCACTGTAAGCGCCTCTACCAGTTAAGCTACTGAACAAAGATTCAAAACGTAGTGTACTGCAGTTCTAACAAAGCAATTAAGGAACATTTAAGCGACGTGGAGCATGTTGCGCTTATATATCTACCGCTATGAGTTTGCATTTTTAAGGCGGAAGCCTTTAATGCCTCATCGTTGTAAGCAGCAGTTATCGACTGAAATGTCACGCTTTTCCATTGGTCGAAATGGTCGTGACGTAACACAGTGCGCCAATTTCAAACGGGGTTATTCACTGTAAGCGCCTCTACCAGTTAAGCTACTGAACAAAGATTCAAAACGTAGTGTACTGCAGTTCTAACAAAGCAATTAAGGAACATTTAAGCGACGTGGAGCATGTTGCGCTTATATATCTACCGCTATGAGTTTGCATTTTTAAGGCGGAAGCCTTTAATGCCTCATCGTTGTAAGCAGCAGTTATCGACTGAAATGTCACGCTTTTCCATTGGTCGAAATGGTCGTGACGTAACACAGTGCGCCAATTTCAAACGGGGTTATTCACTGTAAGCGCCTCTACCAGTTAAGCTACTGAACAAAGATTCAAAACGTAGTGTACTGCAGTTCTAACAAAGCAATTAAGGAACATTTAAGCGACGTGGAGCATGTTGCGCTTATATATCTACCGCTATGAGTTTGCATTTTTAAGGCGGAAGCCTTTAATGCCTCATCGTTGTAAGCAGCAGTTATCGACAGAAATGTCACGCTTTTCCATTGGTCGAAATGGTCGTGACGGAACACAGTGCGCCAATTTCAAACGGGGTTATTCACTGTAAGCGCCTCTACCAGTTAAGCCACTGAACAAAGATTCAAAACGTAGTGTACTGCAGTTCTAACAAAGCAATTAAGGAACATTTAAGCGACGTGGAGCATGTTGCGCTTATATATCTACCGCTATGAGTTTGCATTTTTAAGGCGGAAGCCTTTAATGCCTCATCGTTGTAAGCAGGAGTTATCGACAGAAATGTCACGCTTTTCCATTGGTCGAAATGGTCGTGACGTAACACAGTGCGCCAATTTCAAACGGGGTTATTCACTGTAAGCGCCTCTACCAGTTAAGCTACTGAACAAAGATTCAAAACGTAGTGTACTGCAGTTCTAACAAAGCAATTAAGGAACATTTAAGCGACGTGGAGCATGTTGCGCTTATATATCTTCCGCTATGAGTTTGCATTTTTAAGGCGGAAGCCTTTAATGCCTCATCGTTGTAAGCAGCAGTTATCGACAGAAATGTCACGCTTTTCCATTGGTCGAAATGGTCGTGACGTCACACAGTGCGCCAATTTCAAACGGGGTTATTCACTGTAAGCGCCTCTACCAGTTAAGCTACTGAACAAAGATTCAAAACGTAGTGTACTGCAGTTCTAACAAAGCAATTAAGGAACATTTAAGCGACGTGGAGCATGTTGTGCTTATTTATCTACCGCTATCAGTTTGCATTTTTAAGGCGGAAGCCTTTAATGCCTCATCGTTGTATGCAGGAGTTGTCGACAAAAATGTCACGCTTTTCAATTGGTTGAAATGGTCGTGACGTCACAGTGCGCGAATTTCAAACGAGGCCAGTTGTACTTTGGCTAGTACTATTGATGGTATAGTGATGCTTCAAGTAAGTGAGACTGAGTTTAGATAATTGGTTAATTAAGCACAGCCTAATTAACCTTTATATTCAGACCAGAGAAATAAATAAAACCGAGTAGGAAATTGGTCGGGTTGGGGAATCGAACCAGGGTTTCCGGAGTGCGAGACGAGCACGCTAACCACTTCGCCATTCCAGCTCGATGGTTTGGAATGAACAAAGGTGCGTCTAGTTAATATGGTGTCTTCGTTCACTCCCACCTTCCTCCCTTCTCTTACGGCAAGGTTCAGGTGTCCACCGAGATATGCGAGACAGATACATTTCCTTTCCTCAAAAACCGATTTACCGACGAGCAAGGCGTAGAGCCGAACGGGCGATGGCATTCTGAGTAAAGACGCTGTCGCGTTCCACTCTTATAGACCAGATTTTTTTACCCTCGCACGCAGGCTGCGGACGCGCGCCTACTCTCGACGCCAGTCGCCATCTGTCGGCGCGCGCGGCCCGAGGGACTGCGGGTCGCGCCGGCGCCGCGCATAGAACGCATGTTTACGTGTTCGCTTCTGCCGTTTTGTGCTCCATCAGCTAACGTATGAGGGTGTGTGCTGTGCGTCACTACTCACATTTGCCCTCTTCCAGACAGTGCTGCGGTTATCTTGTGCGCAGTTACTCGTTAACGTGACATCCGAGGGTAGTCGACCAGGTAGTGTACGGACTGGAAACCGGCACTTCGAAGCAGATTTCTGCGCTGTCGTGTCGTTTGTTGTCGCCTTTTACGTGCGATATCATCTATGATAATATTATGCATTAGAATGTAGATCTATTGACTTGACTCAGTGGAGTAGTAACTGGATAGGCGAGCTGCAGACTGAAGGTTGTCCCGACGGAGCGCGTGTTTTCGATCACCAGTACGTGTTCAGCATCCTTGCGCTGAGCTTGCTCTTGTTCCCATTCAGAACATTTCATGCACAGGATTGTAAGCACGACCGCTACCGATTTCAGCTGCTTTTTCCGCACACATGTCAGAGGTATCTGGGGTGTAAAGGTTTATCTATAGTATCTTTCTGCTGTTGGTATCTACCTTAGCTTGGTTTGGTTTATTAAGGTTTTACGTTCCAAAGCGACTCAGGCTATGAGGGACGCCGTAGTGAAGGGCTCCGGAAATTTCGACCACCTGGGGTTCTTTAACGTGCACTGACATCGCACAGTACACGGGCATCTAGAATTTCGCCTCCTTCGAAATTCGGCCGCCGCGGCCGGGATCGAACCCGCGTCTTTTGGGCCAGAGCAGAGAGCCGTAACCACTGAGCCACCGCAGCGGTGCGGTATCTACATTATTCATAGGAAAATATGCGCGATTTCATTACATTTTACACACTTAGCCAAACGCCTACGCAACGCTCTCACACGCGGCGAGAGCTCCTGAATAACATAACGCGACTTCGGACCTCAGAATTAGCGAAAGCTGGATTAGCTGCTCATATCTATTCAAGCTTTTATAAATTAAGCGAAAGTACGTTTTTATGCACAAGGTTGCATAAACCATGACAAAATTTGTTTTCTGTTGGCGCTGCGACTCAGTTGAGCTCACAGCGGTAATTTGTTGATAAACTGGCGCGGCGACAAGAAAGCCGTTTGTGGAAGGGGGGGGGGGGGGGGGGCTTTATGGCCGGCAGGAAGGAATAAGAGTGCATGGGAATTGGAACTGCATACTAGCCGCACACCTAATTCTTGATATTGAATAAAAAGTTTCTTTGCGGTGGAGCACCAAGACGGAATTCGATATAAGCACGAGCGCGTTCTAAGCGCCGGCACAATTAACCTGAATGTCAAACTAAATGTCATTAAAACGCGTCAATGTTATCGCTTTGATAACGTAAATACTTCCTGCAACACAGCCACGCAGCGGAAGTATGCTCGACAATGTTTTTTTAGCGCCCGAAGCGCGGCTATATGCAGGCGCGGCCGCGGAACTGCCGCAGCCCCGCAGTCCCCAAAGAAACGCCCGCACCGCGGCGCGCCAGTCGGTGCAAAATGGCCGCGCCCAGGAGAGGCTCAAAAATCTGGTCTATAGGCGAAGCTTAACTTAACCAACAAGCAACACCGCGCTTAAGGCTTTCGCCTCACCGCACTTAAGGTCAACAAAGTGCCCTCCTCGCCTCCGCCCCCCCCCCCCCCCCTCTCTGAATTTTTCCTGCTGTTTGCAGTCTTTCATCCTGACGAGGAAAGGGCACTCAGTAGTATAAAAAACTTAAGCGGGTCGTTTCCAAAGCATCCACTTCAAAGATGACGATGAATTTACCATTTTGTTTCAGTCTCAATCCAGAACAGGTTCGACCAGGCAGAATTCAACACGAGCGGAGGAAGTCGCAATAGCTCTCGCTGCCGCCGATCCAAAATCGAGAACAGTTATCACAGACTCTTGCCGGGCCTGTGAACATTATCTTGCAGGCGAAATATCCCCTCTTGCCTCCCAAATTCTAAGACGCGCTTCCACCTAGTACTGTGAGGGGAAAGGGCCAATAGGGTCCTACCCCAATCACCTTTCTGTAAAAAATTTAATTGCCCATAAATGTTTTTCACCACCACCCGCCGATCCAACTCGCACAAAAGTGATCTGGGCTCCTGGCCACCAGGGTCTACGAGGCAATGAGGCCGCTGATGCGGCCGCCCGAGCGCTCACACACCGGGCTCCTCATCCTAGCTCTCCTGGCTCAGAAGCTCATAAACCGCTTCTGCGGTTCCGCGAATTCCTAATTCATTATTGCGACAGCCACCGTCTCTACCCAGTACCTGCCAAGGGGCTTATTAAGGCGGAGGAGCGAACTCTGCGGCGCCTGCAGACAGGAGCTCTTCTCTGTCCTGCCATAGCAAAACACTTCGATCCGAACACAGATGGGCGCTGCCCGCACTGTGGAGATATCTGCGATATCTTTCACATGGTGTGGGCATGTACTCAGAATCCTCACCTTCCCCCTTCCCCCACCCCCACCCGAGAGGCATGGGAGACTGCCCTCCTCAACTGCTCCACACTGGAGTCTCAAAGGGCTCTATATTATAGTAAAGCGGGCGCGAGACGGGGCCTCGTCGTGCGGTGTCCCGGACTAAGGATACCGACCATGTAGCAGGGTTTTTTGACCCTCAAACTCTCTTTGCATATTAAAGTTTTTCACCACCACCACCAGGCAGAAAGCCTTGTAAACTGTACTTTTATTCAAGGTGCATTTGGTGTTCATTGCAAAACGACGAGAAAAAAGAACGTAAATAAAGGACGAAAACTAGATAATATGCTGCCTTCTATGCATTCTGAATGTGCATCTGCCAATTATTAAATTCTTTGTTTTTTTTTTCATTACCTTAAATATCTATCGAAGTAACTTAAATACCAATGCCCAGTTTCCAAGCAACTGAACAGGACAGTTGAGCTACTCTGCTTTTGTTGAATCGCTGAGACATTGTTACGAGCGCGTGAAAAACACGGAGGACGATCAAGAGGACTTCTCAGGGCAGGGCGCTCGATGTCATTGTCCATTACTTTGCCCTGTGAAGTCCTCTTACTGTTACAGTGCCTCGACTAAGCAACTCGGGTGGCTAAAGCGCCACTCTTGTCTTTCGTAACATCCTTCCCACCATACACCCTAAACATGAATACACCTTATATGGGAGTAAAAATGGGGTAAGCTGTTTTCTGCACTCTAAACAGAAATGAGTAAAAAGGAAGTAAGTGGCCCTCTAGCACGTTCGCTTTATGAAAGGGAGTCCACTAGATGGCATTAATTCCTTTTTACTCCCATATGGGCGTATTCGTGCTTCGAATGAAGCGCACTACTTTTTGTGCTGAGGAACGCTTGCGAGAGGAACGCATGCTAGAGGAACGCTAGAGGAAGTGTGCTAGAGGAATGCTTCATACCCATCCATACCCTCTCCAACACTCTTGATAACCGTAGTGGCAGCCGTTTTGGAAATTCACCCTGACAGCTAGCCGTTACAACGTTGTTCAAAAAATCTCTGCCTCTCCCGTAACCGAGAGTAGAGTAAGCATGAAATGTTTACGGGCCTGATGTCATCTCGATGGACACCCGAACCGCACCGTACAGGAAGGGAGGAACGCCACCACCCGTTCAGCGCGATGCCTTGCCATTTGAACGCAAGGTTTTTTGAGGAAAGGAAATGGCGCAGTAATTCTCTGCCATCTCGGTGGACACCCGAACCGCACCGTAATGGAAGGGAGGAACGCCACCACCCGTTCGGCGTGATGCCTTGCCCTTTGAACGCAGCGCTTCTCCCCCGGGCTCCTGTGCGCCTGCGCGGCTTTGCTTCGATGCGCGAAGACCCCAAGAGATTACGTATGACAACGAAGTGTAACGTGGCATTTATGTGCTTTTTGCACGCGTTATTAGAAATCGGAAATTATAATTCCGTGCATTATCCAACCCACAGCTCCACTGATATCTTGATAAACATTGGGAAGGCACTGGCAGCAGTTATTTTTTGTCTCGTTTGGAGACCAACCGGCGCTTGCATGCCGGTCGCGTAGGAGGGCTTAGAGAGTCTCGTTAAATCTCTTTAAGTCTCGTACGGTGCCCGGATGTTCTCGTTTCAGAGCCCGGATGACTGGAATTCAGTGCCCGGATGAGTGGATTTCAGTGCCCGGATGATGGCTCTCGGTCTCGGCGTGACGTCACCACACTGCCGACAACGGGAGCTAAAAGCATTTCATGCTTAATACCGGGATTACTATTCTATCGAAACGATCTTTTCACGCCCCGCGTGATTCAAACCGGCACCATGATGGCCGCTACTGCCATGGCACTAAAACTTTGACAGAATTCTTGCGATACTTTACAACGATAGCTGTTAAGGACACGTTTCTTGGTTCTGCTCTGTTGGCGTAACACCGCGTCACTTTGATTGGTCAGCATGAGTGACGCAACGCATGTCGTCACTGCAACACGTCACACTGAGTGGTCCGAATACAGTGACGTCACTACCGACAGCACAGTGACGTAACGTGCACTCTCCAGAGCAGGACGCATATAACAGCGAATAAGTGATATAGTATTCACCATCTCCACTCCACCTTGAGGGATTCCCCTAAACATTTGACCAACACTGTTCCCACTTCGAGTTATTGATCAATTCGCTCTCGCCCTACCGTGAACTTGTCGTCCGGGCTAGCTCAATTGGTAGAGCGACTGCTCCGATGAAGCGGTGGTCCCGGGTTCGAACCCCGGACCAGGACGAATTTTTCTTCAACTGCGAAGTTTCTGATAAAGCTGTATAGCTTTCCTTTGTAGCCGTATGGCTGCGCTTGGGTGGACGTCAATGAGTAATTACTCCCTTATTACAAATCTACTCCACCTTGGGGGATTCCCCTAAACATTTGGTCAGTATTCACCATTGCAAGCAGCTATCGCTGAGTCTCGCGTTACACACTAGTAACTGTCCTGTGAGTTTTTTAAGCTCATGTTTTGTAAAATTACAACAATATTCAGTTTAACCCTGTTATAGCCGGCATATAACTGGTGATACAAGACATGAAAATGTGGATAATTGTCAATTAACTTGTCTAACTATTGAATTGACCACATAATTGCAGAAAAGGCTTTTTCCAATGTATTTATCAAAGTAACGTCAACGCATCCGCTGCCAGAGATGCAGGAGGCCTGCTAAAAGATAAATTCACTCAAAAGCTAAACCTAACCGAGAAACAGCCGAGAATTTCAGAAGTCGTGATGCTTCATGGACTGGCGACGGAACAGTTCTGCATTTTGCTATTGATTTGCTCCATGCGCATGCGTACTTGCGCCGAATCTTACCGTCGTTAGCCATTCAGAAATCATTAAAGTTACCTAAATGTATTATGCTACAATAATTTTCTGCTCAATAAATCTCCCCCTTTTTTTGCATTTCTGCAGAGAAAGCGCTATTAGTGATGAAATCATGGAAGTTCTTTCCTTTTGCCCGACGTTTTCCGCGCTTGGGCGTCACACGGTTAAACAGAATTCGACGCTTGTTGGGAGAGAGATACAGAGAAACCAATGATCCGTTAACTTTGTTGTTCTTTTTGTGCAAGCGCGCTGGATAGTAACACGATGGGGCCCCCGCAGGGATTTAGAACAACCTCTTCTGCACGCTTTGCCCACTGTATCTTCCCGGTTCCCACAACACCTGCTGCTCCACGTTCGTCTAGCTTCTCGCCCGCGCACAGCAGCGCCCTCGTCGAGGAGAGGCGGCTTCTGCTGCGCCACGGCCGGTCAGCGGCCGCCGCGGTTCCCAGGTCAAGTTCAGTCGTGCGCCGGCACCAAGCACCGAGGGGGACGAGTCGCGCGTGCAGCCAGTGTCTCTCACCGCCGCCGCGTCTTCCCTAACTGCGCTTTATTTCTCATCTGGACCCAAACCGGCTCCTGCGCGGATGAACGTTTGCCCCCGGGGTAGTACACGAGAGGCGCTGGCGCGGCGAGCTTAGGAGGAAAGTAAGCACAAACAAGAGGAACGCGAGAAGAACGACAAAAAAGGCGAGGAACGAAGAAATAAATAGCAGACGCGCTACCGGAAACACGATTACGTGGACGACGACGCCCGCGCGTTGGTCCCGTGGTGGAGAGAGTGGGAAAGGGAAAAGAGACAAATAGAGAGAGAGCAGCGATCGCAGCAACCGACCCTTCGGTTGCTCCTGTCTGAGGCGGTCGTAGTTGTATAGTGGCACCGTCCCTCCTTCCTTGTTTTCCATTCGGGGTCGACAAACTGCAGAGAACGAGCACGAACCTGAGGGGCTCGAGATGGGTGGCCGTCGTAAGGTCGCGCGATGGCAGGGTCGTAAAGTACACGCACATAGCTCAACTTCTATACCAACTAGACCATAGACCAACTTCTACAGAACTTCTTTGCGAAATTTGTCAAATCGGCTGCAAAAAAATAAAGGCCGTTTATCGTGATTGCACGGATGTAGAAAGGAAATACGACGGTAACTACTACAGTACTTGGGCAACACGCCGTTATTAACAGGTTTTGGGGAAAGGAAAGGCGCAGGAACTTTCTCTCGGTTCACTTTATGGTGGACGCCTCAACCGCGCTGTGAGGGAAGGGATGGAGGATGCATAGGCAAAACGTAAAGCCGTCTGTGATGCAAAAATCCCGAATCGAAATTACTTCGGAGCCGTCCACTACGGCGCCTGTTTCTCTCTTTCTTCTTTCACTCCCACCTTCTTCTCTTCCCTCATGGCGCTGTTGAGATGTCCATCAAGAAGCGAGACAGTTACCGCAACTGTCATTTCCTTATAACCAACAAAACTTCAGACAGTCGTCAGCCTCACTTGTGGATATCGAGGGGCCTTGCAGCCAAGCCAGGTGGCTCCCAGTTTTTAACACTGCAAACAGCATATCGCATTTAATTTAGGCTTTTGCTAACGGTCTCCTATTGCTAGTGCGCTCGTTGATCTCGACAACCAGTTCGTTCTTACGCATAAAGAACCGCTGAATCAAACACTGATTATCCGGCGCCAACTGTAGCCTCCCCAGTCTTGCGCGCTTCTCAATAAGACAGAACAAACCGCAGCAGCGCGGCAAGGCCTCACCGAGAGGCTCGCCTTAAAGACCTTATCGAACTGTCCCAGTCCATTTGTTACGACGCCCGTTACGCGGCATATATACGCAGCCGGCATTACTCGCCTCATCTGCTGGTCAACAAAGCGAACAGAAGCGGCCAAACGGAGCCGCAGACGTGCAGCGCCTACCGGTCCCGCGTTGATGACGCGCCTGTCGGCTACCGCGTTTTAAATCGGCGCGACGGGAGAACAATGGCCTTCCCTCGGCAGCCGGGCTGCTTGTAAGGACGGCCTCGCAAGTAGGCTAATGCGCTCTCCGAGGGTAGCGTTGATCGGCTTCGCTAAGCACCCCGCTGCGGCTGCAATCCATGGGAGCGGGGTGGGGCGGCCCATTGTCTCGAGGTCTGCGAGGCCTATAGGTGCTATAACGCCGCTGCGGTATCGCCGCGCAGCCACATCCAAGTGTTAAGGCGCCTAGGGGCACACGCGAACAAGTTCTCCGCGGTTCCATGCGTTGACTACGGGCACCTAAACCAGGCATGTAGCCAGGAATTTTTTTCGGGAGAGGCTCAAGGTAATTTCTTCTAGCTGACGGAAAGTGGGGCGTGGTTGCACTTGATCTCGGGGGGAGGGGGGGGGGGGGGGGGCTTTCACGTATATACGTGCTTGGCCTAAACAGCGTTTTTTGTTCTTTTTCTTGATAGTGATCCTCAGCAGTAACGGGAACGACCGAAGGTATCGCGTTTCATTGCATTGCGCAAGCTTCTACATTGCATTTCTTCGGCAGTGCAGTTTCTACAGAGACATTCTTCGTGCAGTTTCTTCAGTGTTTCTTCAGATCGGACTTTACTCGCTGTCTCATTTCCGGGACAAGTATACCATGCTGATATTTGCTGACCACGCCACGTAGCATTGGGAAAATTTACGGTGAATAGAAGACATGGCAGTCGTTTTTAGTGCCCATTCACTGTTCCTGTGTTATGTATTCAGCACTTAAGTTTCTTAATTTCATTTTACTATGTCTTTGCTTCAAACTGGTTTAGATGATGCAGCCTCCAAAAGATAGATGCAAGCTTGCAGTAAACTGCTAACATACAGCTTGTTTTCAGAAACTTAACGCTGTGAGAGGAAGAAAAGACGACCAGTTGACCACATGTTATCACGGTGGGTGGGCCTAACATCAGAATTAATCTACAATATTTTACTGAATATGGTTCTTAAGGATACGGATGAAATTCTTACTTCAGGACTCCATTAGACGCAGTTGCTATCATGACCGTTTCTGCCAGCTGTTGCTGACAATCCGGGCGCAATCTGGAGAGCACGTCGCCCCACTTCTCTGGCGTAGGGTTTTGCATGCTATACCTATGCTTGGATTGTTCTGACATGCTCATGCCATGCGGTATAGGGTTGCTATTTCGTCGCAAACTTAGCACTTTCTCCCGCACAGGGTTGTGTACATTTTATTCAAGAGGTACTGTGGACCGCACTGGTTTGAAGTCTTCTGATGGCTCCTTCTTTTTGTTTGGTTAGCGATTTGTAAGTTAAGGGACATACTCGTCGGCTAAGTCTATAATGTTTTAGTATGTCACGATATGAGAGTAATTTTTTCCTTTTTCGTCATAAGCCTCCGTGTGGGGAGGCCGGTTGGCGAGTTCTCGGACAGTGGCATGGGCGCCGTTGTTCCCACCAAGAGACTCATGAGCAGGAGTCCATGATGGTTACTCTTTCAAACCCACTATTGCTATGCCTTGCAATTCTGTTGGCTGTTTTGCTAAGTTGACCTCTATTCAGAAGAACGAGCCCGTTAAACGCAGAAAATACATTCGGTGGGCGTGCTTATCAACGTTGCCTTCGCTGCGTTGTTCAACAATGTGCAAGTGGGGGCGATATCTAAGGAAACTCTCATCTGACTTTCAAGACTCCGGTATGTTTTGCCTCCGCATAGATTCACAAGAAAGGGTTATTGGATCATTCTTCTAAAGAAAAACCACGTAATAAAAATAAAAAGTTTGTCCCTCACTCATATGCTAGTGAACAATTGCTTTTGACGTGAAAATCCTGTGCTCCCTTTTTTATGCTTGCACCTGTAAAGGCTGGAAACTTAGCGGCGCTCACAGCAGCTCGCTGTAGTACGCTGTGGAGCTGTAGTACGGAAGAAGGGCGTCCCGACGCAGAGGAACCGCTTGGCTCCGCCCCAGTTTTAAAGCTCTCACTTTACACGCTCTCATGTTTGCTCTTGATCAACGAGTCACGATGACGAAAGAGAAGGCACGATATTCAGCGCAAAAAAAAAAATAATAATAAACACACCGGAACGCTCTCACGGTGAATAAAGGTCACGCAGACTTCGAGGAAAAGACCCTTAAAGTCAGGAAGTAACCTAGATCTTTTTATTACTTCCTTTTCTTCCTCCTATCTATCTTTTGCATGCGCGCGAGTTGTCTTCTCGTGTGAACTTCGATGCGACTTTTAATGGAAAACTAGTTTTTGAAAGTCTCAGAGTTAGTTCTTTTGAAGATATTACTGCACAATGTTTAGCTCAATTCCCAGTCATCCGCATTCTTGTCTTCGAGTGTTTCTAAACGAAACAGGGGGCAGATTCTCGTAACTGCACTCTATTAACTGCACTCGCGTAACTGCACTGCGTAACTGCACTGCGTCACTGCACTCGCGTGCAAACCAGACGCAATAACAGTGCACCACGTTTCACCAACTTGCCCAGCTTTTAATACGATAGCATTAGAAGCTCATGGGGCCACCATTCGTTGTCGACCATAAAATTCGCCCATTGGCTGCAGGACAGTGACATCATCAGACGAGAACATTCGCATTGGCTAAAGGGAATTGTGACGTCACCAGACAGGAAGTGATGTCACTTCCGATAAGATAATGCTGCCGCGCTGCCAGCAAATGATGGAATTGTGTGTCCCTGTGAATTTTTTTTAAGCTCTCATATTTTAGTTTTAGCGATAATCTCGTTGGCGATCAAAAAATAGGATAGCGCTCCTCTCCTTGCTGCTCACGTCTTGCTCTTACGTGAGAAATTAGGCAAATTAAATTCTAGACTAAAAAACAAATAACAAAAACACGGTGCACCCAACAAGAGAGATACTAAGCTGCGATCACTGGAGCTTTCCGCGTTCACACACTGTCGAGATATTGTTGTAGAAACGCCAGCTCACTGCAGTCTTATTGCATGTTTTTTACTTGTCTTGAAATATTTTTTAGTGTGTTTTCATACGTCAAGGTTATGAAGCACACCGTAAGGTCAAATTGAGATTCTTTAACACGTACAGAAACTCAGTATTTCTGCTCCATTGAATCGGGCCCGTCGTGCCGCAGTACCAAAAATCGAACCCGCGACCTCACCGACAGCAGCAGAACATCATAGCCGCTGGGATGAGCTTCCCTGGCGGTTGAAAACAGGACAGCCGTTTACAAATGCGTTACAGCAACCGGAGGCACGAAGCTACAAAACTGTAACGTGCCTCTACGAACGAATACGAATTAGGAGGGGGGTAATCAAATTGCGCCGGTTGCTAAGCCAGCGCATTACGAGATACGATTGCTAGATTGCACAGAAAGAGCGGTTCATGTATATTTGTCTCTGCGCAGTGCTCTCTGACATGACACCAGGGCAATAAAGACAGAGAATGTAGCCACAGACGTCGGCATACACCTTGCAGCCTTAACCTTTGTGCATTCAGACCGTCTCTTACAGGCCGCGCGGCGGGAGAAAATACTGGCGAGGCAGGATTCTATGGCCGACGAACTTCAGGGCCGCTCGTGCCGGAAAGCAGCAATCTCGGCGCTCGTTCGTCTATAGCTGCATTTTTCCGGGGAGCAAGGTCGCGCAGCTGGTGTAGCCGAAGCCGAGATGCAACGAGCTGTGGGGCGAAATTGCTGCCCACGCAGACAAAGTGAAGGAGAACCGCAATTATTATTGAACGCTCACGACCGGTTTTTTTGCTGCGGCTATTCGATTCTCTCTAGGCACAGAGCACAAACGTACCGGACATGCTCGCAGAATATGAGACAGCAGGCGATCTTCATGCACCTTGCGCTTTCACCGCACACTCTAAACACAAATGAGTAAAATGAGAATAAGCTGTCCTCTAGTGCACTCCCTTGTATCAAAGGGAGTGGGACATTTTACCCCCTTTTCGCTCCCATATAGGCGTATTTGTCTTCAGAGTACACGGATGATGCAGACTTGTGTGATCAGTGTCAGCCGGGTGCCTGAGACACAGACTACGGCACGCGCAGTGACTTTGCCGCGACATTCTGTCGCATATATGCTCTCCGCATGGCCCTTTTGTGGAACAGGCCGAACAGCTGGCAGCGGAAGAGCTGGTGAGACGAATAAAAACATTTCTGCTAATGGTTACACCACGAACTACAACAAAAAAAGGGGGAGGCATACACAGAACACGTTTCATGCCGTGTGTGTGGATAAATTTTGCGCTTCGTGGTGTCTGTTTCTTTAGAAAGTGTTGCTCCATGTCTGCGTCTGGAGCAATCGGCGCTTCGTGTTCCCTGTGTCTGGAGCATTTGCTTCTTACGTTGTCTGTGTGGGGAGCAGAGCAGTTGTCACTTCATGATGTCGGTGCCTGGAAAGACTGCTGCTTCATGTACGTTGCTTGTGTCTGGAGCCAATGCCCATTCGTGCTCTCCGTGCCTAGTACAATTTCCGTCAATGTACATTACTATATTCTAGCCTCACAAGTATACCAAGCAACAACTCAAACCCCGTTGGACTATAAACAAAGAGGCTACATTTGGTGTAGCTAAATCGTGAAACGTATCGAAGACATCATTCGTCAGCTGACTCTTCCGGAACTGCCGGTTACTGACCAGCATAGGAAGCATGCAGATGGAGGAAGTATATGTGGCCGAGGTGCTAACAGCCGGCAGCGGGCAGCCATGGAGCGGAAAAAGGTCTCGCTTGGCGGCGACTCGCGGTTGGCACACACCGTTTACGAGCTGCCCCAGTTCATAATAACGGCTCACGCCGGAGAGTGAAGGCGGTACGCGACGTTTCGGGCGAACGTGCTCGAAGTCCTGAGCGGCAGGAAAGCTGCGGCAAAGGCAAGGACGTTGCTCCTTGCGTCGTCGCGGCGGACGGCGTCGACGACCCATTGTGTGCAAATTCGCCGACTGCCAGCAGAGGACGCGGAATCGGTACCGCACGGTTCAACGAGCTCGAAAACGTTGAGAGAGAGGGGGGGGGGGGGGGAGCGGGAGGGGGGGAATGGCGTCCGTTCTCCGTTTCCTTTTTACAGATTGAAATAACAGCGGACAACCCGAGCAGAACGAAAAGGAAATGTTACAATGAGAAAGAGGCTTACGCATATCCGGGAATGCACTTTTACGGCTCGCGGTCGCGCAGCGTTGTTTACACTGTCGCCACGCGACATTGGCATTTTTCCAGTCAGCATGAGCCGACTAAAGGCACCCACGTTCCCTTACAGCAATAGCTTGTGAGACCATGAGGGTACAGTTATACGGCTAGGTCGAAACCTCCGTTTCAAAAGCACAGGAGACGTCCGGGTACATGCGCATCTCAGTTACGTTTTTTTCTGCTCCTCTATGCGTGGCCTGTACCAAGTGACAGCGTTGCAGTGTGGAACAACTCCTCCCCATTTTTCCACAGTGCCGTTGGTCACACCTCTCGATAACAGGGGCCCCTTCCCTCTTTTCTTTTAAACTTCTTCGAACGACGCAAGGCTATTCTTTTCATGCTCCCTGTATCTCACGTTAACGCTAACGAGATGAATGTAGAACACTTTAAAACAAGAAAGAAAACGTCTTGCCTGACCGGCTTGTTCGCATAAGTGAGCATATCACTACAGATGAAAAAGAAGAAAGCTCCACCTTATTTCAGTGCATAGACAAGAGCCTGTTCGCATGAGCGATCACTTCGCTATATAGACGAAAAAGAACAAAGAACCACCTTAGTTAAGTATATCCTGTATATTCCCGTGCAAGTCATCCGGCTCAGTCATCATCCCCGCTTCGTGTATACGCACTCTTCCGCGTCATTAGCCGGCCTGTATGGAGTTGATACGAGCTGATACAGGTGCGCGCATGATTGGCTTTCGCGACTCTCCCGCGGGCGCCGTTATAAATCACAGCCAGGAGTGAATGAGGAACGAGAAAGAAGCGGCCTCGTTTGCAAGCCGGAGGCCATTGAAAAAGCGGCCGCCGCACGGGCAGGGGCTAGGCCCAAATTAGCCTCGACACCGCGAGAGCTCAGTTCCCAGTGGTCCGAGCGGCCGCGCCCTACTTTATTATAGGCGGCCCGGAAACGACTTTTGAGCGGACTCTGTTTCGAAATGGAGCGGCCGCGCATGCCAGCGCAAGTACATGCACCCTTCACGCACGCAAACGCTCATGTGCACAGAATACATTATCGATCTTCGGTTATAATGTAAGCGTAGCGTGTTTAGCGCCACACACGAATGTGCGCTGAACGTTAAACCTCGAGCAGAATTTCGTTCTTCTTGGCTGCGACCAATGAGTGTATACCCTTACGGCGGTTGATTTTTCTTTTCTAACGATACCTTTCCTTCTATTAATCCGGATATCTAGAATTAAAGCCCCAGTAAGAGTTCTGTACAATGTGCTCGAATGAACCTTGTTACACGTGCGGCTATCAAGTGTTGCTCTGCGCACTCGCCTTCGAGTTTCCAGCGACTTAATGGGAGAAACGCCCACTAAGCAAAGCTTAAGCGCGACGCTTCGCGTGTCTGCGGATTTCTGAGCCAAGTCGAAGTGCTAATGTGGTTGAAAGATCCGATAGGGGTGATGCCAGGCGGTGTTCAATGAAAGAAAAAATATATATAACCGGGAAAATAAAACAGACAACTTCATTCATTCATATTGAAATAATAAAGCTTGCTCCGTAGACTCTGAGCCGATCATTCAAGGACCGTCAGAATACGCCTCAGAGCAACAGAGGGGAGAAATTTCGTTCGCTTTTAGTAGATTGAATCGACGAATTACAGCGCACAGCTTCAGACCTCGTATTGCTCTTTCGACCGTGTGAAACTGTTATCGGTGTTGATAATCTTCCGCGGAAAATGCCCTTATTTCGACGCGGCCGAATTCCTTAGCAGCAATGATAGCAACAGCGTGTCGGCGCTAGATCGGAAGTTTTGCGGCGGAATGATAAAGCGGCCTCTGTCCTCTCGCGTCTCACGTTTTTTCGCGCCGTGCTGCCCGCTGCCGAAATGATATGACGTACTAAAATAAGGGCAAACAGGCCACATAGTGGGAAATTTACAGTACTGCATATTCATGTTGTCAGTGCTTAAGTTAAATTTGTAAGGCACGTACGCTCTGCATATGTCAAAGTTCTTGCGAATTAAATTTGCACAGAAATGTCAATATCAGCACCGCGCGCTTAGGCTGTCAAGATTTCCTGCTGCTTCGCAGATCGCGGTGACTGGAGTGAGATTACCTATAAAGACATAAAAAAAGTGGTCAGCAGTCTCCATCAGGTCTCTTCCAAGAATGTGGCAAACACTTGCGTATAATAAACGCAAACGCTCGTAGCGTAATGAACAAAATAAAACATCTTGAGATTTCCTTACTAGAACAAGACCCACACATATAGCCGTCACAGGTGAGACATGGCTGCTGGCTGGAAAATTGACGAGGGTGTTTTCCAGCTTTCTTATAAAGTTTTCCGTAAGGATTGGTCTTACAAGGGAGGGCGCGTGGGCGTCAGTATTAAATACAACACAGAGGCTGTTCTCCTGGAAGACATTCCCGACCTATAATGTTTATGCGTAAAGTCTCGTGATGGGGCCATAACTTTCTACTGTGTGCCATTTACAGACCTCCTGATGCCGCACCTGAGTATCTACTCAACCTCGAAGAGCACATGTCTCAATTCGAGAGGAACAAACTGCTACTGATAGATGACCTTAACTTGCCAGGTGTTAATTTGGAGCGCTGTAGCAATCACTTCCCCATAACAGCAATCATTTAAACAGTATACTTAACATAATGTTGACCCACGACAAATAGTTCAGGAACCGACACGTGTGCAAGGAACATGCAAATCTGTGCTGAATTTGGTATTTTTGCCTAGAGTGGTACTTGCATATCCTGTTCAAGTTGTGGAAGGCATCTCTGATCACCTGACTGTCAGTGTTTGCTTACCCATCGTCGCTTTTATCCCATCGAATAACCATGTGAAGTTTCTTCTAGAGACTATACTCACGTGCAGACGATGCATCCAAGGAAATTTGGCAAAATGCCTTACCGGTTTTACAGATAATGATATGAATAAGCTCTGGTGCTCTTTTAGAGATACTGTGTCAATACTGTATGGACAGGTTTGCGACGAGCTAACGTAAACTATACAGGCACCGTGGGTAACACTTAAAATAATAAACCTGAAACGAAAGATAGAAAGGTTTAAAAAACGGCTCATTCCAATGACTACTTTCACATTGTGTTTTCCAATTATGGTGTTTGTCCATCCAATGACACAGTATTTCACACCTCCGATGTGAATTTTATTCCATATCCTGGTGTAGTTTCTATGCTGATAAATTGAAAAACTAAATCATCATGGGGCCCTGACAACCTTCCTAACATGTTTCTGAAGCGATATGTTGAATTCATTGCAAAGTTTCTCGTTATTTTATATCGTATCTGTTACCTCAAGAGAAATTACCGAGTGACTGGAACATAGCCAGAGCTGTGCCCGCAAGCAAGAAAGATGACCGGGCTTCATTACAAAATTACTGTCCAATATGTCTTACACTACCATGTACACTAACCGAACACATTATTGCCAATCAGATTATTGAATTTTTGAATGAGCTCTCTGTCCTCTCTAATTTCCATCATGGGTTCAGAAAAGGCTACTCAACAGGTTTGACACTAATTCATTCACTCGCTTCATGCCTTGATAAGAACGGTCACATTGATGCAATATTTCTAGATTTCAGCAAAGCTTGCGATAGGGTCCCACATGACAAACTAATATTAAATTAAAACGCATTGACCTTCCTGGAAATTCTGATCATATGGATTATTTAATCAGTTATGCTATCAATTTGTAGCAGTTAATGAGCGACCATCAGGCTGTCTTCCGGTCGGCTCCGGTGTCCCTCAAATGAGTACGCTAGGATTATTGTTGTTTTTACTATATGTCAGCGATATTGTCACTGTAATTGATCCTAACGTGCAAATCAGGTTGTTTGCGCTGTTTCAGGAAATCACTTCAACTAACGATCAGTACCATCTTAACTTCTCTATGGCAAAAATACTTGAATGGTGCGAAAAGTGGGATATGAAACTAAATACCACTGACACCGTCTTTTTTTGCTTCTCTCGCCAAAAAGCTCCGCTTTCACTAACTTACAGGCTAGGTTCGTCACCATTGCAGGAAGAGACTTAAAAAAATTAGGTGTCACATTTTCTAATGCTTTATCTTGGGATTTGCATACAGATACATCTGTTCATACACATTAAGCAAGCTATGTTTCTTTTTTAACACAAGCATTAAATCCCCCCCCCCCCCCAAAGCGTAATATTACTTGCTTAGAATTCACTAACACCGAAACTCGAGGGGGAGAAAGTCTAATAATTACAGGAGAGGTCTGCCTGGTTGTTATCCTATCATGCATGCTACTCCAGCCGAAACTGGAATATGCATGCGTTGTTTGGGACCCGTTTACAAACAACAATATTACCCGTCTCGAAAAGGTACAGAGGAAAGCTGTACGGTTTATTTGCTCAAAATTTTCGCCGTATGACTCACCCTCTGAAATGATACAGGCTAATGGCATTCAATGTCTCGAACAACGAAGGAAAAAATTTACGTTCGCAGTTTCTTTTCTTGCTTTGGTATCGGGATCTAGAAATTAGCCCATCACTCTATGTGTCTCCTTCAACGTCGAGGCACACCCGCCACTATCATTCTACTTCGCTGACGCCGTATTTTACATGAACAGATTTATTCAAATTTTCATTTTTTTTCCTGCACTGTAGCCGATTGGATTGATTCTTTATTGCCTTTTTCCACGTTCTAATACTTCGATACTTTATTAACCTTGCTTATATTTGCTTTTTTTATCGTTTTAACAGCCCTGCTTGGACGTGTACAAGGTTTGCAGATTGAAAAAAAAAATAATAAAATTTGCTTGGATTAGGTATAATTATTTACCTCCGATTTTCCGGTTGATGTTTTTATCTCTGAAACTGACTGCAGCCTGCGCATATTTTACTTATTTGTATTCAACACTGCCCTATTTAACCGGGGACCCTGTTTCACAAGACAAAAAGAAAAAATGCCTAAAGCTATTTCACTGCACCTATCGGTAGTAGCTTAGGGAAACTATAACTGCTTAAGAGCAAGGACGATAACTGGTTGCTAGGTTAAGTGCATGCGTCGATCGTTTCATGCACGTCTTTCAGACGTGCAGGACCCAGGTCGCTGAGTTCTCATGCTTTTGTTGTTGCAAAAATTTTCCTATTTTATTACCTTTGATGAAAATAGGCCAGTTCGAAGTAGTAACTAGAAGGAAAAGTAAGCAGACGGTCTTCGCGCGATTCTAGGATGCAAATAATCATGAAAAAGAAATGAAAATGGGACATCAAGAACAGAGGTGAAGTGGAGGCTGAAATCCAGAAACGAGACACGTGCTGCAGGTTCCAGCGCAGACGAACACAACTGGATTCAACTTCCTTCTGGCGAGAAGGCGTCCACCATTATACATCACGAAACAAATAAAAATTACAGAAGGCACTTAAGGCTACTTACATGTTCTGACTGAGAAAGCATTGTTTTTGTTTTTATTTTCTTATTACTTTGATTTTTATTCATTTTTATTGCTTTTCTTTTCCTTTCTAATGTCAAACATACTCCTTAGCATACAGTCGTAAGGCAACGCATATACTAGATTCACCTTTGTTTGTCAAAAACCGAAAGCAACATCAGTTGTAAGGAAGCAATTCTGTTCTGGAATGCCTTCCAATGAACCTTGAAGAATTGAACTTATTTGACTTTTCATACCATTCGATACCTGACCACAGTGGAATATATGTTGATGAACCTCTTGATAAGTTTTTTTTTTTTCTGACTGGACTAAGATTCTGGAAAACTAGAATGATGGAGCGGCACTGTTGATCAGTTGTTTCGACGGAATCTCATTTCTGCCAAATATGATTGTTCACCTGAGAAGTGTACGAACAGACCGACTTTAAACCGGAGTGGCACTCCCTCTTAGTGGCATTCTCAGCCTTGCCTCCTGTATAGTGCTCTGTTGCTCTCTCTTTTTGAGATATCTTTCGTGGCGTTTCGTAAAACATTTGTACATAGTTCATGTAAATAGAACTTATTTACAGTGTAATAAATATCATGTTTAAAAAGCGCAGTTTTGTGGCCTATGAGTTGCGTGCTTGCCTCGGAATCTGAAATTTCTGGGTTCAATTTCCAGCACCTTCGAAAGAAATTTTATTTTTCCTTGACACCACGGTGACGTCATCTGGGATTTTTGGGACCACTACTACTGGTCAACGCCGACGCCGGTTTTCGTCGCCGATGAGCCATGTAATGATTTTGCATTAAAATTCCTTTACGATTATGCTTTCTTTTTGATCATCCTGAACATCACGCCACGTAGACTTCGCTCCTGCAGACGACAGTCGAATCAGCAGCGCTGCAGGAGATGTTTGCGCGTATTCTTCGGATCGGGCTGAGCAAGGAGAAAATTTGTCGATTAATATCTCAGGACCATTCGCATTGCTCTCAACTGTGTAAATAAATTTACCTTTACACAATCGCCACCTCTTCACCTGCCGTGGCGTCATTAGTTGAAAGGTTGATTAGCAAAGTGCGTTGATTAGTGAGCAAATTGCGACGACCACACTCACTTCTAAAGAACATCAACCGAACTAAAAAACGCACGCAAGTGATGCTATCGAGTAGCTGTGTCTCTGCTGAACTTCTACATTTATTTATTCTATTACGTTCAGTTTTCGAATACACTCTAAACATAAGTACTCCAATATGGGACTAAAAAGAGGGTAAGCTGTACTATAGCGCAATTCTTTTATCAAAGGGAGTGCGTTAGAGAACAGCTTACTCTATTTTTTACTCCTCTCTGTTTCGAGCGTAGAATGCACAGACAGCAAGAAGAGGGCTGCAGGACGAGAGCTAAGAGCACCGAATGCCCTGGGAGGTCGTCGTCTTTTGAGGCCATATCGAGACAATGACGGGACGCGAGGCAAGCACCGCGAAGTCACGGAATCTTATTTTGCTTGCGATCGCGTGATGCACGCGCCCTGTATATACACGGGAGGAGCGCAACAGTGCGGCCGCAAATTAAAGTAGGCAGCGCGGCTCCTTAATTCGCTCGCTGTCAGAGTGCGACAGACCGCGTCCCTGCCTGTAGTATAAGTAATTTCAAGCCTGCGGGCTGCGTCCTTTGCCTGGACAGACTGCTGCCTGCCTGTCTGCCTGCCAGCAAGCGCGAGTGGGGATGTGGAAGGCCGCCTGTGCGAGTCCATTGTTCGCGTAACGACGACTAGCGCGTGAGTAGCGCCCTCTATACTACAACGCGCTTATTATCGTGGGAAATGCCTTGAACGTAAAACAAAGCTGCAGGCTGCGGTAACCCAGACAAGACGAGTGCGCAAGCGACTGTTTTATATCTGAAGAGGAACATTGTTGAAAGCTCCACGTGGATTCGTGAAGGCGAATGTCATTCATTCATTCATTCATTTTTCGCACGAAGACGAACAGAAAGACAAAGAAATAGCTGTTTCACGACACCTTTAGGAGTCCTTGTTCCCCAAATATAGTGCCTTCACTGTGGCAGTGAAGGCACGAAGAAACGTTGAATGGTTACTGTCTTACGCTGTACAAAGAAAGCAGCATTGCGCTTTTCAAATAAAGCAGTTTTAACAATTGATAGGAGCACGTGTATGCAAAAGTAAAATTTAATCATGCAGATAAAAAAAATCCATGCAAACAGACTGTGCATTAGATTTTAAACAATTCTTTAAAATTCCGAGAGGATTGATTTGGAAGGATCGATTCCTAACCTGTTTTATTCGTAAAGAAGTCACGGTAAAATATTTTGAAGCATGTATCGGCAGTAGTTAGTACAGTGCACTTTGGGATTTCCCATCGTTCAATTCCCCTTGTGGGACGTTAGTCTCTTGCCGAGCGACCCTTCGGATTCTGCTCTCCGCAAATGCTAAGTTCTAACAGATAGGGCGCATACATAGAAGTGCCGCGTACATAAGAGAATGAAGAGAGAAAAAAATCGTGATTCTCCTGACGGAAGCAAAGAAGTCAAAATCAGATTGTCCACGAGCTCTGTTACAATGTGTATACGTTCAACGGCGTTGTATGCGTCACAGCTCACGTTTTACTGCAGGAAAACGAACAAGCGCGGTGAGCGAACTGGGCTTCTTTACGGTCGCGCATAAAGTATAGCGTGCTTCGAGGAAATCAGAACGCTGAGAGGACGTATATTCGGGATACACTGATACAATGGGCGCGCGACGGAGCACGCAGGAGTGGCTTGTAGCTGGATTGTAGATCGGCTGGATTGCTCTACAGCAACGCTGCTCGCGCGCCGCCACTCTTCCTTATTACAGGTGGCACGTTAAGCGGAAGCCACGCGAAGACGGACACCATGTAATCTCGGGCCTGAGGTGTAGTGAAGGGGAGCGGTGGTGTCCTGCATCAAAGAGGAAAGTCTGGAGATAGTTGCTTTGTGGCTAAATTTGTCAGGGGTGCGCTGTTAGAGCAGGAAAGGAAAATAAGAGAAACTTAGATTAGTTTTGCAAGATTAGTTTTGCAAAAATAAATTCACAATAAACTTGAAAAGCAGCCATCTGCGGTCCATTTGCGGTTCGCGGCTTTAGTTTGCTCATTGATATCTGCATCGGCGGAAATTGAGGATCTAACCTAACGTATAGGTTTTAAACCAAGCTTTATTCCGTGTACATATGGGGAAGTGGTCCTGAAACCCTAACATGAAGGACTCTGTATAACTGGTCTCCTATCGAACTTCAATAACTCTTAGACATGATATATTAGTTCAAGTTGTATGCCAGACATTTCTACAGAGCGTGCATTCATTTAAAACCGGCTTTGTTTACTGATCGTACACTGGTGGTGCAAGAAAATTATCGCAAACATGGCATTCTTAATAGGCGAAACGTGCATTGTTTAAAAGTTAATGTTTAGAAAAGGTGCTCAGGAAATATGTTTATAAGTTTAGAAAACAGCACTTCTTTCACATAACAAGCATTTTTATGTAAACTACAAGGATAGCTGGCGCATGAAAAAAACTGCACCATTAGGATACCTTCTTTTTGTTGATAGCAAATCGATATTCAGGAAGGCTGGGAGTGTATATCGTTGCATGCATGCAGTACCGCTGCCAGAAACCAACATGTGAATTGTTTCGCGCCCATTCATATCTGTCCAGCTGGTTTCATATCCGACACGCATTCGCGGATGCATATTAAGTAGAAACGATTGCATCTGCGCTATTTCTGTGCAAATGTACACACACCACCGCCCGGATCGAATACAGTCGTGAGTATACACACGGAGCTGTAGGTGTGCCTTATGGGGCAGAAAGACGCAACGCTAGGGAATTCGCTTCTACGTTGTCTCTAAGATCGACCATTTTGTCGTGAACAGTCAAGCAAGCATTAACGGAAAGTTGCACGTGACAGCAGACGCAGCGTGATCAGGCTCCATCTCTTATGGAGTACAAAAAGGGGCAGCTGGTAATTAAAAAAAAAAATGATTCCAGCAGCTACAAAAACGAGACCCAAGTTTCCACCCAGTTTTGCTAATTTTATTGTTGTCATCGCCTGTCAGCAAGTTAATTACAAGATGACCTCAACGGTAAATATGTCAAGCGACCGAGAAAAAGTGACCTTCGGTGTCGAGTCGCGCCGTATATTAGTGCCGCGGGCTGAGTGTGCCAATATCCCCGCGTTCCGCCCTTTACAGCATCGTGAAACTTCAGAACGTCGTCTCTGAGTATGGCATTGAAACTTTATCGCCAATAGATGACGTTCAATCTGTTGCAAAAGTTCCAGGGCCGATGCTCCCGGGTATGAAACGCTGTCTAATTCGGAAGTTGGTGAAGCGCCTCCGTTTTGTTTGTTTGTGGGAGACTGGGAGTGCACGTGTAATGCCTCCTCAGCCTCTTTAATAATAGCAAAGCTGTCGAGGAAAACATCGATTACTCCGTCGCCATGCTGCCATGATCTCGCTACTGTAAACGGCAGCCTGTACAGGGAGCTTTTACAATAGCCAATACATGCAAACAGTGTTAAAACAGCAGGAGCCAGTTGATCCTGAATCTCGGTTTACTGCACGCAACTGCACAACACTGTACTGACGATGAAAACGAAGTAAGACACAATTACAATGTCTGTTCTTCGTCTGCTTCATCGTCAGTATAGTGTTTTTTAGTAGCGCTCAGTAAACCAAGAACCCAATACATGCTCTGTGTAACGTTTCAGACAAACCGTGTTCCTCGGCTTCACGAACAAATATTGTGCGTAACCTGTCGGGGATAGCCCATGATTGATCTCGCGTCGTATATATAGTTTGCTGACTTACCTGAACAAGCCACACATCGCTCACGTGTTTGTTCTGGTATTTCTCCAGTGCTCACACTGAGTATGCTGCGAAGTTACAAGTGCAGCTTTCTTGGACATCACTTTTAACTGTGAGGCAGCTGTGGAATATTTGTAAGACACTGTTGTGAAGACAGTGACGGGAATGGTCTAATGTTCCGATGCGTAGCAAAATCCTGCTTTTAGAGTTTGTCTTGCGCTCACATCAAGTAGTTAAGACTGCCTTAGAAAACCAGTGGGGTGCGTTTTTGGCAAAAAAATACCAGAAAACTACGAGTGCCCCGAGAAGGGATCTGCGGACATATTTTGATTTTTGTGGTTCAGTCTTACGATACGATAAAAATTGCGTCCATAAACAACTGCCGGTCGAAAAAAATGCGCTGGTCCACAATTTATGGGTATTTATTTTGCAGTATTAATTCGTGCTCAATAATTATAACAAGAAATAAATGTTGTGATCACCTAACTTCACTTCAGGTAAGAAATGATCTTCATACCCGTCATCAGCCACATCTACATCACACAGTGACAATGCAGCCAGTGAGACTGGCTTTCGTTACCTCCGCAATCATCGGAATGTTCGTTGAGCCAGCAACTCTTTGCATCCAGAAGTCAACGGTTCCATTTCCGAATAATTAACTATTTCGCTCTTTCGACTACACACAACAAGCGAAGTCCTTCTATCTTGTTTGTCTCCACGCTTCCTCAGAATTAACCCGCGCATTTGAACCCCATTTAAATCACCAGAACGCGCGCTGGCACCTGGCGTTAAACTCAACTGCCAAGCAGTACAAAGGGCGGCTTGCGAGGTTTTCCAGCTCATTAACCGTAATGAACCTTCTCCCTCCATATATCTCTCTCCATACATGTATATGTGTGTGCGTACGCGTGTACGTGGTGGGGATGCGGCGACAAAGGCTCCGCCGGTGGCAGCCGCGGCAGTGGGGCCAGTTAGCGGACAATGGGCACATCAGACATGACGCGCACGTGTGCTCGCGCGCCGACCACGAGCTGACCACGCGCGGGCCGAGGGTACCAGGGATCACGCGTGCAGCACCACCGCGAAGAAGAAAAGCTGGGTCTTCTTCGCGGGTCAGCGAGTTCAACGCCGTCGCGACCGGCTTCCACACCGGACGACCTTCGCCGTGGCACAAGGCGGCGCATCGTTCAGCTGTTCCATTTTCGCGCCCTCCCACTGCGCGAAACAAAGCGGCGCTCGGAAGACGGCGGCGCAACGTGTTTCCACCTCCACTCCCCCACTTTGGGAAGAGGTCCAGCGGGTTCTTTGCCAGCACCCCGATGCCCACGGACTCTTGGGAAGTTCGTGATGTGCGCTCGGTTTGCAGACAAATCTTCAATGCTGCATCTTTAAGTC
Source organism: Amblyomma mixtum (assembly GCF_055824585.1). Classification (NCBI taxonomy): domain Eukaryota; kingdom Metazoa; phylum Arthropoda; class Arachnida; order Ixodida; family Ixodidae; genus Amblyomma; species Amblyomma mixtum. The sequence continues at coordinate 83,586,564 of NC_143016.1, read as the reverse complement.
AGAAAGAGAATTGATTACTACTGCTATTAACAACACACCGTAGTGCGCGCACTCTCGAGGAGGCGCTGCGGCTTATAAGACGAACCGCATGGCTTAGGAAAGTGGCTTGGTCTAGGAGTGCACGGTACCATACTGCATGACAATGGCCTCCGCGCAGTGGCGTGGGCAGAAATTTTTATGAGGGGAAACCTGGCATCGGCCTGGCATCGGCCTGGCATTTGTGGAAGACCGTAATCTTAATGTAAAACGGTTACGTTTATGTCGGGATTAGCTCTTTCATGGGCGAGGGAGAAAGCGGGACAGGCTCGAGCACAGGCAGCCGCCCACGCAACGTACAGTCTTTGTCAAAAGTAACCAGGCTGCAAGGTTTGCTTATCATTCGTACAGTAGAGCCCTCATGGCTTCCCTAAAGATCAAAAAGTTCTTCAAAGGTGAGGGCAGGGGTTCTACTTACCATACAGAGATTTAGAGCTGGAGGGCTGGTATAATAGCCTTACTATACGACTGAGAATAAAAACGTGCAGCCTGGTTACTTTTGACAAAGACTGTACGTCCTTGTATCCCCGACCAGCAGCACAGCTTTGTTCCTAGGAGAGTGTCTGCCTGAGCTTGTGGCACAGAAGGAGCTTGTTGGCTTATGTCCAGAGTGCGATAGGCATAACAGCAGGCATAGAGGTGAAACTGCAAAATAGTGCGAACGAAAAAGAACTTCCTGCACACGTCCCTTGATGACGCATCGGGTGGAAATGCGCAAAACTTTGAAAGTTGCGCAGTTGTTTCTTTCTTTACTTTTTTTTATTTATTTGCGTTGACAACTGTGAGTGTTTAGTCTGTCTTGTTCCTTTTCCCCGAGGCGTCTTTCATTAAATAGTTTAGAAACATTGAGGTGCAGGACGCTCCCCTTGACAGACTGCAAGCCAAGAAGGGTGCAAGAAGGGTTTAGTTTGTTACGTACTAACAGCCGCGGGAGGTCTTTCCGGATCTCGCTGATCTTGCCATTGAGAGGAAAGTAGAAACAAAACGGGGCCACACGCCGTCCGCGCGTGCCTGGTCTCTTTGGCGCTCCCCCTGTGTGCGGCCCAGATGCCAGGAAGTGACCGGACGTCCGATGCGCCTGTGTACGGGGCCTCCTGACGTTCTCCTTTTCAGCAGGAGGCACGCCTGTCGGAGCACGCGACACGCATGGCTTCCCACGCTAACCAGGGTCGCTCTTTTTCTGAGCGGTGCGGACGACGTCCACAATGACCCGACCCTGCAGCTGCTACGCGTCGCCTCGGGGCTTTTCAAGCGCCCCGAGGCGCGAATGAGCTCCTGGCGTATGTCGCACACAAGCCCTCGTCTCTCCTCCGTTCTTTCTTTGTTTCTATCGTTCCTTCTTTTTATCTCTCTGTCTCTCTCTTTTTTCCGCGCTTATTTCTTCACTTCTCTCACCTTTCGTTTCTTCTAACTTTCTATCGCCGTTTCAGTCTTTTGCGCTTTTTTGTATTGCGTTCACGCACCAGCCACTTTCAGGCGCGTATACTGCAGTGGTGCGAATATGCGTCGGCTTTGAAATATCTTTCCATGGAGCTGCTAGCGCGTTTCGCGCCGAGGACTCGGCTGCCCCTTGTCTGTGGGTCACATCTCGTCCCGTGTGAGTGTGCGTCCAGGAAACGGCGTCGTATCAGAGGCGGTACCAGTTCGCGACGAATGCGGAAGAACCTCAGAGATGACAAGAGAGCCCCGTAAGAGGTCCTAGCAATGGAGAAGAATGCGGACTTTCTTCGCGCAAAAAAAAAAAAAGAAAAAGAAAAGAGTCGCGCCGGTCGGAGGGAGGCCTTTGAAGCGTGACGGATGTGGAAGGAGGAACCTTCTCTGTTTTGTTTCAGTGACCCCTTGTGCCTGTCGCTAACCTCGGTAGTTGACGAGCAAGATACCCGCTCATTTCTGCCACGCTGGCGCAAATTCTTATCCCCGCGGGATTTCATCTTGGCCCTTGAGTCGGCCCAGCACATTCGCTCGGTGCCACTGTAAAGAACCGGATCGAAGCTTGCATCGATTCGCCATAATCACCAGCCCCGCTTTGACTTCGGGTCGAAATTTTTGGAATGTTTCAGGAAGGTTAGACTTCACGTTCGGTTTCAAGTTCGTCTTCGTGTTCGTCTTCATAACCGGCCTCTGACTCGCCGCGGTTTCCGGACGGAGTTCACCAGAGTCTGCTGAGAATGGGAGATGAAAGCACTCCATACTTAAAAGAAAAAGCAGCTCTGCATAAGTGCATCTCCTGTAAATTACAGTTTGTGGCCGAGAGCGCCTAGTCATCGCCGGTTTTACTTGCTGATATTGTCGTTGAAAAATTTGCGTAACACGTACCGGCCTGTTTATTATACAAGCAAAACAAGAGTAACAGTGGCACCAGAGATTCACTAGCTACATAGCGCTAAACAGACACGGACACGGGGAGACAAACAGGACGGGCGCTACTCCCTGTGGGTGTCTGTTTAACGCTATGTGGCAAGTGAACCGTTTCTATTCTGGCACCAGAGAGCAGTGACACTCACTATCTGCGCCGGCTCATCTAATATATTTGATTAATAAGGGTTTGCTCTCTCTCTCTCGAACGCAAAGCGGCCAGAAACATGTTTATATGGGCTATTTATTTATTTATTTATTTATTTATTTATTTATTTATTTATTTATTTATTTATTTATTTATTTATTTATTTATTTATTTATTTATTTATTTATTTATTTATTTATTTATTGTCATGAATTGTTATGTTTGATGCGATATCCTTATTTGGGTATCTCTTACAAAAGCACATCCGTACCATCCATAGCGCTGGAGCTGGCCTTTAGTTGAACTTTGTTGAAGTGATTGGTAACGACTTCGTTGGACCCCCTTCAGTGGGTCAGGTGAGGGAGGGAGGGAGGGCGGGGGGGGGGGGGGGGGGGGGGGGGGCGTTGAACAAGACGGCGACGGGCCCTCGTGACGCCCTAGGTGACCGTACACTGTTGGGCCGCGGCGACCTCCAAGGCCCAGCCCACGATGCGAAGCTGTAGCTCCGCTTGTGAGCTACGCTGAGCAGCACAGCTCCCATCGCTTCAGTGATTCCATTCCTTGCAAGGGAGGTTTCGGTTTGTTCGGGCAAGTGTGACAATTGCGTTCAAAATCCGCTCTGGTGTTTGGGCATAATTGACTTTGTTGAGATAACAGGGCCCTAATTTCACATCCTCGAGTCTCCGAAAAATCCCTGCGAATTATGCTATTCTTTTATTTCTTTAATGCTCAAGTAATATTGAAAGGTACATTCTGCAGAATGCACCATTCAGTATTGCTGTTTTGAGGATATATAGTAGCCCAAGCTTTCATTCTTGTACTATAGAGCCCGGCTTTCGACCGCTCCCACGTTGTAGGCGTATCTGACCGCGAGGGATGTTTTTTTGCAGTGAAGAAAATGACTCCTCCGGGGTAACCTTGCACATGCACACGCGTCGACGCAGGAGGAGAGCGGCGGCAGCGTGGTGCTGAGCGGTGGTCGGACTCGTGGCATGGCCCCCCGTGCACACCATGGTGGCCGTCTCGTACCGCCGAGCCCGGCTGCTGGCGCTGGCCCTGCTCGCCAGCGGATTCCTCGTGGCCCGCATCCACCGGGCGCAGCTCGGAGGCGGGGCAGCGCCCGTCGTCCGAACGGGACAACAGGCGCTGCAGGTAGAGTAGATGGCCTTCTCTACGACCATCATATCCCTTCTACTTAGAGTGCGCTCGTTTCGTGGGCTCAGGAAGTCGTCCCGACCTGGGGGCCACACCAAGTCCACGTGCCCTAAATCCAGAAATTCTATGGCAATGAAGTTGTTTCTCTCTCTCTCTCTCTCTCTCTCTCTCTCTCTCTCTCACTTAGAGTGCGCGTGCGCAAAAAACATTATCTAGACCTTTCGTGCGCCTGTCAAGTGACGGTACCGATCCTGTATAGCTGTATGGTTGATTTCACTGACACCCTTGCTGTGCTTTCTAGTATTTTCTGTAGTTTCTCATTGGTATAATGACTTTTTGAGATAGTGATTTGTGATAATCAAAGCGAAAGCTATGTATAGTGCTGGAACTGTGGAGGTATTTTAATAAATAAACACCGGTCCTAACATAATCGCTGCCTTCTTGTCGTTCCAGGTCACGATTCCATTAGAGCTGTCCCAAAGACCTGCATCTCAGCAACCACGTTCAAAGTACCGTTTCAAACACTATGATCCCCAGTTGCCTCCCAGGCACAAAGTCAGAAACAGAGACTCTTTCTCGTACTTCGAGGTCGTCGGCAACAGAACTTGTTTTGCACTGGGCACCGATCTACGCGCAAGCCAAGACTCGTGCACCTGCAGACCAGGGTGGTCCTCGGACGACTGCAGTTTACCTGAAGCCATCAGTTCGTCCAAGCGTTTCAGGCGGCGTTGGACCAACAAAAAAGTGCACCGCAGGAGCAACCTAGCGCGGCGTCTCGTTAACGCCATCAACATAAACCACGAGCTTGAACTCTTGGAAGTGCGGTTGAGAGAACTGTACGACGTGGTCGACGTATTCGTCGTCTGTGAGTCCAACTACAGCGCTAGGGGCGAACCGAAGCCATTGCATCTTCTTCCCGAACTTCAGAAGGGTTTCCTAGCGCCGTACCAGGATAAGATCGTGCACGTCTTCCTCGACCACTTCCCGAAGAAAGGCCGAGAAGACGGCTGGTTCGCCGACGGCTACCAGAGGAGTTTCCTTTGGCGACAGGCCAAGAAACAACTCTCTGGACTCAGGGACGACGACCTCTTCGTTCTAACGGACGCCGACGAGATACCGAGGGCGGGACCTCTGGCGTACCTGAAGACGCACGAGGGCTTCGGCGAACCCATGTTTCTGAGGCTGCGCTGGACTCTGTACGGCTTCTTTTGGCAGCACGTGCAAGAGCACGTGCAAGTGCTCTCTGTGTGCACGATGCGCTTTCTCTCGCGAGTACTCCGCAACGACGCGTCACGCCTGCGCCGGGAGGACATCCCGGCAAACTCCGAAGAACTGTACGGGGGAGAGCTTGAGGACTGGACGTTGGGTCAGAACGCCGACTTCAACGCTGGCTGGCACTGCTCGTGGTGCTTCGACGTGGAAGGACTGCGAGTGAAGCTCAAGTCGGCGCAGAAGGACGACGGCATCCGGTGGGGGGACTTCCCCGAAAAGACTTCGTCTCGCTTCTTGAGTGTGCTTGTTCGACGTGGCCTGTGGTTCGATGGGAAGAAAGTGACTAAGCCGAGCGCGATGACCCGCGGAGGCACTGTACCTTCCTGTGTGATGGACGACGAAAAATATCGTTATCTCCTGTCGCCAGAAAACACGACGGCGTCTAGGCCGGAGTTGCAATAGTTTGGGGTCAGATTGATGGTTTTGTGAGGCTTAACTACCCGGGAGCACATTGTTAAGGGTGTTTGTACAGGTGGACTGCAGAATTCATGTTTCGCAAACGCGTGTTGCCTCACATTTTTTTGTGTTAGCTTTCTATGGTTCTTTCTAAGAGCGCCGCTAACAAGTAGCTGGCATCGGTGTCTACTAGCTGTTACCTGCTAACAACAAACATGAGGAAAATATTCATCTCCGAAGATCCGCCAGGCCGACTCCGTGCTGGACATGGAAGGCGCCGCCTTTGTCATACCATATATAATTATTACAAGCATAGTCTTGCAAACGCTGGCATCTTAAACCAGTTTTTTATCTCACGCAAGCGCTGGCACGCTGCTCCACTACCACAACACCGCACGCTTCATCAACCCCACTTGCTTATGTTTCTGTCAACTCGCATCTCAAAAGACGTGCTGTGGTATGGATTTGTGGTTGTTTGTACTTGGTGTGCTCCCACTTTAACAAGGTGGTAAGGTACCTATATGCACACTTTCTCAGTTACCTACTCAATTTATTTACGTTGACAGAGTTTTTCTTCTCTCTCTCTTCTGTTTCTCTTCCTTTATACCCCTCCCCGAGCGTAAGGCCGCCAATGGAAAAATATGCCTGGTTAGCTTACCTGCCTTTACTTTCTTTTCTCTTTGTCTGTTCAAAGTACAGCTCTCTAATTTTTTGTTAATGTCACGGAAGCCTCGACCAGGCGGTCCTTCAGCATCCCATGCAGTACCACAGTGGCGTCGCGAGCAGATGACCAGTATGGGGGGTTGTGTTACGTCAGCAGAGCAGCCACAGTAGACGGCGCTGCAAATGTGTGCGCATGCGCGTGCTCTCGTCCGTTTCGCCACTGAGACGCCGAACGACCCTCTGATCGACGCTCACAAAATATTAATAGAAGGTTGGAGAGCTGTACGTTATTATACTTGTAGAACAATGCAAAAATACCCGTGTGCTATGTGTCAGCGCATGGTGAAGAACCACGAGAGGCCGAAATTAATCCGGCGCTTCATCAGGACCCGAGCGGCAGCCTCCAATGGAGTCTTGGATGGAGGGCACCACTCAGGCCCCATCATCTAAATATTGGTACAAATAAAGTTATCACCACCACCACCACTCTCCACTACGGCATGCCTCTTTCATTTTTCTTTCACTTCTTTCTTACACCCTTCCATCACGGCGCGGTTGACGTATCCAACGAGAAGTAGGACAGTTACTGCGTCTTTCCTTTCGTGAAAACCAATTTATTGAATTTTAATAGCGCTATCGACGCACTGTTCGAAAACAGTTAAGGATGGTCGCGTCACCGCGATCCCGACTATCGGGATGCATGTGTGCTTTGAGCGTGGTTAATCATATCAAACAAGCACCGAAAACGATTAGTGAAACAATTACGTCCGTTGGAGAACGACTTATAACCTATCTGAGCTCAATGGGCCTAATGGCCCCGACACTGTTTGTGCGCATCATTTGCTTTCAAAAATAAAGTATTGATACCAAGAAAAATAAAAAAAAGACGCGGCATGTCAAACTATAAACCCACCCTATTTATCTTCCAGTTACATCTGCCTGATATGAAAGCCTTGCAGCGTGAAGGTATCGATGTTACGACTGCACGAAATGGCGTTATTGTAAAAATAACAAAAACTGCAATCGCCGAACTAGTATTTAATGCTCCAGCGATTGACTTGCAAGATGAAATAGCAGCATGGACGCAGGCGAATTGAGCCAGTCGCTGATACCAACCTAGAAAGGTTTGGTTTTGGTTTTATGGGGTTTAACGTCCCAAAGCGACTGAGGCTATGAGAGACGCCGTAGTGGAGGGCTCCGGAAATTTCGACCACCTGGGGTTCTTTAACGTGCACTGACATCGCACAGTACACGGGCCTCGAATTTCTTCTCCAAAGAAATTCAGCCGCCGCGGCCGGGATCGAACCCGCGTCTTTCGGGCCAGCAGCCGAGCACCATAGCCACTAAGCCACCGCGGCGGCCAACCCAGAAAGGTAAGGTCGACCAATGTTGTCTCCAAAGCGGAGGTCAAGCAAGCGAATCTCAAGCCATGTGTCGAATTCAGAAAAGAGCATACGTTGGTGGGGCCAGATAATATAATCGAACGCACCGGTTCCGAAAAAGGAAGCCAGTGTAATCGATGTTTGATTTTTTTTTTCCACACAAACCTGAGTCTCTGACAAGCCTTATAATTTTCTCGACGTGTGTACACATTGCAATCACTCATCAATGGTCGAATAAATTACGGCAACGTATTTTTAATGGCGACATTTCATTTCGTGATTGAAGTCTGACTCGCGCTGTTGCAATTTTTGATGTATGGTGCAGGTTGAGAGAGCTGCATCCCCGGGACTGTGGTACAAGCGGAATTCATTGTGCAATGCATTATTTTTGTTTCTTTTTCTGTTGCAAAAAAAAATGAAACCAATGTGGGGAAATTTTCCTGCTTGGAGGAAGGGGGGGGGGGGGGGGGAGCTTAATTTACCTGTGTAAGCACTCCCGGAAATCTGGTTGAAGTGGGTTAAAGGGACTCAGAAAGGGGTTCTCAATAAAGGTGCGGTATTCCTGGAATGTTAAATGGCATGCATATCCTCCAGCAAGAATTTCTATAATGCATTCTGTAGAAGCTGACATATTTGCAGTAAAAATTTGAATTTCAGCGTCTTCGCGCCTTTCCCTCTCTTCTCGTCACTTTTTGCATGCTCAAAGGTCGGCGCTCTTTAGCCGGCCCCAACGCCGGCGGCGGGGATTCCTACCCGCCGAAGCGACGCTGCTGACCGGCCGCGGCCATGGTAACTGCACGACGCCTCAAAGAATCTGACCAATAGCCATCTCTGAACCCAATTACGCAGCAGCGTGCGGCGGAAGAGGGCGCTAGCATGAAAATGACGCCGGAAAGGACTCGCCAACTTTCAAGCACGATTGTGGGCTCTATGCTGCGTGTAAAAGTATTGTTTGGCTTAGGTGTTCATGACGAGGGAATGTAGTGACTGAGCGAGTCTATATGTACTCTCCTCAAAAGGTGTTTAGGGCCCCTTTAGAGAAACGAGCTTTCAGGTGTGTTTCCGCATCTCGCATTCCTAAATTACGGGAGCTGGAGTGGCCTTTCCTTAAAAGGGCTCTGAAACATCTTCCAAGGAGAGCACATTCACTCTCTTAATCACCACATTTTGTTGTAATGAGAACCTGAGCCAAATAACCTAGTGGTGGCATCTTCCTCCCTTCCCGCTTCGGCGCGGTTCAGGTGTCCGCCGAGATATGTCAGACAGATACTGCGCCATTTCCTTTCTTCAAAAACCAATTTACCAGAGGGAAAGGAGCGAAGACGCTGAAATTCATTATTTTGACAGATAACTCAGCTTCTACACGCAGCAGAGAACTCGCAATCACGCGCGAAACTTGGCGAGCCCATCCCGTCGAATTTTTCATGCTCTCACCCTCCTTTGTCGTTTGCAGCATATATAAGTTGAGAGGTGGCTATTGGTTAGATTCTTACAGACGTCAGGCAGCTACTATGGCCACGGCCAACAAGCGTAGCTCCGGCAGGAAGCTTCGCTCCCTGAGGTGAGGCCGCCAGAGGAGCGCCGAATTTCCAACGTGCAAAAAGTGACGAGAGCAGAGGGAAAGCACCCGCCGCGGTGGCTCAGTGGTAAGGCGCTCGTCTACCGAGCCGGAGTACCCGGGTTCGAACCCGACCGCGGCGGCCGCGTTTCGATGGAGGCGAAACGCAAGAGGCGCCCGTGTGCTGTGCGATGTCAGTCGTCGAAATTATTCCGGAGGCCACCACTACGGCACCTAGCTCTTTCTTCTTTCACTTCCATCTTCCTCCCTTCCCGCTTCGGCGCGGTTCAGGTGTCCGCCGAGATATGTGAGACAGATACTGCGCCATTTCCTTTCTTCAAAAACCAATTTACCAGAGGGAAAGGAGCGAAGACGCTGAAATTCATTATTTTGACAGATAACTCAGCTTCTACAAAGCGCATTAAAAAATTTCTTTCTGAACAATACTCGTTAAGCGGCGTGCTTTAACATCTTCTCATAAATGCTACGCTGCTTAGTTGTACACTCAGTTGCTTAGCCCAGTCCCAAGCACTTCTTTGCTTTAACATCCCAGGCATACCACAACTTTATTAAACTCCCCTTTTAGAGCCCCATTAACGATGGCAGAAGCTTGTTGAAATCAGAATTTATAATTTTTTTCAACATCGGCAACAACAAAACTATAGAGGCAGAAGAATGCGATATCCCCCACCGCACAAATCTCTCAGCAGAGAGGAAGCTGTCACTTGGAGACAATTACAAACAGGCTCTTTCCCAAACCCACATATACTAAACAAAATGCACCCTACGATATACGCAGACAATTGTCCCTGGTGCGACGAAAAACCTACTGTATACCACATCACATGGGCCTGCCAAAACATAGACGTGGTCCCCAAAATACAAAACCCGAGTGCGGAGCAGTGGGAGACTCTGCTGTCCAGCGACCGCTGTGAAGACCAACAAGGTCTGGTACAGCGAGCTCAACGGGCGGCAGTGGCCAGCGGAGCCCTGGACTGAGGGCAACCGACCATTGATTAGAGGCGGACGACTTCGACAGAGAAGGCTCATGTGGGTAGAACCAAGACGTCTCTGAAGATACCCCCAAACCGCAGGAAAAACCATTAGTGAAAATAAAGCTTTCCCTTCCTTCCTTCCTTCAACGTCGGCAAAACGAAATAGTTGCTTGCTGCTCGTCAGCTTAGTGAAATATGATTCAGGAAAGGCCTTTCGTCTTGTGACTTTCAGTAACAACCGCAGATTTTTCACGAAAAGGGGTCAAGGCGGGAATCGTTTGTTGGGTTGAATTCAGTTACGTTCTACTGAAAGATGGTCGAAGCACTTTATTAAGCTCATATGCTACCATACTTATGCCAATATTAAGCCGTATTAACGTCGGCGGAATGCCGGAAATATTTGATCATGCCTAACCTTTCTTTCTGATTAGGATATATATTTTGCACGTGGTTAGGCTCAACTACTCCACGTGGCAGCTACCAGAAATTTTGTGCCCCGCGGTTTTCAACGCAGCGTGCTTCACGGTTCTAGCGAAATTTCTGCGTCTTTTCGCGTGCCGACCGCTTTCTGTGGCTTTAAAAATTCGGAGAATGTGAAGGTTGGTAGACGGCAGATGGTAGCTCAACAGAATTAATCCGGCGATCAGTTTTACTCCGCCAATAAGTGCAACATAGAGAGTTGCAGAGAACTACACTGCGGTGACTCCATGGCAGCGGTCCATTGAGCTGCTGTGAGATCTAAGAGCTTTTTTTTTGCACGAATTGACTGAGTCGAAACCTCAGCAGACATGCAGGCAATGCGTAACCAGGGTGTAGAAGAGGCATATCTAAATGTACTGGAAAATATAAATAGCGGTTGGACAGCGACCATATATTCCCTCGCAGGGGAAGTGATGAAATACTAATCAAGTAGGGTATCAAACAAAGAGACACAAACTCTCTAGTTAATTCGCCGCATGCTTACAACAGGTATCCAGATAATGGGTTGGAACGTGCTATATAGATAAAAAAAATCTCCGATTTGCTGATGACGTTGCATCACTAAAGAACTCAGGGGCCAAATTTCAAAGCATCACCTATAGGACCTAGAGACGCAAAGCAGAATGGCGGGTATAAAAATTACTATGAACAATCTTAAAGTAATGTTCAACAGTTTGGGAAGGAAACAATTATGTTCGACACCGAAGCATTAAATGGCAAGGAAATACATCTAAACCCCAGGTCCGGACCACGAGAGGGAAATAACGAGGAGAATAAGAATCAGATGCTGGGCATTTGGCAGGCACTCTCACTTAATGAATAGCAGTTCACCAATACCCCTCAGGAGGAAAGTATACCAGGTGTTTCAGGGAAGCTTACCACTAATTTATAACAATACGGCTTTTGAGGTAAAGAGAATCTTTTAGCGGTATAGTAATGTTGAAGGATGTCAAAAAGCAGGCGAATCATGTTAACTAAGAAAGTGATTAACTAACTTCATAGTCAATTTTTTAACTGTTAGCGATGGGCACCAAATTGAAATTAGAAATTTGTAGCCATATCGATTTTTATAATTTCGAAAATGCTATTTCGCCGCTGTGGCTCGATTAATTTGGGCTATTTCTCACGCCATTCGAAAACTGAGCGCCTGGATTATCAAGTCACCTCTGTCGAATTCTTGGTGGCACCACCAAAAATTCGACAGAGGTGACAGCGCTTGGATTGTACTGGACGGGGACGGGAGTGTATTGAATCTAATGGGGCTGTCGCTTCTTGAGTTCTACCTCATGTCCACAGCAGTCTCTTTGCATCAGAAATGTACTACATTCGAAAAACAAGCATCTGCATTGGCTCCTGTGTTGCCTTAGTACTTTGTAACACGTTTTTATTGCTTATTGACCATGCAGCATCGAAAGTCAGGGGTGCCTCGGGAGGTCTCAGACCCCCACACTAATACTGACAGGGGATCTGAGACACCCCGTCTAAAATCTCTGCCTGATTCCGAAGCTAGGAAACATTTTTTATTCTTGGCAGTGGTGGTCGGAGCATTTCTTTTGTATCGTTTCGAAGATTTAGCCGTGATTTTTGGTAAGAATTATTAACATGTTTCCTAAAACTCGAGACGGAGAAAAATACATTGTTTGCAGCACTGTACAAAGGGTGGAAGAGAAAAAAGGAAACTCGTGGCCTCACACCACGAATCAGTCCAGAGCTAGCCGCTCAGCACCAAGGCGACACAACAACAAAGGCACACTGGGAGAATGCGAGGATCGTACGTTTGTGTAAGATCTGAAACATAAATTGAGCAAACAATGACATTTAAAATTGATTTCTCCCCTTTGTAAAGAAATGATGTGTAAAACAGGCCACCAGCCGCTTCTCTCTCCGTCTTTATTTTCCTCTTCACATGTGCTCGAAGCACTAGAAACCCACCCCTTTTCGATGCAGTTAGACTTTAAGCACTGGCCATCCCCCAGCTTGTTCCTTGACAGTGGCCCAGTCCTGCGAGTTTTTAGATACGTCGACGAAAGACTTGCTTTCTTAAGGATCTGCGCATTCCAAGGCAGTAGAAAGGGCTATTGCTACACTCTGCCTGGAATCTGCGCTGCTGAAGTCTTGTGCTCATATGGCCGAGGCTAGCTTCTCTAATCAGATTGAAAGACTTCATATGGCTGGCCTCCCACGCTCTGTATAAGTGGAGTAGCGGAGCCCCTCCGTAAAAAAAAAAAAAAAAAAAAAGGAAAAAGATGCCAAAGCCAAGCTGGGATCGAAGTATACGCTTTGTTAAGGGAAAAAAGGAAATTTTTATCTGACTCGACGTTTCGATCGGAGGACTGATCTTTTTCAATGCGTGCGTGCGTGCGTGCGTGCGTGCGTGCGTGCGTGCGTGCGTGCGTGCGTGCGTGCGTGCGCGCGCGCGCGCGAGCGTTAGTATCCCCATGTCGAAAAAAATTGCCTGGCTTCGGCAGCGTCGAGCATTTGATCCTCGCACCCGGCCGCTCCGGCAACCTAGGTGGGCCATAGCTAGATCACGTGACCTTGTGGCGATGTCACAACCTGTGTCAACGAAGTTTCTGCCAACCTGATTATGAGCCAACTGGCCACCATGGCAGGTGGCATATAAATTAATGATTGATCGCGAGAGGTTGCGCAGGAAGAGCAGCCTGGGTCTCACACGCCCCCTGATGGCAGCACTTGTAATCGCAGGGCAGGGGCGTATCCCTCAACTGCTGCACCACTGCACCAGGAGCTTAAGTGTCCCCTCCAGTTTTTTTTTTATTATTATTATTAAAAAGAATGGCAGTACATGTGTTAGTGCCACTTCTGTACCACTTCGAAGTAATGAAATTATATTTCTCAAAACCTTTTTCCGAAGACATGGTTTTATTAAGAAACCTTCCTTTGCTGTTACTGCACTTGTAAGGCCTTTCAAAAACATGGGCGCTGTTTGTTGTTCCATTAGTTATTGTTGTTGGCTTTGTTACTGGAATTTTCATTTTCATTTTGACTTTTTAGTATTCCGATTGCTTTTACTTCGTTTGTTTGACACTACTTTTGCTACTTTTGCTATCTTCTCTTTGTAACAACAGCGGTGCTTTATATGCAAGCGATTAGAAGGGTTATTCATTGGTTTGCAAGAGTTCGTGTTGCTGTACGGCTGTGCTTGAAGCGATCATGCAGTATATCATGTGCTTGAGTTCATTGTTATAAATATGCTTCTTTTCCGTCGAATAAGCAGTTGGTGCATGTATGTGTACCGTCCTTTTTTGTGTTGCCTTAGTTACGCCACTGTTTTCTTGCATCATGGGCCAACTCGCCCAACAATCCGTAATAGACCTCCCTCTGATGTAAACAGTGTGACGTCAAAAAGGTGTGCCCCGATGGACAAAATCATCGACTTTCGGTTCTGAAGCGGTTTTCTGGTTCCGGCACTCCCCCACCACCTTTGTTCCCCGATTCGAAACACCTCGCAGCCTTTCTTCTCCTGGTGTGAGTCTTCTCGGTACGGCGCATGTTTTGCCCATCGGACCAGAAACACGTGCACCGATGACGTAGGCCGGGAGAGGTCTATTCTAGTAGCAATACTACTTCTGCCAGGATGCCCACGTTGAAAGTGCGGCCAAATATATACTGCTAAACTGAAGCTAAAAGTGCATGGAGCTTCATGAACAGAGAGTTATAAAAAATAAGAAATTTCATTGCACACATATTCTTGCCAGCATATGTAAACATGACCAACTTAAGGTGCTAGAGTGTGTCCATGCAGGTACCAGCAGCATCACTGCCATATGCAAAAATGCCAATGTATAGATCATAATCTCCACTGAGATGTCTGGATGTCCTTCCAGGGCTTTAGAAAGAGCAGACAAGGTACACCTGTTGGCAGCAAGCCAAGTCTGGGACCCCCTGTTCCATTTCACATGGAAGTTGAGCACTATAAAGTGAAGGTATGCGTTCTCTGTACTCAAAGTGTGAACTAGGAACTGCGTAGTGGACAAGGGAGTAATTACTAACAGAACCAGTTGTGTAGTTAGGCATGGCACAAATGTAGTTTCAAACAAGGGTGAGCTACATGACTGACAAGAGTACATTAATTAGTTAATGGCATACTACAACCCACCAGTGCATCATCTTAAGCTCTGCAATGTTCCGTTTCGACTAAGTGGCATACTTGTTTCTATGCAAGCAATGACCTTTGCAGAGTAGCATTTCCCAATTTTAACATGACGGCGTTAAGAATCCTGCTCAGCGGGAAAACATGGCGGCGGCACAATCAAAAAAGCAGGTGGCCGGCCTGCCACCTAGGTCACGCGACCTTGCTACTTCTTCACAACCTGCCCACCTTGGCAGGTGGCAACCTACCGAATGGGTTGTTAGCAAACTTCCTACTAATGCAGGTGGCAGCTAAATGAATAAATGGTCCCAAGAGGTTGCCCAGGAAGAGCAATGAGGGCCTCACAAGCCCCACCAGTGGCAGTGTTTGAAACAAGTCACCTGCCAGAGCAGTGGCACATCGCTTAACCACTGCATCAGGAGTGGCTATAAGGACTCCCAGCAGTCTATGAATGTAAAGTAGAGAATGACCAATTCTTCATATATGGGCATTAGCCCATTAATGCTACTGCATCGTATTAAGGCAGAGCTGAAGTGTTCCTCTTGACTTTTTCCATCCAAAACGCAGGATGACTGCTGCAGCTTGCAGCACTGAGCCACGGCTCATAAAACAGCAAACCCGTATTTTTTTTGGACCAGTAGTTTTATTAATGCACCATATAGCAAATACATCTCTCATCTTTAAAATTTCCACTCTCTTCTTCGAGGGTATAACCACATGTGGAGCTGATGCCTTAGGCGTGCACTCCCAAGCATTCTATGCACGACTATGTATAAATTGAAATTCCAATGCCTGCAGGGTTGACAGGCAACAGTAAAACACACTTTGTACATATACATACACAACATGCAGTCACATGCAGCTAGCTGAGCCTAATGAGGCGAGTTTATCCAGCAAAGCTTTCTTGCTGAAACTGGTAGAAAACTTGTAAAATGTACGTATATACAGGTAAAATGTCGCAGCACTGTAGCATTGCACATGCTGTTACAGTCGTCATGAGGCAGTGTGGAACAAGTTTTAATGAGTGTAGCACACAGCTAGAGAGGAGAAATAGCGGCGCTACTTTGTAGATGCTACCAAAAGCAACCAAGTTTACTTCACAGGACTCGTGTGTAGTCGTTAACTACTGCCCCAAAAATCTCGCCTTCAGTTTCTTTTGTTAAAATTTAGTCCACACAGGAGAAGTCTCAAAGCAGCATCTTTACACCGAAACTAATATAAAATATCATTTCTAAAACTCCTACAATTTCTGTAATGCACATAAACAGCGAGTTCCACATAACATGCATGTGCTAAAAAATTAGGCAAAACATGCCTTCCCACTGAATTTTCTAAAAAAATTCCACGATCATGCTGAGTGAACTTCAAAAACAAAAATGAGTCGTCTTTTGCACTCTGTCCTTTGGGAATGCACTCTTTACACAATAGTCACAACCGCTGGAGTGATTCAAGCATGCCGTCTAGCTGCTTGAGTAGCAATGTCCAGGTATGCCCCACAGAAGGAGAAACAGGAAAACCAAACCCTGCTCTAAGTCAAAACTTTATATAACAAAAATACGCCGCTCATAATTAGGAATAAAACTGCACAATCTATACCTCACACATCTGTCCTGCGCACACACATTTTAAGTCCTTGTAGAGGCAACCATTTATTAATGTTACTTCACTAAAAACGTGTATAAAACCGAGAAAACGCTTCAACAATTGTCCCGCAGATAAACATCCAATGAGTAGTTAAACCAATTGTTGTTGCATGAGTTAGTGAAGTGACAGCAATGTCTTATGGCACTCGGATGAGTTGTAATACTGAAAGCTTACGCATTACATGCAGCATTTCATGTCATTAGGCATTGAAGACAAAAATGCTAATCAAGCAACAAGAGACAAGGACAGCTCCACAATTTGAGGATGGCAACAGGAAGAACAAATAGCTTGTCTGCAGCGCAACGTGGCAAGTCAGTGGGGACAAAAGAAGCAGAGTAGCAATGTTCTAGGCACAGCTCACACATAAAATGCACGTTTCTCAAGGAAATGGGCAACAAAAAAATGCTCCAAAGTTATGTATACTATATACATCACCAAATGGCATTGAAATTTCGTGACCTTTCTCAAAACAAAAAGAAAAAGAAGCACAGTTCTTGGGGAAGACACTTGGCTCCGCTTTCACACAGTGTTCTGTGTTTTACAAAAATAAATAGCACGTGGAAAACTTCCAAGTTCCCGGGAGTGATAACTGGTCCCACGGTGGCATCTCTTCATATGCCTCGCCAGAGTTCTGTGCTACCGCACACAGTCCACACTGGTCACAGTCCGCACCGGTCACAGTCCACACCGACCACTGAATCCTTCACAAGGCGACTTGAAGAGACCAGACAAAGGTGGCAGTTGTGAAGGAGTTGCCATCGAACAATGCGAAACTTTCACTCGGGTGCAGAGTTCCTGGTTGCATGCTGTTGCCCGCTTTCAGAGAGCCAGCTGCTATTATTTTTTAACAGGCGACACAATTGAGATCACTCAATCCTTTGCAGGAACACATTTCCGTGTCCTGCTGACAGCTGCAGTTCCAAAAAGCAGTTTTTCTTTTCTTTTTTTCTTTTGCTTTCACGACATTTTGCTACCTGTAGCAGAGCCTTTGCAAACAGTAGTGTTTTTTACATTCCTTTTTCCGAGTTATGCTCCAGTAAGCGTGTTCACCACTGCTGGCCATAGCCGAATGGGCATTTACCTTTCTGCAGCCTTCATGGCTTTTCAGAAAAGTTGCACAATACAGGTTGTCGCATTACTTTTTGTAGAACCTCAGACATTCGAGATTTTCAGTGAAAAAGATTTAACAAATCTACCATTTCGTTTTCCAATAACTATTTTTTCGGCTAGAAACTCCTATCTCAAGAATCACGCCTGTAAATGTTCAAACTGCAAATGAATCGCAATGAATGACCCAATTGGGAATCTCGAGATGAGTCTTAAAAGCCAGAAACTTTTTAGCTGTCCTCTGCGCCACTTTGGTCTACGCAGCTGAATGCCGTGCCAACAGACAGCTTGACTTGGTAGGATCCACTCTCACCACCGAGGAAAGCAGGACTGCTCCCAGCAGCATGTCTGGTGGAATCCACGATGACCGCAGCAATGCGCTTCGACCACACGCACAGCTAGAAGCACTGTCCCTAGACCGTTGTCTCACTCCGGCTACGATGGTTGAGCGGTTGCAGCTCCCGCTTGAGCCGGTCGTAGTCATTGTAATACTCGTGGTCATCGGTGTCTTCATCCGAGCTGTGCTGTTTGCGGCCGGTCACCACGCCAGGCTGCTGGGGTGGCACGGCGGTAGGAGAGCCCAGAGGGCAGGTGTTGACATACTGGGGACCAGGATCGCGAGGCACCTGCATTGCTACCGGATGCGTCGGTCCGTTCCGGTTCATGAGGTGGTACTCGATGTTGTCGACACCCTGTAGCGGAGGCTGACCATTTGGAGGAACAAAGTCAGGCACAAAGCTTCCGTAGCCTTGGAGACGGGGGTCGAGGCCATCAACACCTGCATGCATTGGAACCAAGCAACAGCAATGAGTAAAGCATAGCCTGCAAAGCATTTCCACACTCCGCTGACTCTGCTTAATTGACAGCCTGTTTCATTACTACAATGAATCAGTGTATCAAACAACAATATGTAGAGGCACATCTTAAAACTTTTGAAAAAGCGTCAAGATCAGTTATGCTTACATATACCCTTCTCTTTATTTTGCCAGCCTCAAGCGTGTTATTGGTGCTGTTACTGAAAAAACGGCTTGCCCTTTTACATGATGCTGAAGCAGTAGCCTAGCCTTGATGAAATATATGAAATGCCTTGATTAGATATATGAAATAGTCTTCGATGTCTCTATAAGAGCAGGCCGCACTACCAAGAAGATACTACCGTATTTACACGATTGTAAGTCGACTCGAATGTAAGTCGACCCCCCCACATCACAATTGTGAAAAAAAAAAAAACTTGGTCATTTAAACTTGCCCTTTATTAGTAGAACTAGAGCACGACAGTACTATCCTGTGGCCTCCGCTGATCACCAGCCGCTATCGGCTGCCGCACGCGGGAGTGCCCGTGGGCACATTCCAAAACAAAATCTTAGTCACTGGGCCACTCGTCCACACTTGCGCCATCGTCCTCGCTAGCGCTGCCGTCGTCATGTCGTCATCGCTGCTGCAGTCCCACAGCTCGTCGTTCTAACATCGTCATGCAGTGAAATCCTGCACTTCGCAAAAAGCCACATCATGACATCGCGAGGAACAGCTGAAAATTTCGCCTCGTTGTAGCTGCTACTCCTGTATCACTCAGTGTGAAGGTCGAACTTGCGGCCCCGGCGCGCAGTTCGTTTCTTCGGCATAAAGAATGACAGACATCTTGAATGTAGCCGCGAACGAGCGCCGGTCGCTTATCAGACCTGGAGCACAAATGACGAATGACGAAGCACTACATTAAAAACTTGTGAAACGCGGCCGGCAGTAGTCGAATGCGTCAGAGTTAAACAGAAACTTCTGTGGGCTACTGACACTCCCTGGTGCCGCTGCGGTTCGGAGGGGGGTGCCGCCACGATTGGAACAGCAGCCCTTCCATCAACTACCGACGCTCCCTTCGGCGCCGAGTGCGCGGTTGAAAGTAAACAAACAAAAAAAAGAGTAGAACGCGAAGGCGTTATCGGGCCGCCGCCGCTTATCAGCATACGCAATCTGCGGCCACGTGTGGGGAGTGGGTCGGTGCTGGTTTGCTGCTTATCGACAGCCACCATCAGCGAGCCGCCTCGCGCGGGGCGGGGATGCCGGTTCTGCGCGTTGACATAGCTGCTCAAGGCAAGAACGATGCGACGGAGCCGCGCAGCAAAAAATGCAACCACGCTTGTCTCGTTTGTCTCGCCTTTATTTATAGTGTGATGCTTTGGTTTCGATTGTAAGTCGACCCCCCCACTTCGGATTTTCAAATTTTGAAAAATGGGTCGACTTACAATCGTGTAAATACGGTAACTCCAGGCATTCCACATAACTAAAGCACAATCATGTGTAGAACAATCAGTACAAATGTTTGATCTGCAAAACATTTAAGCATGGCTAACGAAGTTCATGGGTACAGCACAATGCCCTTCCCTGTGTGCTATTACACTACCAGCTTTTGGCTGCTTGCTAATGGTCATGCTGACATTTCAAGTCAATCAGACCTTCGAGTCTGCCCAAAGTGCACAGGTAATGATATTGTTAGAACACACATGCTCTGGATGAGTTCATATCACATGACACTTTAGTAGGAACTGCTGCTGTCACTCTGATGGTCATTAAAAAAAAATGGCACCATTCAATGCATGTGTGGGACCAAAGTGGCCGCTCCCGAACTTTGAAGGTCATCTTAAGTCAACGTGACGAGCTCCATTTAAGTCACAAAATCGTTCATATTTGCTTCGTTTGCAAGCAGACAAGAGTACAATTTCTACATTACGTATACTCAAAACAATTTACTACAAGAGTGAAAAATTCGAAAAGCTAGTTTTTATAACAAATGCTAGGGGAACTAACAGCAATTAAGAATACTGTGTTATAGCTCAAATTTCTCTGAAGCTAATCAAGGTGAGGCTAGGTTAGGAGGCCCCAAAAAAGCAGACTAAGCAAGATCCAGCTGCAGTGCCAGAACAGCAATATTAAGCAGTAAAACCCTTAACAATCTGAAAACAAACAAGAATGGCCAACATGCCATTGGCCAAAATGCCACTGTTGACTTTAATTTTCTTCAGCCTTCCGGGATCGTGAAAAACACTGACCATTTGAGTAGCGGCTGTCTCCTATCAGGTCCATGTAGGTGGTCGACAGGCCCTTGGACCGAGGCGAGGGCATCAGGTAGTCGTCCTCATCGACAGGTAGAGACATGCGCATGTCACTTGGCTTGACACCCTTGGGAAGCGTGGCCGCATTGTGCATGAAGGCGTCGTCATCTCCTTCCTCTGCAACACAATTCGGCACCATTGAAAAGTGTCACCGGAGCAGGCGTTTCACCTTTCTTGTGACAAATGTTCATCATCATAACAAGAAAGTGTCTTGGTTAACATTAAGATCCATTTTTAATAATGCCGAGAATTGCACATTACGGCACAAATCAGCGAAAGCATAGCACAATGACAAGTCCTGCTGCTTGTCATGGTTGTTAAGCAAACAAGCAAACTGACAGGCAAAGGACCACAAAGACTGTTTCAGCACATTTAATGCATTGAGTGCAAACAGCTGATAAGCATAAATCAGTGTTCAGACACAAAATGGGCAGTCGTGTTTCCAGCTTTTCTAACCATCGAAATGTCGGAAACACGACTGCCCATTTTGTGTCTGAACACTGATTTATGCTTATTACAGCTGATAAATGTGTAAATGGTGTGTTTTTCAGCTGCCATCAGAGAGCCACTTTCATGCAGGAAAAAAGCAGCAGGCAGAGCAGTTTTGGACAGGAAAGCACTTTAAACTACCATCTACACACTTTGTTTGCAGCGCTGGTAGCGAATATGCCACCACTACAGCTGCCATTCAATGCAAAAGCAAAGTGCACTCAGTGCGGCAGCATTTTTCACAGGACTGCAGCACTAATGTCACTGCAGAGTGGGCACAGTTGTTGTGGCATGCAAGCAACGCATGCCTCTGAAGCAATTAGGAAGAGCGCGGGACACACCGGCATCTTTTCCCAGGAGCTTTAGCGGGTCAGAGCAGTAGCGCTGGTTGAGGCTGTTCTCTCGGCCGCGGGGGTTCATACCGTTGGCGTGGCAGCCGCCGTTCATGTCGGGGTGCAGCACCATGTTGGCGGGAAAGAACTCTGCTGGGTTGGGAACGCCAACAGTGGGATCCTCCTCAAATCCACGGTCATCCATGAATTTCTGCAAATGAAGCCCAACACAGCACAGGTCAACAAGCAATTCCTACTTAAGAGGTTTCCAAATTAGTGCAGATCTCTCATGACACACTTGAAGCATGGTTGTCTGCTGTCAATGAAAATTGCAAACCTTGGTGAACTGTCCGTGAAAATATTTTCTGGATATTGTTCACACCATCAGGCACTTGTGACATACTTTTTTTTTAAGAATGTGTGATAACTGGTGGAACTACCTTTCACAGAAAAAAAAAAATGCGCTCGCATATATTTCCAGAAGCATGCTTTCAATATGCATGACAGTGGGCTCAAGACCCTTGACTTGCATATGCTTCAGAAACAAAATGCTCAGACATTTTGCAGTCCTACGCTAAACTTCCACTATATCTTTGACATAACTGTCTCACATATTTTTGTCTGAAGTAACACAGCAATGTCAAATAAAGTTAACATTCATGGTATAGAAATGATGAGCTCCCAATCACAATGGCTAAACTAAAGCACTTTTCCTTTGGTTTATGTAAAAAATTATCCGCACCAGATCCGTGCTAATTGGTCATGCAGAAATATGGACAACTATTTTAAACGGCATAGAGCTCATCATGCCATCATGCCATTTCTGCTTTTGGTTTACTGTCTACATTCAAAAACTAGACATACTTGATATCAAATTAATCTGATTAAATTAACAGTCAGGTTTTAACTGATTTGACTCGGTTACCTTGATAGGAGTGGGAGGTGGGGCCTGCTCTGCCCCTAGGAGCATGCTAGGCTGAGCCCGGGGCTGCAAGTATTCTTCAGCATCCATGATGACCTCCGAGCCTTCCATGGGCATGCTAAGGTTTCGGATGAGCTCCTTTTCATCTTGTGGTGTGTAACTGGGCAGCCGCATCAGTTTGTCACCAGGGACGACCAAGTACCGGCCAGGGTCGCTAGCCATTTTGGCAAACTCCTCAGCCAACTCTTTGAAAGAGGGGCGCGATCCTGCATCAAGCATCCAGCCTGCAAAGACAATGCATGGACACAAAACGAACTTGTTAGACATCGAACAAGAAAAACCAGGTTCACTTGACGAGCAAAAAACAGTACGGTTTGTATAAAGCCTCGTTTACACCTCATCTTTCTTCAGCATTACATCAATGGATTTTGTTTTTTTGCGGTTTATGAGGGTTGAACGTCTCAAGGCGACTCAGGCTACGAGGGACGCCGTAGCTAAAGGCTCCAGAAATTTCGACCACCTGGGGCTCTTTAAACGTGCACTGTCATTACACAATACATGGGCCTCTAGCATTTCGCCTCCATTGAAATGCAATCGTCATGGCCAGGATCGATCCCGTGTCTTGAGTCAACAGCCGGGCGCCATACCCACCGAGCCACCGCGGCAGCTAGTACATCAATGGAACCATATATATATATATATATATATATATATATATATATATATATATATATATATATATATATATATATATATATATATATATATATATATATATAGTAAGCTGCACAACCAGACTGAGGTTGCAATGAAACTGAGGTAAACCAAGAACCGAATGTCCCTTTATAGCTCTAGCAACTAGCAACATGGTTCACAGTGGTTCATTTTAGGCACAACATCCATAAGCTCACTGTAATGAGACAGTGAAACAAAAAAATGTCTGAAATAGACAAAACATACTGCGAGTAGAGTTAAATGCGTCAAGAGGCGTAGATGAATGATACCACTTACATTTGATCATTATCATGTAAACGTCAATGGTGCAAATTGACGGCTGGTTGAGCCTCTCTCCCTTTTCAAGCAGGTCAGGCACATCTCTCGCAGACACGTTTTCATATGGTCGCATGCCATATGTAAGCAGTTCCCACACAGTCACACCTGAAATCAAACAGCAATCCATGGTCACCTTTGAAAAAATAGCCAGTGGCTCGCTATAAGCACATTCTTTGTACTACCATAATGTCAGCCAAGCAACACAACATTATAACAACACACTGCAGTAATGTACATCAGCACTCTGTGAACAATTTGGGAGAGTACTTAATATTCAAAAAGCAAAGAAATCGCAACAAGTTACACAAGTTGCACAAGATTTAACATCGTGGACAAAACAAAGTCCAATACGGAAAGAATTTCATGTAACCCATGTTCCCAGGCTAAGCAAGCAGATGACATCCACAAAAGCCCTGCCCATGCATGAAATGTCCAACAGCTGGTAATTAATTGCATCATATGGTTTTGTGCTTGACATGAGGCATCCAACAAGTACAGGAGTTAAACTGTATTCCTTGAAATGAGAACAACACGGTTGTACTTCCTTCATATTGAACTACACGACACATTGCCAGCATCAGTTGTTCTGGCTGTCTGTAGTCGAGCTGGTCATCAGTCATCGTGAACATCATTGCACCTAGAATAATGCCAAAGCTCAACTACACCCATCTTAACCTCAAAACAGAAAACCAAGAGTATGACACAGCCCAAAAGAAATTCAACGACCATTCAAAGCAGCAGTACTTTAATAGACCATTCAGCCCTAACACTCCACCTGGTTTCTGTTGGTTCTTGCTCGTTTTGATTTTAAACAAGAATAAACTATACTTCAGTCAGGACAGTACACCACGCTAAACATTCCCAGCTATGACACATATCTGAAAAAAAATTACCACGAAAGAAAATGGGATCGGCACTCACCAAATGCCCAGACGTCACTTTTGTGCGTGAAGATGCGGTGTTGTATGCACTCCAGAGCTAACCATTTGATAGGCATCTGTAGCAAGTAAAGAGAATGGCAATAAGTATAAGACAAAGAAAAAATGAACGTCCTCATTTCGCAACTTGCTTTTGCAAAAAGGCAGTTTTAAGATGCCACAGAAAATGCGTAAGATGTACCTTGCCACCAGCTGCCTTGTACTCAAACTCGTTATTATCCAGCAACTTGGCCAAGCCGAAATCTGTGATCTTAACGCAGCCAGGTGTTTGAACTGGAACGAAATAAAGTGCAAAACTGTAAGCACATCCTACATCTCATGCGAATACAGTAGACGAATTAAAAATCACACCACAATGGACCGCAGAAACAGTAAAAGCAATGAGATGGCACAAGCACTATGGTATCAAAACATGTCACCTCTCTCACTTATACTTTGTATAATAATAAATCAGAATGGAACACTACATTGTTGAGTATTCTACCATTATGAAGAGGAAGCACATGCAGAGATCTTCCTTCAAGAAGCAGACAAATGAAAAGCCAGACAAACTTACGCAGCACATTTCTTAGGGCAAGGTCACGGTGAACCATTCGTTTTTCCTCCAGGTAAGCCATACCCTGAGGGAAAGAACGCAAACAGACATTCAGAAATTAAGTTTCACATGCATGTCTACAGACAAAGCAAAGTTCGAGTTTCTACAATCTGACTTCATGTCATACACAAGACTCTAGATAAGTTATCTTAACCCTTTAACCATCAGTCCCAAGCTGTATTCGTCATGGGAGACTAGCAATATCACCGATGAGGAGACACACTTGTCTGACCCAATGTTTCATTAACCTCACTGCCAAAGGCAAGTTACAGTCAGTAGCTGCGTTGGATGCAATTTTCAACGCTAGACGGCGGTGCGTGTTTCAAGCTTGACAACTTTAATTTTCACCGAAAATCACAAAAAAAAAAACTAAAATCTTGGTACAGCTTTCTGGAAATAATTTTGTGGTTAAAGGGATAAACAATGAACATGTTCATGTATTATAATTCAATTTTGTTCACAGTGAGTGCTGCAAAGGGCACAGTGTGCAGAATTGCAGGTTTATGTTGCTGCTGCACAGGAACAAAAGTGTGGTTGAAAATATTGAAACACAAAGATCTCTGCGGATTTCGTACTGAAGAATTGCGGTGCTGAATATAGCTACTAAACTCCCACCAGTCCCATAAGCATTCCTTTGCCTTTAAAATAGCATAAATTCCACAGAAACTGGTCCAGTAGTTGCCTAACACAAAAAATTTTGCTGCCCCCACAAACCTGTTCAGAAATATTTATGAAAGGCTATGCTGAAACCTTCTCTTGACATTTGCATTAACCTCCACAGCATTTCATGCACACATGACGACAACTAAAAGTTTACACGTGTTGAGGCCTGTACTGATAGATTACTGAGATATGATGATAAAGGGGCTAGTTCCACTGAACCGGTGCTTTCATAAGTTAGAAAAGGTGAAAAAAATGAAATGCAGATGTCACCACTGGAGCATATGGTTTATGGTTTATGGGGTTTACAGTCCCAAAGCTACTCAGGCTATGAGCGATGCCATAGTGGAGGGTTCCGAAAACGACCACCTGGGATTCTTTAATGAGCACTGACATAGCACACCACAAGCCTCTAGCATTTCACTGTGGCCAGGATCGAACCCTCGTCTTTCGAGTCAGTGGCCAAGCACCATAACAACTGTGCCACATTGGCAGCTATTTCAACAAACAATTTACAATTATGTTAATACAGATATTTATGTGCGAGTCTTCAAGGCTAGGCTACTCCACCATACACTTTCAAATGGTGACCACCAAGTCCTATCCAGGACTGACGCCTTGAGCTTGAATCTAGCGATGACAAAAAGTTACAAAATCCAACTTTTAAATTTTTCTCCAAAAAAAAAAAATGAGTCTTTTGGTAGTCAGTTTTCACTGCAAATGACAACTGGATAAATTTTTCTCTGGCGTAACTGTAAGATGCGCAGTGCAGCTTACCCTGGCGATCTGTGTGCACCAGTTCAGCAATGGCTTGGAGCCGATCTTGTCACGGTTGTTGCGAACATAGTCGAGCAGGCAGCCAAGGGGCATCAGCTGGGTGACCAGCATCAGCTGCGATGTCAGGCACACTGCCAGCAGCTTCAGAACATTGGGGTGGTCCACACTGGCCATTATGTAAGCCTCCTGCAAAGAAAGCAAGCACAGACCGCCTTCAGGAACCAGCCTATACTCTGTTACCAAAGTATGCAAGCAGAATACAAGAGCTACACATTTTCTCATAAGCTTTGTTAAAAGCTTGATACATAGCTTGCTTTTCAAGTAAAAGAAGGTTAGGAACAAAACCTAAACACTTAAGCAAAACAGACTCTCAACAAAATACCACGGTTTGTAATCACTGTCGGTGGCTTCAATCGCCCGAAACATTCCTAGAAGTAATACTGTAGTTGTTGTGGTCAGTGGAAAAAAAAAACTTCGGTAATATTAAGAAATGTTTCTACGGTAGCTGCACGTGTCTTCAATGCTAAAAGGGGCTTGTGCCTGAGAGCCAGCACATGCGCTCACCTCCAGGAATTCCTTGTTTGTGTTGGGTGCAGTGTCCTCACGAAGAACCTTGATGGCCACGGGGATCCTGACGTTCTCACCCTCAGGCACCCACACACCCTGGACAAGAAGCACGATGAAAAATTGTCAAGACACATTTGCCCAGTTGGTCAAACACAAAACACATTGAGAGAGTGGGTGAAAGAAAGACGAACCTTGTAGACAGTGCCAAAGGCTCCATAGCCAAGAATTCCTCCCTTGCGAAGCTCGGCTTCCTTGACAATCCTCAGCTGGGCAAGGTTAGGCTTGATGTCTGTTGGCTTCAGAGGTTCGTTATCTTCGAAACCACTCATTCGCTGTCGTGGAGAGAGAAAAAACTTGCTATCAATCTAATCGCCTGAGTCGCCATGCAAACGCAGTCCACACAGCAGCGCAGATCCTTGTTAGTCACATTGCAAATAAATCACGTTCAAGCGCATGCAATTCAGAAAAATGCGAACGACACATGAAATGAAACCAATAAGTGCAAACGTTAAGTGCAAACACATTAAGCAGTACAATGTTTAACATATTGTCATAAAAGTTAATATGTAAGAAATGGGCACTTGATGTGAACTGGAATTTTATATGCTGCAAGAATAAAAATGAAATGGTATGCAAAAACCACAATGAGAAAATTTGTTGTTTCAAAGTCATCACAACAAAAGTCTTGGTCAAAGCTTTCAGCATGCAACACTGCAACACAATAACAAAGAAGTGCCAGTTAGAATGGAAAGAAAGACTCAGCCGAAGCAACGAGGACACCAAAAAATGAGAATTCACTTACAAATTCTTGAAAGAGGAAAGAGCAGAGAGAAAAAGAACAGAGAGCATGAGATAAGGGCAGAGTCAACACAATGCAAAGCTGTCGCCACACTCTAATTATTGCACAAAAAGTAACATGCTACCAAACAGCTACCCCCATAGATTTTATATGTCATTCAAGGTTTTAACATCAGACAGTTCTAACAACAAGAACTAGTAAGAAGCTCTCACCTGCTCAGACTACACATAACCTGCGACGTAAGCAGCTTCTGACTAAGTTGTTTTTACAAGACTACCTAGAAGGTGCTGAAGTTAGCAGCAGTTCAGTTTTACTGGAAGGCATCCTAATTAAGACATAGAAATCACTTGGATGTCGGCTCTGCTGAAGGATTCCTATTTAGCCAATGGAAAGTAGATTTATCCCCACACTGCACCACAACAACCATGAAAACTCCATTGCAGGAGAAACACCAGAACAGTTTATGAAGGAACTCTTAACATCCAGCTTTTGCTACGCTCAAACCTTGTTACACGAAACTTTTTTGTTTGCAGCTTCCAAGGCACAATGAGAGCCAGCACTTGAATGCATGTATGAAAAGGGAATGACAACACATGCAGACAAAGCAGCGCCCTTACCATTGTCATTTTGACGGTATTCTCTTTTGTTTTGGCTCTCTGGAACCAATGGTAGCTGAACACGGCCAGGAAGACTCCCAGCAGCAGAATGCACCCACCGGCACTAGCAAGGATTGCAGGCAGGTGGTCCTCCTCCCTGCATGTGAAAAGCAATAAACGACAGCAGTAAAATAATGTTCATACTATAACTCGCACAGCAAATTATACTGGCAGCCAGTCAAGCGACAAATGCAAGATTGTTGGCAAAAAAACCTGTACAATCGTTAATATAGTTATTTTTTACTGACTTTCCTGCAGAGTTAATGCCTCACAAAAGCGTTTTTGCATAAACCAATACAGTGAGTACCATGAATAAAGGGATTAGTAGTGAAATTGAGCTATTGTAACAAAATAGCTCCATTTGTGACCACGCCCATCTTCAGTACCAACTCTGCAAATTTATGTATGCAAAAAAAAAAAAGAGGCACAGAGTGGCAGCTTCAGCTTACATACTCCGAGGCTGCAGCAAGAAATAACACAAGACATGTGGTGAACATAATGTACAAGACTGCTCTATTTATAACTTCGAAAACTTTTTACAGAATAAAAAAACAACAACAGTGGTGCTGATTTCGAAGGATGATGCACCTAAATGAAAACATCATGCCTGTTGATAACCAGAAATCAAACGAATCGTTACCATTACTTTAACTGCAGTGACAAGCAGCATTATTTGTTATCAATGTCCCTATGTCAACACATTAAGCAGAGGACCTTAGCAAACAAAAAAAATTTCCTCGCAACATATTTCTTGCTCATCTTACCCACTAAGACAGACACCGAAAAATGGTCTGCCTGAGCAATGAAGAATGAGGACTAAGACTTACGTCCTGCCATGCAAGGCCATCTGGTTGGGGTCTTCATCTGAACAGTGTGGGTCCTTGGTGGTGGTGTCGTCAAAGACCTTGTAAGGCTTCTCAGGAGGACAGGTGGCTGTGCAGTTGAACTGCAATGACAAGCAAGCAAGAGGATGACTATGACGCCAAGTTTTTTATCACATAAGCACTGCTTAACCCAAACTCCCACTAAGGGACCTTTCAGTGTCAATACATCTGCATCACAAGGCCAAAGTTGCAGCGAAGTAAAACACCAACTGCCTAGTCCTAAGCAAAGAAGCAAGAGAGGACAATGAAAAACTCACAGCTGCTCCAAATGAGAAGAGAAACGAGTGACACATACTGGCCTAGTGACAGAATTTTGCAGGTAAATCAAGTGTCAAGTGCACAATGTATGCAAGCTAGAATAAACAGATTTTTCTTCAAGTACAAGTGCAAAGTCTGTTCGTATATGACAACGCGTCAGCACAAACCTGAGTGCGGTTTTCGGAGTCATAGATGCGGAAGTTGCGGCAGTTGGTGCAGTGAGCCGCTGTGGGTCCATAGCAGCCTCGGCACTCGTCGTGACAGCGCAGGCATCGCCGATTGGCCTCGTCGGGGAAGTGGTCTCGCTGGCAACGGTCTTCGCACTGTTCGCCACTGCTGTAGTGCAGGCACTCGCACACAGAAACGTGTATCGAGTAAGACGTGCAGTTTTTGCACCGCTGATGACATTTGCGGCATACCTGCAGGCAACAAAAGGCAACCACAACCTTGAGGAAGAGTTGGAAGCATGCTCCTTGCGCTAATTTGCTCTTCCTTTCATGCATGATGTTCAGTTTTGTTCTTTGAAGAAAATGTTTGCCTTACAACTGCAATGAAAGGTTAATCCACCCACTATTGTTGAAAAACTTACTTTCAAAGAAGTAGTTTGAACATATGTGTTGCAGCATAAGAAGAGCAGCTTTATACCCCTGTCACACGGACACTTTCGATGCTCATTGAACTCGATCTGCATCGAGATTTTCGAGCACGCTCGAAACATCCGGTGCTACACGGGCATTTTCAATGCTCCTTGAGAAGTTTCCCTCATGTGTGTTAGGTGGCGCCAAATGTTTCTCCAACAGCCATAACAAGGTGATGTCCGGCAACACTGTGCAGTCGGGGGCAGCCAGCGGCAGCCAAATACGTAGAGGTGCGACGCACCTCTGTGCCTCTGCTGTTGAGCGATGGAACCCGAGGGTCCGCAACGCCTCCGCGATTTCTGCGTAGACTACGGCGTTTCTCTTCTGGCGCCGCAAATTATCTAGGTGGTCTAGCCAGCAGTCGATGAGAGCGGCTGTCTCGCGCTCGCTCTACAGTGTGCGCGTCGACGAGCAGGAGGACGCCATCTTTGTTGTTTACACTGACGGCGAAGCTTCGAGCGTGGTGCCGAGATTATTTATAAATATGTTTGCACATAAGCAGGCATAGTGCCTGAAACTGTTCTGTCTTGCATTTTAATCAATTACAACAACAACAGCAGTTGTAGATTTGTTTTGTTAACTAGCGTTTATTTTTATAGCTTCGTGAGAGCGAGAGTGCTTTCGATTGTGCTTGGAACCTCAAGCACTATTGAGGGGCCGGCATCGAGTCAAGCAGGATCGAGCTCGATTGCGCTTGAAAGTGGCCGTGTGACAACCGTCGATCTGCATTGAGTTCGATGAGCATTGACTCAATGAGGATCGAAAGTGCCCGTGTGACAGGGGTATTAGTAACATTGTTCAAGTAGCAGCACACAGCTCAATCAGCTAGTGTGCAAACAGGCATGACGTTATCATCGACACAGCTCAAAGTGCTGCTAGAAAGTACCGATTTGCCAGTCAAGGACTTGAGTGCTCCCTCCTCCTGAGGACCGAAGTATTCATGGTAGAATCCCTCTGGGCATGATTCATCCGCTTTCAAGCACTGCTCCTGAAATCGCCAAAGAAATTTAAAAACAGTTAGGCACCATGCTAACTTCTCAGTCAATTTTCCCCCTGAATGTCCTAGAACGACTGGAAAACACTACTTACGACAACATTCGGGTCGTAGGCGCTGACGATCGCCTTCTCACAGGAATTGCAAGCACCGGGCCCAACAGTGTTGTTCGGTCCAGTGCACCTAATCAAAGCAAACCAAATAGGGCAGACCAATGAGCAAGCAGCTCTTTTGTAGCCTTAGATGACAGTACACGGAAAAAGTTTTTAAGAAATTATAAAGATGCAGAACCCGTCACTAACAAACCGAGAGTAGATAATCAACAATTGGTAACGGCACCACAATTCGAGGGTACTCACCCGCCAACGCAGTTTTCATGGCAGGGCATGCAGTAGCCGGACTGGTTGTACTTTGATTCAGGGCACTCCTTGACACAGTAGGGGCCGTCACGAACATGGCGACACTTGCTGCAGTTACTGGGTCCCTATTAAAGCAAAAAATGAGAAAAAGAGATGCAATGAAGAACGTTTTCCAGTCATAAACAATATGCGACAGTGGCATTGGCAGAGTTATAAAGAGTACACAAGAAAAAATCAGTTAGAAACACAACACAATTGACAGAAAAAAAACAGCCAAAAATGTGAAGTGTCAATTTATGTGGTCAGTTTTCATAGCATGCAAGCAACTGTCTCATAAGCATGAGCTGTTGCAGATGCAGTTCGGAAACACTTGAACCAAGGCAAAATGCACGAATAGGCCTCTCAAGTTGTTTTCAAGTGCAACTTGAACATCACAAAAACTGTAAAAGAAGGAGGTACTGATACAGAATGGCAACAGATATACAAGTATGTTTCAAAAGCACAGTGAAAAGAGGGACAGCCAGACTACTCACGGGGCCAGAGCATTCTCCAAGACACTCTTCGTGGCAATGCTTGCAAACATAATTCCCATTGTCATAGATTCTGGAGAGGAGAAAGGAAGAAGGGACAAAGTTATCACTTCTATATGGCATACTTCCTTACTAAAGGGCCAAGAATAAAGAAATCATCTGACACCATTTCGAAGGTAAAGTTGCGAACATGCAGCTAGGATGGTTACACATCTTGACTAGACTTTTTCTACTGAAATCAGAGTAAAACAGAAACCTGCAAGAGAATGCGATGCCTATTGCTAAACCCCACTTCCTCGGCTAAGTGAGAAGATGAGTGTTTTGGATGGCTTGAACACTCCACCCAAAACACTATCTGTTCAATCAGACTTTGCATTCATTGGTTGCAGTGCCAATAAATAATTAATCTGGTAAGCACCCATACTTAATTCTTCTATTCTGATCTGCAGTGAAGTGTATTGTAGCCTGGACAATCCCTTAATGACGACAGCATTTGGCTTCAAAGAATTGGCAGTTCACGAGAGATGTGGGTGCACGAAAAAAGAAGGGGTAAACTTCCATTCAGTGGTCTTACCCTTTGGATGTGTCACACTTGTCGATGCAGGTGTCTTCTAGACGGTACGATTTACAGGAAAGACACTCATTAGGTGCCGGGCCCCAACAACCACTTGATGAGCACTGTGGGTGGCATACTAGGCCTTGTGCCTCTGCAAGAAGCAATGAAAAAATTAAATTGATACTAAAACGAATATGCAAAATGAGGGATTTGCCAAGTATTCTGCCCAAGTGAAACTCACAGCAAATATGCAAATATGAAGGCACAATATAAAAAATTTTTGATCAGGCTTATGGTTGGTTGGTTGGTTTATGGGGTTTAACGTCCCAAAGCAACTAAGGCTATGAGAGACGCCGTAGTGGAGGGCTCGGGAAATTTCGACCACCTGGGGTTCTTTAACGTGCACTGATATCGCACAGTACACGGGCCTCCAGAATTTCTCCTCCAAAGAAATTCAACCGCCGCGGCCGGGATCGAACCTGCGTCTTTCGGGTCAGCAGCCGAGCACCATAACCACTGAGCCACCGCGGCAGCGATCAGGCTTACGATTGGTATCGCATGCTGAATTGGGTAGTGCTAATTCTGACAAAAATGAAAGCGGTGTGGTGTCAAACACAAGAATCCAGTTGTCGACTTCTTTCTACTTTCTACTTTCTTTCTTTCTTTCTTGAAAAGGAAAACTTTAATAAATAAAAACTGATCCGAGAAAATATTTGCAATGTCTAAATAAAATTTCTTTAACAGTTCTATTAGCATAAAACACTTAATTCAACTGCAAAAATCACATTTAACAGCTGTGTTATAATAATGCATTACCAAGTATCACAACTATTCTATGAGTTCTTGAAGAATAATGTTAAATGATGCTAGAGAAAGTGCAATGGTGGACAGTACAAGAATTAAAACTACACATTTTTTAGAAAACTGCTATATCGACAGAGAACCAATTTTGATGCTAGGTATCTAGTGAGATGGAAGGTTGATTACCTAAGGTATACCAATCAACTTCCCAATTAATCTGTTCTAATTAATATGTATTTAATCAAATGAAATCTATACACTCCATGCACAAGGAAGTACGGTGGTCTGAATTAAAAAAAGGCACCCACTGGCGTCCAATATATGCAATATATGCTGGGTCAAGTAACTATGCCCCCAAAATCACACACTAAAGCAAAAGAACCAACAAATCCTGAAACAAGTGGGCTTCATATACAACAGGAGAACCCTCCCACTGCATCCAAATCAGGCACTATTTCATTTCTGATAAGAAGTGCAGGTCATCTTTCCCAGACATGGCTTCCCTCAAGAGATCAAGCGTAATAAAGAAACTGTATAGCTCAGCTGAGGAACAAGTTACTCACTGCATTGGTCTTCGTCAGCGTTCCGCTGCAGCAGCACGTTGTGGGCGCTGGATTTCATGACCTGGTACCAATCGACACTGTCGGCGAAGCACAAGTCTTTGTTCTCCAAGATGGCGATGCTCCCTGACCGAATCTTCTTCAGGCTCCGCAGGTTCAATGACTTCAGTGAGCTCTTGACGATGTACAATGCAGCAAAGTACCTGCACACAAAACCCCATGGTCCAGTGTCACGATCGCCAATAGTGGCACATGTGTGGGATGACACGGAACCCGACTTCCACAGCTACCAACACATGAGCAAATGACAGGTGATTTCTATGACTACCACTGAACAGCGCCACAGACAGGAAGTCGCATCAAGAGACAGAAAGCGCGAGTGCCTACACAGCTTACTAGGACACCACCACCAGCAATGCAAAATTCAAGCCACTAGCCGCGAACAAACACCACCAATCATGACAATGGACAAGGTCGGATCCGGTCGGTTTCGACTAAGACAAGAACATGTGCATGTCCGTACAAAAGCGCAGCAAGTGAAGTGCTCTTCATGAGCTAAAAATAAACCGGCAACACTACATCAGCATGACGAACGGACTGAGATGGGGTCCAGATCCGCATCTAACAAAGAACGAACACTGAGTATTCCAGCAACAACACACGAATGGCAAGACAGGAAGTCCGATGGCGGTACGGCGCATGCGCAAATGCTGCAGTGGTTGCTCCATGCATGTGCATTTGCAACGAGGCTGCAGGTGCGGTACCGACAACGGACTCTCGGTATGCCACAGCCCAGGCTTCTAATGTGCCCCCCCCCCCCCCCCCCCCCCCCCCCCCCCCAACCCAGACAAACGAAAGGCAGTTCAGACGGGTGACCAGAGCGGACGACGACACGCATGCAGCGCTATATGTGACCGCTGCGTTACCTGCCGCCATGCCCCTTGGTCTCGTGTGTGAGGTGGGAAACTAAGTGACCATGGATGCCACTACAGGAGGAGAGGAGAGGGGAAGGACACCCGTCTCACCACAGTGCAAACTAATTCGTAAAAACATGTTTGGTGTTCTTTAAATACAGACTGCTACTGACTATTCGTTCCTAGCGAGCTTTCATTTGAACTGTCCGCTGTCTTGCTGACAGTGCCGCAATGCAGCACAGCGCATTGAATCGCCTGCGAATCGCTTTATTTTCTAACGAAGACCATAGTTTCCATCCCAGCTCTTACCTTCATTTCTATTGCAAGCCCATTTATTTATTGTTTAACCAGACCATGCACAGACCCTGAAAAGTGGCCTTAGTAACTTGGTTTTGCAGTTAATAAATAGCAATAACACAAAGTCCGAACACAGTCAGGTCAGCTGCACCGTTCAAAATGCATTTTACCACAAACACGAGACAGTTGTTTTCTAAACACGCGTAAGTTTGAAGCATAGGGTACGAGTAAGGAAAAAAACAAACCTCAACTTCGGATTATCTACAGCTAACCGTTAAGCTACCAGTTAAATAACTCCTGCTCAAAACAGCACATCAATTAACACGCACGTGTTTTCCCACAAAATTTTTCAAAGCAAAGGAACTTACTCGGTTAGTGTTCGACCTCCGATTACTTCCAGGTTCCGAAAGTAGGACAACGACGTGAAGTTCTGATGCGAAGCCTGGATGTTGACATAGCCCGTGACCTCCTTGAGAGTGCTGAACACTTCCAATTTGCTCGGGTCCATCTTGTCGTAGCGCGGACCAAACGAGAAACTGCAGACAGCGTTCAGAAGTGCAAACTTTACAAACAGAAACAATAAGATGGGTGTTTCGGCAACAATGTTACTATATCGCAACTTAGTGCACAGATCAGCCGAGGTAAGGCCAAGTTACGTACTCAGCGTAAACTTCCTGGAAGCCGTTGAATGTAGAGTCCAAGATGGTGAGGGAACCTTCGATTATTGTGCACCCACGGAAAGCTTCGATGTTTATGGAATTGACGACGCTCACTCCTTGGCAGTCTGCATGAACAAAGTACAGAAAAGCTGCCTGTCACTCCGAGCCGTTCAGTGTGTGGCATTACGCAATGGTCAATAAGATTCAGCAAAACTCACATGCTTATCTATCAAACCCATGAACAGCTTGCTACAACCACAGTTTTTTTTTTGTCACAAGAAAGCACCCCCCCCCCCCCCCTTTTTTTTACAGCAACAGCTGCTGCTAAAAAGACACTTAAGACACCATCCAATTATTGTTCTCATCAAAAATTGATTCCCTGGCTTTTCCAGGCTCTGTTGACATTTTTTTTCGTCAGCAAAAGACTGATTTCTTGTCGAGACAATTCAATTTAATAATCTTCCTACCCACTGATTCAAACTCGTGATGTCCTTACTGAAAAGGACGGGCCACCAGTGTTTTGAAGTGAACAGCGATGTAGCATAGCCTCCGAGATTTGCGCTTAAATATCGGCATCAACGCACACAAAATCAACCGGTGGATGCAACACCTGCATCTCGTTTTTTGGTAGTTTCTATTGTAGGACACAAAAAGAAAAAACAGAAGTTGGTAACAGCGGGCCATGGTCTGTGGCATCCTGTATAACTCTGCAGACCAATCACAACAAAATGAAATGAGATTTTTTTATGTTCAGACTATATGAAACAAGCCAAAGGCATTAAAATGCTCGAGCTTATAATTTTGTCTTATGATTGGCTTTTGTTCAGACTACTTTTTTGTTGTGGAGGAACTCTAGCTCTCTGGCGGTCCTTGACAAGTGACAAGCGTCCAGCGAGCTTCCTTTTTCCATAAAAGCGGTCCATCGTCATGTACTAACAAATTCTGCATTTTAGCTATCTTGAGCAATCTTGTCAACTGTAAGATACCTACAGCTGAACATCGTGATAAAGAAGTTGAAGGGGTCCGGCAATTATTTCATTATAGCTGTAGTTTCATTATAACCCGTGTTGACCGAGCTTCCAAGGGGAATCGTCATTCCTTTGTTATATGCATTATTTCGTTATAAATTTTTCATTATAACGAGGTTCGACTGTGTCTGTGTCTGGCTGTCCCTATCCCATTTAGCCTGACATTCAGATGAAAAGTGTGGCCAAGTGTTTGCACAGGTATCCAAACAAGTCGCAGGTTTGCGCAACGAAGAAGACGAGGTCCCCTTGGTGGAACAAGCATCTGTGAGTCGAGAATGCTATAAAGAGGCTATGCTCACTCTTTGGGCAGGGTCCGTCGCAGGGCACGCACTCGCCCTGCTGGGCCTTCTTGTTGGGCGGGCAGTTGCGTACGCAGGCGCCGTTGTCACGCAGCAGGTGCTCGGGGCAGTCCTTGACACAGGTGGCGCCGTACGCGTACTTGCCGTCCGGGTTGTAGTCCCACGAGTAGGTGTTCGGGTTGTAGCGCATCATGGGCGGGCACTCCTGCTTGCACACGCCGTCGTCGTAGAAGTTCTGGCAGGCGAGGCAGTCGCTTTGCTTGGGACCCACGCATCCGCCGGCGCAGAACAGGTGGCAGCACTCGCGGGGCTCGGGCCCGAAGCAGCGGCCCTGGTGGCACTGGGGCGAGCAGTTGACCTTGGAGAACTTCTGGCAGTTGTGCGGGCCCTCGCCCCAGCAGTGGCCGCCCCGACACGTGGCGTCGCAGGGCGGGCAGCTGCGCTCGGGCTGCGTGAAGTTGTACACGTACACCATGTGCGCCGGCGGGCCGGACAGGATCTCGTCCCACTGGATGTGGCGCACGTGGCACAGGTTGTAGTTGTTGAAGAACCCGACGTTGCCCCGCAGGATGTCGCGCAGCGCCGGCAGCTCGAGGTTCTCCATCTTGGAGAGGGTGACGATGAGCGCGAACTCCTCGTCGTGCACGTTCAGCTTGAACAGGCTGCGGCCCCGGATGATCATCAGGCTGGGCAGCAGGATGCGCTGCACGTCCACGTGCGAGATGAGCACGTAGCCCGTCACCTCCCGGATGTCGCGCAGGAAGCTCAGGTCCAGGCTCTTGTTCTGCGCAAGCAAAGGAAGAGACTCAATAATGAACTCGCGGGTCACAATCCTTTAGCCGCGATCCGTATGCTAGACAAGATCAGAGACTATCCCTTACATGTCCCAAAAGACGCATAACACGGTGCTACACCGTCTAATCTATACACATTGTGCAACTGTACACTCTAAACACGAGTACGCCTTATATTGGAGTAAGCTGCCCTCTAGCGGACTATCGTTTTTAAAAGGGAGTGCGCTAGAGAAGAGTTTACTTCCTTTTCACTTCTTTCCGTTTAGAGTGCAGCAGCTGGCATCAAAAGTTTAGTATGCCAAATTGGGCGTTGCTATGTCGAATAAACCTGCGTATGCTCGGTGCTTTAGACCGATCAGTAAGGATGTCCCGCGCGTTTCAATTCAGTAAAAGTTCTCGTTTGAATCTACCCGCTTTCGATGCTTACCACGTGTACATTTGCCGATAATCGCGGATTATACGCTTACTATACATAAGCTTTCACCGCTAACTACACAGTCGGTAATGATTTACGGTATTTAATGACGCAGACGCAAAGGTAACAGTAGCCAAATGCGCCGCAACAATGGGAAAAACGATATGGCGGGCTTTTCGCGGGAGGGTTGAAAGAGAAACTTGTCCGGAAAAAACCTCACCTGCAGCCATGTCAGCTCCAGGTTACCGTCCACGTATGTACAGTTTGTGTAGCGGTCCCTGAGGTTCTGGTAATGGTGCTCCCGGTTCGATGGGACCGACATTCGTCCATTGGTCCCGATGCAGACTGCGGAGAGCGAGAACATTGGCAAGTCAGCCTGTGCTTTCCATGCAAAGTTGCACGTTTACGGCGAACAACCGTTTGTCACACACGCACCTGGCAAAGGTCATATCAATGATTAAAATTGTACAATGTCTAGCGAAAAGATGCGAAGTGGGCAGTTTTGCCACCTAATACCATAAGCTTTCATACAACTACAGTGTACATACAACAACGTGCTCGAAGAATGTCACCATGTCATACTCTACAAAAGAGTATACATACAGAAAGCATAGAGCAGATCCGATCAGCCTGGTACGGCTACGATCGATAAATACGTTGTCTCCAAGTGACTGAGGGACAATGAATGCATAACTTACAGTAAAAAACGTCTCGCGCAAAGGCGACAAATGCGAAATTGACCGTTTTCCTGCTAAATGCCAAGAGTCTTCCATCCAACACTGTGCTCGAAGAATGTCACCACGTTTAACTTTGAAATGAGCCCACACACAAATAAAAACGTATTTCCATTACCATGGCATGGCCAATATGGTTCACACGCGCGCGCGCACACACTTTTTGCGCCTTCTTGTGACCAAAGGCACATACTTTTGTGGTCCAAGAGGCTGCGCAAACTTTCCGCGAGAAGAATCGGACACAGATACGTACTTTTCCCTTTCTTGACCTGTCCATTCTTTTTGGAGGACTGACCGGCAGCCACGAGAAGTCCCAAACTGACTAGAAGAAACACCACGGCGACCCGAGTCCACGAAGTCATGGCGACGCAACCTTTCCAGCATCCACCGTCGACCGCATCACCTTGTTGGGCCCACCGCACTTGTTTTTTGTCTCTCAACAGGAACCGCTGACAGCATCCAGCGAGCGCTTTGGAATCTCGTCTAGAAGACGTTGGGCCGCCGGTTGCTCACCGTCGCGCAACTACAACCGCAGCTGCTTGACAGCGACCCAGAGTATAATAACCAGGAAGACTGCGACGGGGCTTGAGTAACGGTACACGATGATCACCCGTAACACGCGCGGGCGCGTATCAACACGACGCTCCAAGGATGACTCTGCCGAGTCCAGCAGTCGGGGCAGTAGTCACGTCACCGTTGGTGCGCTATCGCAC
Source organism: Amblyomma mixtum (assembly GCF_055824585.1). Classification (NCBI taxonomy): domain Eukaryota; kingdom Metazoa; phylum Arthropoda; class Arachnida; order Ixodida; family Ixodidae; genus Amblyomma; species Amblyomma mixtum. The sequence continues at coordinate 83,546,934 of NC_143016.1, read as the reverse complement.
GCTGCCGCGGCGCCAGCTTCGAAGCGATGAGTATTGGGTGCGCCGGGCCGCTGCTTGAGGGTCCGGGCGGCGATCACGACGTGCTCCTCCCGAGGAATCTTCTACGACCTGGTGGGCCTCCGCGTCAGGGGGATGCCGAAGCACGGAACCACCGCCAGCTCGCTGCCCGGTCGGTGAAGGAGTAGCCTCCGCCGTCTCGCCATCATCTGTAATTCCGTCACGGGGCGCGGGAAACCACTGTTTACACGACGGGCCGACACCTGAGCCGCCCAACCACCGTCCAACCACACAACGGACTGCGGGACTCCTCTGCGTCTTACGTTACGCGTCTGCGTGTAAACGCCGCCGCATCGGGCGGACGCACTTTGAACTCACTCGCGGGAAAGTCGAAAGCGCGTCTCGGGCGCAGCCCGTATGTCTACGAGCTAGCCTGCGAGCGAGCAAGCGAGAGAGTTGCACGTCGGTGCCGGCTCGAACCGCGGCCGCTTCTGCTGCCTCGCAAAGGTGCTATGCGTGCCGCCGATGCGGGGGCTGTCGGTGAGATAAGGCGCCTTATCTAATCGCCGTCGCTTCTTAGGTGAGCGCTCCTCAGAGGCGCCGTTCTTGAAGGAGGCTCGACGAGCGCCAGCTGCGTGTGCGCACTGCAGCGGGGCGCTCTCGAGTGTTTCGCGAGACTGTGTTAGGCCTGACTTGCGACCGATCACCCCGACCGCGCGACGGCTGACGATCACTATCGCAGTTATTTATTTATTTATTCTCGACCGAACCACGCGATGAGCACGTGTCGATCGTGTCGGCGAGCGCAAAGTCGCATATCCGCCGCTAAGAAGAAATTTCTTCGGTCGAAGCAAAATCCATAAAATGCGCTGAACAGAGATAACGGCGAACGGCATTTGACGGCTGTGCCACTCCTCACCCAGCCGATGTTTCCGTACGACAAGAAATCCGCTTACACGATTACCCAGCATATAACGGCACTTTCGAATACAGGATGACCTCCCGGTACAGCGATAATTCTTCAACGTACTACAGCGGAGAAATAGACATGCAAGAATTGCGTTGAACAACGTTACAGCTACTTTCCGGTTTCCAAGCGTGGCAGTCACTTGTCTTAAGTTTAAAGGGAGCTACGTCATTGTTTAACTTCGATCAGCCAATACATTCCTATCTTTGCTAGCTGATTTGTCCACGGGTCGTGGCTCATTCGCCTACGACAGCATAGCACACTCAAACAACCTGACCTTGAACCCCCATCCCCTCCATTCCTCGTCCCGTAATGTGTAGTTCCTGAAAGCATCGATACCGCACGAATACTACAACAACCCACGGATCCATTCACGAAATGCCGGAATGGCCACCCACGCAAATATCGCGAGAACTACAAAGCACAAGCGTCGCCGCGTCCCATCTTCGTCGATTAGCGAAACCACGCGGGTAACGAATGAATTCGGCCGTCGGGGGGTTCTCCTCTCACTACTTTCGCTACTCTCAGCGCCTAAGCGCGGTCGCTCGAAGACGCCGTGATGCGCCATTAGTGCACTCATCCGTAAACGAAAGAACGTTGTCGCGATTTCACCTCCGTTCCCCTCCCAACTTCGCCCTCACCCCAGGAAGCCCATTTATAGCCCCTGGTTCGCTATTCCCCCTCCCTTCACGCCACTTCCTAAGCGAAGCCAATATTTCTTCATAAATAGAAAGAAAGGGCGCGAATTGATAGCGAAAAATAAAAATAAAAAGGAAAAACAAGGCGGCGCCGAGACCCGCGCATGAAAGACTAATAATAAATAAACACGTCCACAAGGGCGAGAAGGATCAAGGTGATGAAGATGGGAAGGAACCAACAGGGAACGCACGCAGCTTGGAGGTACTGCGTGAGCACTCGGATGGGCTGCGGGTCAAGCATTCGCGGCGTGACCCGACCCGGAGTGAGATGATGACCCTTCCGTCTTCTCGCAGATCATATTTCCCTCTCCCCTTCTCATCCTCCTCCTCCACCCCCCCCCCCCCCCCCCCCTCCCACACCTTATGCCCCGTATGAAGCGGCGCGAGCCCCCCTTCGTTTCGAAAAAAAATCCCAAGACGAGACAAGGGGAGAGGTATGAAGCCACGGCGCCAGACGTGACCTAAACACACTGCGGCATTGGTCACGGTTGCCCCGTTTTCTTTCTTTTTCTGCGAGCTCTTGTGAAAAAAAACCCTTTTGTTGGACCAGAGATGGAATACTATACGCCGCCCCCGCCTGGCTCACAGCATCTCTGCACCTTCACGTTTCATCATTCTTTTTTTTTTCCTTTGTGCACTTTGGTCTTGAGTTCCCCCGCCAAAAAGAACAGGGCACGCACGCACGCTCACAACGCCGCGCATCGCATTGCGAACCCCGCAAGGCGTGTAATTCGAAAACAGGCCGCCAGGTGTCGTCACTCTCGCCTTCCGAGACTCTCGATCAAACGAGGGAAAACGAATGTCGTACGCTTGTTTCCCCGACGCCGCTCGCGAACGCAGCATTCTTTCCACTCCCCCCCGGAGAAATTGCCCCTCACTCGATCTCGAAGAAAGACGGTGTAGGTTATGGGAGGATACGGGAAGAGAGCTGGCATGTACTCAAGAGTGCGGTTGGTGCTCAGCGCTGCTGAGTGTGCGGCGATGCGTCGGGACCGCGTGACCCAATCCAGGTCGCTAACCTGTCCGAAATCTCAGGCACGTAAACAGGCCCGCGCGACGTCGGACTCGTTTTCTTCAGCGCGAGCCGTGGGATTTGGCGCACTGATCCCCTTTCGATCGCCCCGCTTAACGAACGCGTTGCGAGCGTCGTTAACGCGCTCGTAAACCGGCACACGTATCGCGTCGTTAAATAAAACGCGCCATTTCGATAAGACAAGAAAGGGAACGAATCGAGGCCTCCTTCGGTATAGCTGTCGCTGCCAAACAGCTTGGGCCCCAGCTGAATGCTCAAGCAAAGGCGCGTCATCGAGGCTTAAAATACGTAACTTGATGACGTGAGAACATTGACGCCATTAAGACGCAGCTTTAGTAAAAATATGAGAATTAAGAAATCCGAGTGAGTCCCGAATAACGCAATGAGGCTTTTTGCACCCGCATTTAAAAATGATGATTTTTCAATGGCGCAAACGCATCTCGTGGTGAAGAGCGCATGGCACATAGTGCTTCCGTCTACTCAGGGTGGGGTCTAAGACCCATTTCCCAAACATTTCGGTTCCCTCATGTGTCAGTATAAAAGGAACACTCTTCCAGGTAAAGCCACTCGGTTTCGTCGCTTCACCGAAGCGCAGTTAACACACCGTATAGTGAACAGCACCGCTTCCCTTTTCAAAAGCGTTCACAAGCAAATACAGCTTCTGAATGGCAAACCTTCAGGCATTCGTTCCATTAAATTAATTCATTGATTCATTAGTAAAGCATCAACTTCTGACTGTGCCGAGATCTCGTAACCAGCTAAAGCGACCTTAAGAGGGAAGATAAAACGGCTGCACTTACGTCGCATGACCTCGGCTGACGAGGCAATACAGGCATGGCGCAGGAGGCAGTGGAGTATAGTATAGAAGCAAGGGCCCATTATCACTTTACAAGGAGCCCGGAACGGAAGACCATCGACCGAGGAGGCTTCGCAAACAATTCGCGGAGTCAGCGTTTTTCTCGGAGAAAGCCGGCCGCTATACGGTGAAGACGCCAGGTTTATATCTTTACGGCACGACTCCGGCACGCCCGATGCGAGGCGGGCTACAACCACGTGTTCACGACCGAGAAAGGAGCATTCCGGTTTTATTGCCGAGCTTTCCGTTTTAAACGGACAGTTCGCTGAAACAGAGCCTTCAGGAAATGGATGAGACAGAATTAGGAGTGCGAAGACCGCCGTGGCACGCCGCTTTTTATCTCGCTCTAGCTTTTACACCACCTTCCTATACTACTCGCTACTTGACCTGCTCGTCATCTATATACTCGCCCAAAACAACCGAGCGTTGGAACTCCCGCTTGTAAACGTTAAAAAAAAAAAAAAAAAGACATGTTTACAACCCCTGCGTTCCGTTCCGAAAAAGTTCGTAGTATCGCGGCAGTTACTGAAACACCACGCGCCCACGGCCTTGACCTTTTCCACCGTCTAAGGTGGATTAGGTTTGCGTGTAAGTACAGTCTTTGCAAAAATAGACAGGCCGAGGGCTTTGCGTCCAAGTCGTGGAGTGGGATTCTCTAAAACCCGTGGAAGCCCTAAACACCGCAGAAGCGACGTCGAGATTTATTCGCACCTTAGAGAGATTTGGAGCGTATAGACGGTGCACAAAGAAAAAAAAAAGACATATTTCATGGCATAGAAGCTAACACTGTTATATGTTTAACAAAAATCGTACATGTGTGCGTTTGCGAGCACGCGTTTGAAAGCATTTTCGCGAGAGTCAGGAGCATTGTTTTACCAAACAAGGTCTCATGGAAAGCCAGTAACAAAGGCAACTTTCAGTCCAATGTTCGTCGGACGAATATAAATTGAAACTGTCCAGACACCATTCTTTCGAATAAATTTTGACAGGCAACATTTACATGTGAATAATGTTATGCGTAGTAAAATCAGCGGAACAAAAACAATATCGAGCCAGTTTCTAATAATCGATTTCTACAGTTGTTGAGGACGAGAAAGGAATCTGCGCCGGGTGCTGTGTACAAATATATTTGCGTTTCAGTGTGCTCGAAAGGCGACAGAACGCCATTTGCTTCAGAAATCTAAACAAACAACGGTAGCCAAACAGGAGGCAACGGGACTCAGTACGAAATGCGTGTGATCTGACGTTACGACGTTCCCCTAGAGTGTTACAAAAAACAAACTCCGCTTATTGTGAAAGCCACGTAAAGCGTACACCAGAAGGGAAATTCGAACACATTACACACGCGCGCTCCGCTACTGTGTCGCGCATGCCAACACCCTTTCTCCATTCCGTAAGCGTCCTGCAACTTCTTTTTTTTTCTTTCGTGTGTATAAACCCCGCCTAAACAATACATCAGCTGTCTAGATACGACATTCGATCCGCGCGAGCGCAGTTGCATTCCGCCCGCCCGGCATCGAGTTAAGGCCGCGCCATTCCCAGAGACGAACGTCGCGGAGCTCGCATTTCCGACGACGCCGAAACAAACGACAACAGCGAGCCCGAAAACTGCGCGTGCTTTGTCGTTGCACACCACAGTCCCGTGGTTATTATTGTGTACAGTGTGCCCTAAGGCTGCCCTCCGTCTTTGTCACTCTCAGTTTTCGCTTTCTCTTTTCGATCCACTGGCGGTCTGATGCACGTGAGCTAACACCTTCGCCTCCTCAGCCATTGTTGCCACAAGATGTGCGAGGGAGGGGCCACGCCCGGCGAGACAAGACGCGACGATGCCCTTCGCCCAAGGACGCCGACGTGACGCTCCGCACCACCTGCGGCAACAACCAGGCAGTGTGGCCCGCGTAGTGGGTCTTTTGTTTACCACAGCTTTGTCGTATACAGCTCCTACATACCGCTATACTAGAGCGTACTGTATAGTCGGATACAATTCTAGAAAAACGAACCTTTTCTCCGTCAAAAGTGCCCTTTTCCAGCCAATGGCGTCGGCCGATTCTATGAGCCTGCTTGCTAGCGTGAGTAAAGTGACAATGCCGAGATTGGCGTGGCAGTGCGAGGAGGGGACTATCCACTTTCATCTGCCACTCGCGGCATTGTCACGCTAGCAGGTTCATTAAAATCGCCCGACGACATTGGCTGGAAATGGGCACTTTTGACGGAGAAAAGCGCTTTGTTCTTGACCTGTATCCGTAACAGCGCATGCGCAGACGACTCCAGCGGCACAGTGTGGGTGATCTGCGCATGCGCTGTTGGTGCTTGGCAGTAGCGATATACGGCGACGCTATAGGCTTCCTTTAAAACGCTCCAACGTTTCGTCTGCGCGCCGGCGCTTTACAGTTTCCTCTATAACGGCTGGCAACAGCGCGGGGGCAGCTAACTGAAATCTTCGCACACGTATATCGCTGTCACATTCGTAGGTGCACAAAGAAGGAACCATACCCACTAGAATCGGCTAAAAGATAAAATAAATAAGGCGTATTGGGAGCAGTTGGCAAAAAAAAAGAAAGAAAAGCGAATAGTTTACGGGAGGAGTTTTATTTAGATGTCAAAAAGCTGGAACAGCTTCAGAAATATTGCCACAAGTCGCAATGGTCTTAATCCGGTCTGAAAAATATATTCGTGTGTGTGGGGGGGGGGGGGGGGGGGGGGACGCTACTCAAAGGTTATTCGGTATCGCGTGTGTATGGGTCAGGCCTGGTTGTGATTGGCGGTTGTCTTAAGAAAGATATATTGCCGTATAGATGGCAGCGCTAGTGGAAGAAAGAAGTCAGTGGGGCAAAAAGAAAATAAACGGAGACGAATGGGACAGCGAGAGAAAAAAAGCGCAGTAGCAGCAGCGACTGACACGGTTCTCACACTCCCGAGAGCAGCAAGATTTATGCCGCCATTTAGAACGGCAATACCGCAGTCACGACGACGGTGCAGCGAAATTTTCGGAGCTAGAAACGATGACCATTTGACGAGGACGACAGGAAGAAAAAGATGGGGAAAATGACGTAAGGAATGTGTCTGCCCCGCAGGTGTGTGGTTGGTGGAAGAGGGATGCATTGACTGCAGGTCCTTCGGGACCCCGTAATGCCGGTGCTTAGAGAAAGAAGAAAGGGGGGGGGGGGGGGGGGGGGCGACGCCACCCCAACGCGGCGGCGGGGCGTCTATTATGTAAGGCGCATACTTCCATTAATCCGATCGGCGCTGGAAGGCCGCCGCGAGGGCGACAAAAATCCGGCCATAAATATGCGCGCCTCAAGCGGCCGCGACGGCAGCGCACCACGCGGCCGCTTGTCCGCCGGGGACAACAAAAACAAGAGACGATGCCGCCGCGTAGCTCGGAACACAAACCGCCAGACAAGGGCCGATGATGACGAGTCGGCCATGAGAAAAGCAAGAGCGCCTCGAGTGACGCGAGACACTACCACATCCCTCCCTATCGAAAATTCCGCCGTAGGACGGACGACGGCCCGCAGTGCTGCGTGCGTGCGTGCGTGCGTGCCAGCGCGTAGCTCTCGTGGCGTCAGGTCGTATAATATAATATAGGCAAGTGCGCCCCGTCCCAACGCGGCTGCGACGCCGCCGCAGCGCCTGCAGTCCCGAGCGCGCGCGAGGTGCTGCCGATTATTACAGGTTTCCACTTCGCCATTCCCTTCACTCTCTCTCCCTCTCTTTATGACAAGCTTTCACCCTCCGACGCCGCGACTGCAGCGTCCCTCGCCCGTTCCTTCCTCCCGCAACAAGCAGTGCTGTAACACGCACAGCCGGGTCCTGCCCCGCTGCATCCCGAGTGTGCCTCTCCCCCTCGTCGTTTTTTCCCTTTGTCGCTGCAAGGCGTCTTCTTTCTCCTCCTCGCAGCTTATTGCATACCGCGACCCTCGCTACTTTCTTCGGCGTGAGGACGAACGACCGACTGCCGTGGCTCCTCCAGCCCTGCACCGCCTTCGTGAGGTCGAAATTGGAAAACCTCCATTATTGCCCCCCCTCCCTCCCCCTAGCAATTGCAACCCGCAAATCTCGCGATGCGCGTGTGACGTGGTTTCTTCTACTTCGTCTTCCCTTCCCTCACTTGCACACTCTCTCCGCCGCAACCAGCGCCTTGCGGCACAGACGGACCACTTGATGGAACACGCGTTTAAATTTCCTTTTTTGTTCTTCTATAGCGCCGCCGCCACCTCTGCCGCTGCTTGTGTGGGTAATAACAACAATCGCTAGAACAACGCCACCGCCGCCGTCATTAAGAGTCGCAACGGCGAATGCCAGGCGGGGAAGAAAAAACAAAGGCGTTATTTGGGCGTACGTATATGTATGTATGTACGTAACTGAGACCGGTCAGTGACTGCGGGTTCGGCCCACCCCTCATTTCGGGGGGAAAAAAAGAATAACTGACGCACTATCAAGATGACTTCGCGCCGCCGCTCGCACTCGGCAGCGCGCGGCCCGTCTAATCACTCAACCGCGGCGAAAGACTGTCACTCTAGGCTAGTCACGGGAAGCGGTAATAGTAGCAGCTAATAGTTAGGCGGCTCCTCCTCCAACGATCCGTTCAGTTCTGGACATCGGTAGCTATAGCCTGTTTCCGGATGCGAATCAGAAACGGATCAGCGCGCTCATGACAGACAGTGAGGCATAGTAGTCGAGACTATGAATCCTGCTGCAATGATAGCGCGTTGTCAGGCGGGTGAGATAACGGGTGTGGACATTCGCGGCAGAGTGGCTTCGTGCGGATAATTGCAGCGTTACGTTACGTTGTTGGTTCTTCGAGCTGTGACGCTTTCTTTCTTTACCGGCTTCGCTAGTTAAGTGTGTGGACGCAGGAAGTTGTTTGGGCGATCGTGTAATGAAAGGCTCCGTTTTCGGACACTGCAGCAGCGGGAACGTGTTCGCCGGAATTCACGGAAGTAAATTCCATACACGTCACGGTCAGATAGGTCGTCTTTCTATTGCGCTCGATCAGAAACTGGTGCTAAAGGCGCTCATCCATGCGGGACATCCAAGAGCGCTACAAAAGCCGGAGAGACAGCTCTGCACGCATCCAGCAGCGCAGAGCTCATGGTGGGGATGGTTCCGTAGCGAATACCATGGCAAGCGGGATGGAGGAGAACTTCGTTCTAAAACCGCCCATATTACTGAGTAAACGCTTTAAAGGAACCCATTCCGACAAACGACGCCGCGGTGTCTCGGTGGTTATGACGTTCGGCTTGCTGACCCGAAAAACGCGGGCTCGATCCCGGCCGCGGCGGTCGCATTTCGAAGGAGGCGAAGTTCTAGAGGCCCGTGTACTGCGCGATGTCAGTGCGCGTTAAAGAAAACCAGGTGGTCGATATTCGGAGCCCTCCACTACGGCGTCCCTCATAGCCTGAGTCGCTCTCGGACGTTAAACCCCATGAAACCATTCCGACAATCCATGACGGGCGTAATGTGGCAGCCACTGAGCGTGAGCGGCTTTCTTTTCCTTTATTTGTTCTTGTTTCCAAGACAACCTCTCCCAGTGGCAGCTGAAGCTAGCAAAGATGTATCGGAGGTCTCTTCACCCCAACTCCTGTAACACCTGCATCAGACGTTTGCTGCATTAATTCAGCGCCACCGGCCCCACGAAACTGCAATACTCCCGCACCCTTCCAAACAATAAACGCCACTCCTGTGACGTGTGCAAGACACGGCGGAGATGTAGGGCGAATGGGTGCCGGGTCGCAAGATAAAAGAAAAGAGACACCCGTAAACACGTCAGCGCTCAGCCAGCAAGGCGGAAGGAGCCGAAGAAGAAAGGACGCCACCACCCTCGCCTGTGCCGCCCGTAAATTCGGGCGCACATATGCGACGCCCAAGTGAGTGAGAAGCAGAGCGGGCCTCGTCGTCCCCCGAGCGAAGGTGTGTGGGAGCCACCCCGCGAGCTCAACAAAGGCACCTGCGCTCCGGTCTGGGCCGTCTGGCCCGAGTCTGACCCGGGGTTCTCTGGGGCAGTCGTGGGTAGAAAGGAGCACTCCCCCCTCGCCTCCCATGCCGGCAGGAGGGAGAACTGCGGGGACTCTTCCCCCCCCCCCCCCCCCCCCCCTCGTATGGGTGCCGCTCCGAAGGGACGCGCCCCGGCTTCTTCTCCCCCGCATCTCTCATGGCTCCTTGAATGCATCTCCCCCTTTCCCGACCCCGCATATATGTACGGCGCATAAAAGAACCGCGGCCGAAATAAACAACCCCCGCCGGCCGCGACGCATAAGGCCACGATATGCCTGCGAACTTCTCTGTGCGCGTGATTGTTACGAAAAAAAGAAAACTTCTATTTCGTTTTTTATCCTTTCTTGCCGAGATTTTAGCGCCGCCACCTCGACCCCCCCCTCTCTCTCTCCTTGGGGCGAAGAAAAGGAATCTCAACCTCGGCACCCCATCTTCAAGGCCGCCGCATTGAAATCTCGTGAACGACGGCTCAGTCGGCTTCTTATTCCTTTCTCATGCGGCAGCGGAGGGCGCATATAGGCTCCCAAAGCATCGCCGGGTGGCGCTGCTGCGCCTGATGTGCAGCGCCATCTATGGGAGAAAAGTAGAAACTGGGGCGCTGCTCGCTGCTCGCGCTGCTTTCACCACGCTTCTTTGCACGCGCGCTTCCTTGCACGTGCGCGCGCCCGCGCTGTCGCGATGTGTCGCCTGCATGAGCCCCAATAAGATCGTTCAGACTGACGCGCAGTACTGCAATGCAAACTTAATTAAAGGGGGGAAACTGATTAGTCGCGTCTACTGTGTGGAGCAGACGGTCGACGATGAGGAGGCCCATTTGACTGTAAAATGCGTTTCTCGAGTGAGTATTAACGTCGTACTGTATGACATGTAACTAGAGGTAAGTCCACGGTATAATTATATGCTCGAAATATGCGAAGTACTATCAGCTGTGAGAAATAAAGCGAGACACTTGTTGATCGTAGTTGTCAGTTGTTGCATGCGATGCGCAGGGCGATCCACTTACGTGCGAGTCGAAAGGACATGCGACCAGGCAACAGTTCGTCAACATTCTACTCCACCTTGGGGGAACCCCCTAAACATTTGACCACCATTGTTCACACTTGCAAGTGCGACCTGCGGGTCGCCTTCTTGCTTGAAACGAAAACTCTCCGGAATAACATTGCTTGCGCGCTTTCGAGAATTTCGTCTGCTTTGACCGCGTCTCCTGCACTCGCGCTCGGTGCGATTCTCAATGCACTACGGTGACCAGGAGGATGTCGTGACGGTATTGATGTGCACCGCAGTCGTATAAGCGTCATGATGACAGCGACAGCGGCGCGCTTTTTAGGGCCGGCCTGCCGACCTGTTTGCCTGCCGCCGCCGTCAGAAAAATACGCCAATATTGTTTGTTCGCGTTCATACCAAACCCTGGAGTAGAGCAACGTCAAAAATGAATCATTTTTGAGGATCGTTGGCCAATACCGAGCTGCTGGTAGAAGCGATAACTGCGATACAAGCATATTTCTTTTCCAAAGCCGCTTTGCTGATGCCCAGTGCTGCTCGCCTGTTGTTACCTGGCTCCGCAGTTAAAGGCATCACGGAAATCGGTCACGTCTTTGTTTTATTATGTGACGGTGAACATAGTAAAACGGTGACGCGAGTAGCACCTTTATTACAGCGCTGGCCAGTTCCGAAGTGCCCTCAGCTACAGCATCGGTGCGAAATGATTAGGCTTAGCGACGACTACGGCAGCGAGGGAGCAGCGCAGCTCGTCGCCCGGCGTGGCCGCGGGCGACGTCGTTGCCGAAAGCTCTACTGTCCGCGGACGGCGTCATTGCCAAAAGCTCCACTGTCTCGCCGATTAGTTCAGCGGCTTGCGACTCCCAGTCGCAAGGCTGGAAAATCGAGCAGCGAGCGACTTGCCTGCGCGTCGTCTGTCACTTTTTTCGTGCATGGTAGGGACAGACTCACTGGCTCTCCGAAGAGCGCGGCCGCATACTCGCGTGTTCGCGGTAAGAGTGGATCACCGTGTACATACTCTTTGGTTTTTACATTACGGCCTTCGTACTACCTCCTTTTTGCTTCGCTGAGACCGCGTCTGTCAGCGCGAAGATTGCGCCAAGCGCGACTCTCCCGTCGCACGTGCACACAAAGCTAGCAGGGCGTCTGCTACGGCGCCGCCCCGAGTTTCCGCTGCTCGCCGCTGCGGCGCTGGCGTCGCGCTCCCAAACTTGAGCTTGGGTTCCCTATACTGCGCGTCCTCGAGGGTTCTCTCCCCCCCCCCCTCCTCCACCCCCTCTCCCGTCGTGACCCTGCTGCCTCGAGGCGCTGCTGCTGAATGCCGCGATGTGAGGTAAGCGAAGAATGCCCGCGGCGGCCACGGGGAGGACGCAATGGACGATGGGCCGAGCGGCGTCGGTTGACCCCCGCTACTCCCGTGGCACGAAATGTATGAGCGCCATATCCGCATGCGCGCGCTATATATCCGGCGACGCGGGCGACCCCGCGGGTGAAAACACAAAGCCAGGAAATTTGGGAAAGGGCTGTCGTAATTTCAGCAGCGATCGCCTGGAGCGTCCCTTAATGACGAGAGATATCTGATCGGGCGTCGCGTGCGTCACACACACACACACACACACACACACACACACACACACACACGCGCGCGCGCGCGCACGCACGCACGCACGCACACACACACACACACACACCCGCACACCCGCAGCGGTGGTTCAGTGGTTACGGCGCTCACCTGCTGACCCGAAGGACGCGGGTACGATCCGGCCGAGGCGGTCGCATTTCGCTGGAGGCGAAATTCTAGAGGCCCGTGTACTGTGCGATGCCAGTGAGCGTTAAAGAACCCCAGGTGGTCGAAATTTCGGGAGCCCTTCACTACGGTGTCTCTCATAGCCTGAGTCGCTTTGGGACGTTAGACCCCCTAAACCACACACATGCGCGCGCGTATTTAATTTAACCGAAAAGATAGGCCTACCGCTGAGACACAGGACTGCAGCGGCGTGGGCCAAAGGACAAAAGTGACATTTTCGCTGAAATTAAGGACAGAAAGCTGGATTCCGGCAGAAAATGACATGCGTGGAGCCCGATGGAAAGCTAAGCCTCGCGACCACTCGGAAACGAAGAAGTACCAAATATGGGAAGCAAGATCGTCGACTGCCGGCGTCTACGAGCGTACAAGTTCTCTCCGTGGCCATGAACACACCCGTCTTGACCGACAAGTTTTCTGGCGTTCCTGGTCATTCGCGAACGAACAAAATGAGAAAAAAGTAGAGGCCTCCGTTCTGCGTTCTTTTGCTCAGGACTTCTCCATATGCCAGCACTCTAATAGTAACACCCAAGAAACCGCCTTTCCCGATGAAAAAAAAAAAAAAAGGAGGGGGGGGGGGAAGAAAAACGTGTAAAATGATCTCTCTCCTGTTTCGGTTTGCACAGCTAAAGCTCCGTGAGCCGTTAAAGTCGTGTTCCTCCTGCCGCTGCACTGCAACGAAGGGAAGTGTTTTATAAATAAAGTCCCGCCTCCGCCCAAGACGCAAATTACGCTCGACGCGCTCCGACAACCCGAACCCAGCAACCGTACACACCATACACACAATACGCCCGCCCCTATTAGGATGCGCTTCAACAGAGGGCGGCACATCTCCCGGATGAGTCACTCGCAACACTGTGCGTCAGCTCGTATAGTTTACATACGTGCGTGCATTATCATTGTTTCACGAAAAAGAGAGCCGCTCCCCCGCCGGAGGTGGTGCGCGCGTAACATCACAATGACAGCGGGGCACCACGGCGGCGAATTAGGCATGCGAACGAACGTACGCGCCCGTCGACTTGCGCGCCTTCCGCGTCCCGCGCGCCCTCTGGGGCCGGCGTGGGCACAGCGGAGCGACAAAAGGGACGCCCTCGGGTCACTCGCACCGCAGCGACCCGTGGCGCTGTGCGCGTTAAGCCAGGGCGGAGAGAAAGCACCGGAGCGTTTCTCGTCCTTTCCCGCCAGGCGTAGGCACGAAGACGACCCTCGAAAACGGGACCGCTCGTCGTAGTGTGTACCTTCTGCCCGGAAGAAGCCAGGACGTGCCGTCCGTTGGCGGTTGAGCCTTGATATCTGAGCTGCCCGTTTCTGAAGACTGGCGTCTGGCAGAGATTTAAACGCCAGGGGGGCTTACCCGTTACGCGGCGCGACGGCAGTAAGGCAACGACCTAAATAAAAAGCGAAGGTAGGAAGCGTTGCCAGTTTTTTTTTTTATTATTATTATTTACTTGGTCAGTCTGAGAGCACTAGCCGCATGTCCGTAGCCCTAAGTTACCGTAAGATACAGGAAACCGTATAGGCACGAAAGCACTACAGTACGGGTTCCTATAACGAGGCGGATGGACTGGACATGTTCGAGCTCGACACCGTGCGACAGCTCCTTCTTGTACGACAACGCCGCTTGGAGTCACAGCGTGGAAAAGGACGCGTAATTGGCATGGGACGATGCGATGTGAATTCGGCGCTTGGTGCCAAAGCTTACTCCCCGTTAGGGCGCGCTTTCCCGCAAAGCACAGAACTCAATCGTGCGGAAATGCGATGCGCGACAAGCGTTACATTTTTAAGGAGGTTATCCGCTATGTTTTTGTTGTTGCTGAAGCTGCCTTTCCACTGAGTTCCGATTGCTTTCTGCGCATGCGCGAAGCAAAAGGAATAATGACGAAAATTGGGAGGGGCTTAGCTGTTATTCGAATATTCGCAGGCTTTCGTGAGCTTTTATAGGAATAGGAACACACTGAACAAATGCAGCACTCACGGTATGCGGCGCCAGCGCACGGCACTCAAGGAGAGCTGCCTATGCCCAGGTCAGCTCCGACGGACATTCGCGACATGCTGGCGAAGTGTAGAGGCAGCAATGGCAGCAATGGAAGTGTAGAGGCAGCAATGTCGGGAGCTCTGTTGACGAAAACTCGTCAAGCGAGCGACGCCTGACCTCGCGGTATAGTTTTGCGCGCGGGCTCAACAGACGCGAATTTCAAGATATCTCAGCGGAGTACGCATCGCACACGCCAAAACTCTTGGACGCCAAACACGAGGTGAAAAAAAGAAAAATAGCGGTAAAATATGCCTTCATTAAAGGCAGCTGCTACTCTTTGGAGTGCGAGAATCCGTGCTTTAGCACACGACAAAAATGTCCGCTCGAGGCTGACGCCCGCAACGAGGCCCGCCACTGTCCACCAGCGCGCGGCAGAGCCGTTCTCAAGACTCGCGACGAGCGGCCTTTCTCACGGCTGAGACGAGGAGGGGACAGCGAGCGAACGCGGCCGCGGAAGCGCTTCCGCGCTCGCGCCGAAAGCGATGTCCCGCATAATGAGGACCACGTACACTGCCTAGTCCACGGTGGTCGCGTTGCGACACGACGCCCCTCTTCACAGCCAACCGAGGCACGTGAGAAGGCCAACAGTGCCACCGACAACGACGTCGACGCTGCAGACAAAGCAGCCTGTTTAGCGAGGGCACCAACTTCGCTCATAAGGTGAGCCTGCCACGCGATTCATTTGCTTGACGGTGTTGATAATGATAATTGTTGCGAACACGGTAGTATGCGCCATCTACCGTCGCATGCGCGAACCTGCACGTGAGCGTTACTCAGCTCAAGTCGCGGGTAGGCAGTAATGCAGTCGAATCTCGTCATAACGAAGTTGAAGGGGACCGTCGATGACTTCGTTATAGCCGTTGCTTCGTTATAGCCCGTGTTGACTGAGCTTCCAAGGGGAATGGGCCCGGCGATTACTTCGTTATAGCTTTGTTATAACCCGTGTTGACCGAGCTTCTTAGGGGAATCGTCATTCATTCGTTACATCCATTACTTCGTTATCAACCGTTTCTTTATAGCGAGGTTCCACTGTATTTGTTCTTCCTCGACGAATTCGGTCGAATGAAGCGTCCATGCACGAAGTCATTCTGCGCTCTGCACACCACAAAGCTGCTGTATACGAGTCCAGCCTGCAAGACCTGCTCTTCTTAATTGGTAAAAAAAGAAAAAAGAACACTGCGATAACAAACGTTGGCCTTAGTGACACCCTTTAAGCGCACAAAACATTCGGATTGTTCCCTACAAGACAGAGCGTGAGGTGCGCTCTCGCGCCGCCTCTCCGCGCGGGATGTCTTCCGGCCAGCCGCCATTACAAAGCATTCCCCGCGCTTTGTACTGATTCGAACAGTAGTGACTTTTTTCCCCTCGAAGCTTTCTGCGATTGTCTGCAGCCGTGATTCGCGCTCTGCGAACACAGTCACGAGATCCGTCGACCTTCTGACACCGATCTACTTGAACAGAAGGCAGATTACCACCGTCGTATGCCAGCGGGTTTCTTCCGCGTGATAGCCAATTCCATATAATAGCACAGCGAGCAGGAACAACAGCAACTGGAGCGTCCGTCCCGTCATGCAACGGGCGCCATTAAAACGCGATCTGACGAGCAATCGGCCGACGCTGCGAATCCCATATAACGAACGCGCCAACTAAAAACACGAGCCCGAAACGAGATCAGAGTTCTTCGGTTCCAGCGAACTCTGCGCGACCTCTGAATTGTGACAGCCTTAACAATCAGGCTCGACGAAGTTGCGATCAGCAATCCACGCACGAACCCAAAATAGGAACGACGCACGCACAAACTCACTCAGCCGCCGTTCAAACGGCAACAGCGAATCGCCGCGGCACTCTACAGGTCTGTAGAATATCCCAGGAAAGTACGGATGGGAATTCAAGTATGCTGCGGAGAAGAGCAGCGCCATTACGGCTCGGCCGTTTTGTAATCGGTTCGCACGGGTGAACAAAGCGCTCTCTAAACAAGGTAAGCGCCGTGATCCACTGACCCCTGCGCACACTATCAAGACGCTCCAAAGGCCGCGATAGACGCGCGGCTGTTTATTAGAAATGAAGGTTAAGTGAGTCCGGTGCGGACTTCTCCTTTCCCCTCCCCCTTTCTTTCTTTCTTTCTTTCTTTCTTTCTTTCTTTCTTTCTTTCTTTCTTTCTTTCTTTCTTTCTTTTCATTTCCGTCTCCTCGGCGCGGGGTGCCGACGCTGTCCCTCTTCTGCAATCACCTCGCCAGCAGTGACCGCTGGGGCGCTCTTCCCCGGTCCGGCCGGCCGGCCCCGCGGCCACTGCGGCTGACTGCCGCCTCCGCCGAAAAAGCGCTCCATCCATTAACGTCATTTAAACCGGTCCGCAGCGGCGACCCGGTCCCCGCGGGCTGCACTGGCGAGCACACAATGGTAGCTTTTCTCTTTGCCAGGTTGGGACCGCCTGTTGTGGGCGCCTATAGTGACGTCATCGGCGCCCATCGCGTACGGCCCAGTGCACACCGACCCGATCCCTTCCACTAAAATGGGGAAAAAAAAATAAAAAAAAAACATGGATGTGGTAGCTAAGGGGTGGAGGTGGACTGGGGAAGAGAACCTAATAAAATACCGACGCATACGGCCTGAAAGAAAACGCGTCAGGTCACGTAGACGTATTCAGAAACGTGCTGAGACGACGCTCCACTATGCGACGATGCACTGAGGCAGTGCAACAGAGGGCTATTTCGAGACGTGCGAACAATGTCGCGAGGAGTCGAGAAGAGGTTCCAAGGAGAAGTGCGTGAGATACTGAGGTCGCTCCGAAAGGCTGACACGCAAGACGCGCTACGTGAAACCTCTCACCCCACAAAAGGCACACCACGCAGTTTCTCTGAAGCGCCTACAAAGGCTAGCGGCAATGACAGTTGTTGATACACGTTCTAAAACAAACTATGCGAGAAATTAACAATGTTGGCGCTCTTCCCAGCGGCCTACACGAGGAGGCTACTAATGTGACAGGTATGCGCTAGTCCGCTATAACAGGCGACGTGATCAACTCGCCCACCGATACGTTCTTAGCGACGCCTACGAAAGCCGCACATAGGACACAGTGACGATCGGGCAGGCGGCATTCGGGTTCTGAGATTCAGAACTCACGCTTCCAGTCGCGTGATCTAAAACCTTGAGGCAGACAACAAAAACGCCCGCACAGAAAAACCTGTCTCGATGTACTGCGCACCCCATATCCCAAACTGAAGTTCTAGATATAAAACCATGCGCTACGATGGCTCGGTAAAGCCGTTGTTCGGATAACGGTATAGCGCTCACGCTGAGCCTAGTCACCGGACCGCAGAGGACGCGCAGTGCTTAAGTGCTTAAAAAAAAAAACAAATCCTAGGACACATTAACCACGCGACACTTGCCCACGAGAAACGATGATAAGAAGAAAAAAAAAGGGGGAGAATACGGCACAGAAAGTGAGATGGAAGCGGGCAGGTGGCGTTTCTTCGCGACGGGCTCAAAAAGACGGCCTTTCTTTTATCGCCTCGACGATCGAGCTCCTTTATTTTTACCGCGCCGGTTCCCAAAAAGGCTGCAGAGCGAAGCAAAAGAAAAAAGCGAGCTTTACCGCAGCAAAAGGCGGCGGCGGCGACGCCTGTGCAGCGCGGGTCGGCGCTGCGTGTGGGCGAAGCCCGCAGCGCACGCAGCCCGACGCGAGCGGCTTCGAGGAGGGAAGACGCCGGCGCGCCGATGTGGGTCAGCTGCTGCCGCCGCTGCAGAGAGCGACGATGAAGGCACCATTGTGCCGCGTGTGGTGCGCGGGCCAACGACGCCTGTCGCCGGTCTGAACGCTGACGCTTCGAAAGCTTCGCGTGGCGGAGAAACTGGAGGTGGCGGCTGCTGCCAGGGAGGGCAGGGGTGGTGGCGCACTTTCCTCCACTAAAGAGAGAGAACAACGCCGCGTTTTGGAAGAAGCAGACTGACTGTGGAGCGCGTATAATATGCGCCACCCTGAAACGGGCGTGCTCGCAGTATGGCTCCGTTTCTTCGGTTCTTGGCGCGGCGGCTATCAGGCGCTTGATGTACACGGCGCCAGCGACGGGGACGCGCTTTTCGGGGCAGTCCTCGGTCTTCCCTTCCATAGGGCGCGGTGTCGACGCCTTACTGAACTCTCCGAGCGGCGCAGATGGTGGCGTATATGGGCTTCCCCCTTCATAGCAGCACCGACTTTCCCGTTTTGCCTTCTTCGTCACGAAGAACATTACGGGGCACAGTACCACCTCTTTTCTTGCGCCTCCGAGGTGGGACCACTGCGGCTGCAGGGAGAAGCAAAACGGCACTAGTGTACTACTCCACCTTCGTCCTTGTAACGGACCGGCGAATGAAAGGGGGACGCACACCTGGACTTCGTGTGTTTCACGGACGACAATCTCCGTGGGTGTCACGGGGAGCAACGCATCCGCCACAGACTTTGCCTGTCGAGAAATTAAACTAGCGACAATAACACCAGACGAAAAAAAGAACGGGGGGGGGGGGGGGGGGGGAGTAGTCTCGGAGAGAGTGATACGCAGGACCGGAAGCTGGAGACGCGAACAGACGTTGTGAGCGTATAAGAAAACAGAAGGCGCTCGCTCTTGCAAGGGAAGCGAATTTGCTGCGCCCACGACCGCAGGAACAACGCGAGGCAGTGTACATTGACGACCGGGGGCTTTTTTCTCTTTGAAAGCGCTCGTCGACCGGCCTGATGCAGTTTCCCCACGTAAGTATAGTGCTGGCAGCAGCGGTGTGCTTAGAGAGTGGGCAGCACCCGCCCAGGTTGCGGAGACAACAGTTCGTTCTTATCACGGCGCACTGTGTACTAGCATGCATGTTTAGAGTGGCAGCGTGGTCGACGAAGCGGATGGTGTGGTAAACTTGCAGAGCTGCTGCCAGCATTTGAGACGCTCCTGAGCGCGCCCGAGCAATCGCGCCATAAATGTTTCCTGCCAGTGGTGGAGAATACTGGCGTACACCAACATGACTGCACTACACCCGCCTCACGCCCAGCTTTGCGCGATCTCAAACACAGGAGTCAGTCACGTGACAGATATTAATCCCGGCGCTCCTTTCAACCCTCCTGGCTACGCAGTACAAGCGCACGATGAAAACAAACGCAGGTTCAGAAGCGTCACAGATGTCGCTGAAAACGCTCGTTTCTGTCCGAATTGGCGAAGAAAATTGTCTCTGTCCGAAGAGAATTGGCCCTATGCGACTGCGCTATGTGCTTATGAGCGCCACAGCTGATTTCACGTGCCTCACTTAGTCGCAAGCCAAACTGGCAGTACACATATTCCACTCACGATATTTACAAATCAAAAGGGACGAATATTTGTTTGAATTACGCGAAGTTTGAATTAGGGCAAGCCTTTCATAATTACACCCGACGTTGACTGGAAGAAATAACCAGTTCGAATAAAGCGGAAGTTCGAATTAGCGAGATTTCATCGTACTGGCGTGTAAAGGGATCTTTAGAGCAACTACGAACTTCGCAAGATAGTTTACTGCATTACAGATAAGCACGGAGAAATCGGCCCCCAAAACAGCCGGAAAACAGACTTTCCCGCCGTCATTTCGCGACACATGCGGACAAGTTGGGCGTCGCAAGCTACGTTACGGGTCTTTCGCCTCGCAACAGAAGCAGGCGCATGACGTCAGCAGTAGTGCGCGGAGCGGGCACGCTCACGCGCGCGATCCCCGCAGCCAGATGCGAGAGGCTGCGGATGTGCGCGGGCGAAAGAAGTGGGTCACACGGCGCGCGGGGACTTTCTCCGCTGCCACCGAAACAGCTGGGCGCCCGTATACGTGACGTCAGGCGAGGTGCGATAGAAAGGCGGCCAACCGGAGGTCACCGCCGTGGCGAAGCAATGTCCCGAAATACTGACGCGATGCGTGCACTGACCGAGGACAACGCCTCCACAGCCTTCGCGCGTGCGTGTACGATCGCCTCCGTGTGCGCTTCCTCAACGGAAGGTAAAGGCTCGCGGCAGCGCTGAATGTACGCGCGAGTTGGTGCGTGAAAAATAAATGATTAAGGCGGGTGATGCTACGTTACCGTAATTTTCGTAGTTAGAACTATAAAATTTCACGCACTGCGGCCGTCAGCGAACAAAACGCGAGAGCATGGTATTCGATGAATTTAACATAGCGGCGAAGCGCCACCACAGTAGGGAGCAAAAATTTACGGGGCGCAGAAAAAGAGTACACACATTTCAACGCCGTCATGCTAGCTAATCAACTGAAGCTATTGCAAGTATCAGCGGTCATGCCTCCTTCGCTTGATCGCTGCCGATACCGGTCGACTGGCTCGCGAGGAAACGGTAAAAAAAAAAAAAAAAAAAATTGTCCACAAGCACACCCAGTCTGTAAAATTTGCGATGCCGACGGTAAAACACGCTTCGGGAGATGCCCGAAGAATATCATAGCAGCGTAAACACTCTCGCTGCTCCTGTTTGAAAGCTTTGTTTCCGAGAGATCCTGGGCCGGCAAAGCATTTCCAAGGTATATCTCAACGTTGCCCCTAGTAAATCACATCCTCAAGCACATGATTCACGAGCAAAAGCATAAACGAAAAGAAACCTCAGAAGATAACCTGTGCGTCCACATCTTATCATTTCGCCCTTTGTTTTGGAACGCTTAGGCAAATAACGGCCGAAGTGCCAAGGAAGTGCCACAACGAATTGAGAAGAGCGATAAATGACGTCTATATCGCCTCTGTTTGCGTCCGGCCATTAGCGCGATACACAGGGCCGAGCGCTGGCACTTGAAACGTGTATATACACACATAAACACGACACCCAAGGTTATTTGCAAATCGGTAATGATACCTCGAACAACAACAACGGTGGTGTCGGGTTACCACGTTAGAAGAAACGACAGGAGTTACTCAGATATGTGGCAGGGGACCAAATACATCCCCTATAAGGGATCCTCCCGACTCACTAGGCTGACTTAAATTACAGGTTTGTGCCCCGCCCCCGTGTAGGAAGTAACGCGCGGAGATATATTGATCGCAACCACCTGTTTGTAATAGTGCGCATATGGGACGCCACCATTAAGCCAGCGGTTCATTCCCGCAGGAGCCACGGACACCATACGACGGCAGCTGACGACAACGACCATACAAATGAAGACTTCAGGCAGAGTTAAGTCTTTCCCCTGAAAGCCCGTAAGACTTCCTCTCAAAAGTCCCACGAAGCAGTCTCACTGTCCGTTACTCGAGACCTGATACTGCTCCGTTTCGGTGGAACAGGTGTCCAGCTGCCCTCCCGGGACCACCGTGGAAGCGCGCGCGCAAGAGTTGAAGCCGTGCCAGACACAACCACCATAAGCAGCGCGCGTCGACTCCGAAGTGCAAAGCGCGGCGGGCGGCTGTTTGTTTTTTTTTGTTTTTTCACGCCAACACCGATTGTTCGCTTTCTTCTCACGCAGCCGCCGCCGCGGCTGCTGTAGAGTTAATAAACTCAGGGCCGTTTCGGGCAGGGCGTTCTTTCGAAGCCAGACGTGCCAAAACCGACGCGCCGCCTTCGACGGCGGCGCTTCACAGCTTTCCCGCGCCCTTTCTCCGAGAACCCGTCGAAGACGAGACGACGTCGAAAGAAACCCACGGACAGAAGACGGCCCGAGCGACGTGCAATTAATCAATCGGGAGACGTTCTTCCCAACGCCGCTCGTACAGTGGCTGCCACAGCGAGACAAATAAAACTTAAAGAAAGAAAGTAACAGAGAATCGTAACAAAGTGGAGAACGGATGGAAAGTTACGCACGAAGATATCGTCTCAAGGGCAAAAGTTCGCGGCGCAGGGCGAAAGAGACGGCCGACTCGAAAAAAGCTGCCCTTCATGCATGCGTGGCTTCGCTGAGCGGAGGCATAGGAAAAAAGCATTGAAGGACTATGGCGGAGGCCCTCACTCCCTCACCCTTCCAGCTGCCCGTGCATGCTACGCGTAGGGGCGAAGGAGGCACGAAGCTGAGATCTATCATCGCGGACTCGTCTCGGATCACCCGCCGCGGGCTGCGCGTGAGAAGGAGGAAAAATGAATTAACGAGCGAGACGCTCGGGAAGAGAATAATGGCGGATTAAGTAACGACCGGCGATGATAACGCGCCAAAGGCTTAAACACAGCGAGGTCGGCGAAAGGGGGGGGGGGGGGGTAAGAAGGCGAGGAGGGTGTTGAGAAGACGGAGGGCACGAATCTCCAACAAGTATACGCTTTAGCGATGCGAGATTAAACAGGTCCGCGATCTCGCGCGGGTTCGCCCGCGCATTGCGATTGGGGGAAGACTTTGATTAGAGCTCCGCGAAACCGCGATGAGGCGGGAAATAAATAGGAATGGTATCGGGAAGGGGGAAAAAAAGGTAGACGAAAGACCTGAAGGCGGCCGAGTAATGAAGAACGAGTCGAGAGAGGTGCTGGCCGGGCCGCGACTCGCTACCTCCAGCGCCACCGCCAGCACCCCCCTACCCTGATGTTAGAGCCGACAACGGACAGGAACAGCTTACAATTATGTCCGGGGCCGCCGAAGTGTTAGGTCGGTCCATTACTCCTGCCCTTCCCCTCCCCGCTGACGACTCTCACTCCCTCGCCACTTTAATGTGGTGCCAGCCTGCGGCTTCGAGTAATGAACTCGACAAAGGAAAAAACAAATGAATAAAAGAAAGAAACCGCCAAGAATAAAGCGCTTGGGCGCTCTCAAACCCGAGTGCAAAGATAACGACAACAGTAAAGAAAAAAGCAAGGGGGGGGGGGGGGGGGGTCAGAACAACAGCGAAGCACGCGCGGGGCTCCGCTTCACCCGGCTCGGCGCCGCTTTCGAACCGGGGGCAACATTCTTCGCTCGGCGGCACGTCCCGAGCAACACCTCGGCCCAATCAGTGCCAGCTTATCGACTCGTCCCATCTTCGACGGACGCGCTGGAGGCGAACATCGAGAGAGAGGAAGAGGGGTGAAGAAGAAGAAACGACGCCAGCGCCGCCGTGGGCCAAGCCACGGGGAGGCGCGGCGAGCACGGGCATTATAATACCACACAGGCGAGCGAGGACGGCGAGGAGGCGAAAAGTGTGCACGATTCAGGGTAGCCGAGAGAAAGAGGGAGGGAGAGTGAGTAAAGACAAAAGTGAGGTATAGATAGAAAAAAAAAAAAAAGAAAGAGAGAAAACAACGACGAAAAGAGAAGCGGGCGAATGCAAAACGACGATGCCGGTCGGCGGGCACGAGGCGCAGGCAGCTCGAGAGACGGACGAGGCAACTAGCAGTTACAAATGATTAAGGGCACCTAGGATTAGAAGGAGAGAGAAAGCACGGGAGGGAGGGAAGAAGAAACTTCCAGAAGGGGCGGGAGAGCGGGCAGCACCGCAAGTTGTACTGCGCACGCCTTTTGCAGGGCGAAGGGGGGGGGGGGGGGGGGGGGCGAGGCTAATCAAAACAGAGTCAAAAGGAGGGTCGCGGGGAGAGGAGTTGGGCCGTCGGCAGAAAGCGGCTCTGGCGGTTTGGCCAAAAGTGGGCGGGAGAGGCCCCGCTTCCTGAAAGCGAAAACACGCAGCGCGAGGAGCGGGCGAGCAACGCGCTCGGCGTCGGACGGTCGGGGAGGCGAACTGGGCACGGTCCCGGAGGTATCCGGGTCCTCCGTCTCCCGTCCTTGGTCAGGGACGCCTCCTCCTTTTCCGAGGAACGACGACGACGCCTACGACCGCGAACGGCCTCACACGGCTGCCAGGCCCGCTCGCTCGGTCCGGAGACACACTCTTCTAGAACATCGTCGAAGCTCGCTACGTTAGCTTCTTTATTTTTCTCAGAATTTTTAGCTACGTACTGCGGGTGTCATTTGTCTTGCACTACCACGCATTCTGTTGCGTGCGCATCTTTCTTAGCGGAATATGAGCTAGGTACGTAACAAACGGGCCTCATATGTGGACGGGGGCCCACAGACAGTTCGGTTACTATGTCGCGCAACATGCGCAATTCGTCCCGAGGAAAATGGCGTATTGCGACAGTTTGTGTTGGCGTCTGTGTAGGGCGGGCAACTCGAACTTTCGTCTTTCGGTTCCATTTTTTTTTTGTCTGTTTGCTTTCTTCTGTCCTCGAGGCAGACTGTTGACCTCGTCAGGCTCAAGACGGGACTGCCGGCCAGCACTCAGTGAAAGATTTGTTGCACTTTAGCAGGCAGCTGCAGACGTTATCGTCGCGTCCGCGGAAAGCTATACTCGAACAAGTGCGTGAAGAGGCCTAAGTGAGATCAACGCATAACGCGCAAACAAGAAGACTGTGATAGTAGTGGCCGTGCAGGACGCTGCTTGAAAATAAAAAGGGGGCCACATCGAGCTTGTAACGAGGACGGCACACGAAGCGGACCATTGCGCCACCCGGCGGAAAACTGGCTTAAAACAACCGACAAGGACTCGCTGCAGAGAAAATCAGAGTTCGAATGTATGGCTTCTGAACGGCTTGGGGGACATATGTATAGGAGGGCAATCCGCACGGCTACGTACTCGTGTGCATATACAACGTTCCAGCGCAACGAATCAAGGCCTGCCACCCACGCAGCTGCCATCAGCGATGCGTGCGATATCCTTAGTGCATCGGGCAGAACATTCAGCTTCGCACATAAACAGGGTGAAGGTGTTTAAACGTGAAAGAAAAAAAAAGCACCAACAAGCAGGGACATGCATCTTTTGGAGGACAACGAAAATCGTTACTCTCCACACATATCTGGCTACTCTGAATTGAGGATTTCTCTGATGCGCTGTGTTGTGACTGTTCACTTTAGGACAGACCGTCGGGGTATCACGGTTGCTACTGACCGTTATTCCATCAAAGGCAGGGTGATGTTGCACATAATAAACGTAGATGCGAACAGTGTGGCTTGGTTTGCATTCCTTTTGCTAGTGACAGCCCTTAGAGCACTGTGCGGTAGTTTGCTCGTATTTTCAAGCAGTGTTGTAAGTAACATTCCTGCCCAACAACAGTCTCTCTTGCAAGCAGCAGCATTGGTCGGATCAAGAATGCCTGGAAAATTAGTCGCCACCGCCATTCCCCCATCACAAGATCTCGAAAGCTCGCTCAGCTTCGGGGAGATTGAGCAATAGAAAATCATTAATAAAAATCTTCCGCTTATCAAAGTATAGAGTTCTGTTGAAATACACTGCCAGACTATAGTTGAGAAACAGCTACGAGTCATCATTATTCGTCGGGTCAGCTAAAAAAAGAAGGCAGCGCTCCAGACAGTATCAAGGCCCTGGTAATGTGAAACTCTAGACAAGAAATGCTGAAGGAGGCCCAAAGGCGAGATGGGACTGGCTATACAACAAGAACATGCTATCTCAGTGGGTGCAGTTTTTACTGCCGCCATAACTTCACTGCGGAAGATGTCACTCGACCTCTACAGCCTCAGACACCTGAACGGAAAAAGCACCAACAGCTTGACTACCTGGCTGCAGCACTCGTCTTGAGACAGCCTCTCAAGAACCCTCCTGGGGTCGCCAAGATTGGCGTCTCCCGACAACAACGCGGCTAATCTCTTCCCAAGAAACACGCGCCCACTGGGGCGCAGACAACGGCCGGGGAGGAGAAGTCGACGGGCGGCAGCCAAGATTCAAGCACCGGCGGAGGAGAAGGATCAAGAAAACAACGCAAATCTATGCGCGTACAGCACGGCACAGTCCGGGAGGAAAGGGAGGAGGAGCAGCGCGAGGAGCAGGTCCTTCGGAGATATTTCCGATAGCAGGCAACAGCGCTTCGCTGCAGAAGGAACGGGCCGGGCAGGTAGGAAGACGACGACAAGCAACAGACGGCAGCGGGATATCGACAGGGACCCGCCAGACGGCGCCAGTGTGCGCACCGGGGCGAGAGAGTAGGAAAGAACAGCAGCAGGGAAGGAAAGGCACAAAAGCACACGGGGAACAGGTAAAGGAAGCAATGCAATAACAATAATAACGGCCTGCCTGCCCGCTGCTCGCTGCCACCACAAAGAGCGTCAGCAGCGCCACCGCACTGCCAGCAGGGCCGCGCCGCCACAAAGTCTGGTGGTACGACGCCGTAGGTAGAGATGCCGCGGCGAAGTTAGGAAGCAGGAAGGAAAGAGGGGGGGCATGAAGAACAGCGGGGCTGCACCACAGCAGTGGCACCTGACTCCTCTTCGGCGGCGCCTCGGAGCGCGAGGCAATAGGTCCGCGATCAGCGGGGGTGCCAAAAAGACGCGGGAGAAAAGAAAGAGAAAGAAGTAAAAGAAAAGCTCCCGCACTCCCTGCTTTCCGCCTCCCCCGTGCCCCGGCCCCCTAGCTGGCTTCCGCGAGGACTGACAGCCCGGGCCCCACCGCCGCCGCGACGTGTACTCCTGCCGAGGAAAGTCCGTTCGGCCCGCAAATCGCGCGGCGCCCTGCCTGCACCGACAATCAAAGTCATCATGGCGTTTCCATCCGAAACGTGGCGCACGGCTCCTGCAGCCGCCGCTGTCGGGGGGAAGCGAAGTTGACTGGAGAGTTACGAGGAAAGCTTTGACACCTTCAGTGAACCCTTTGAGCTGCCCGACACCACGAGGAGGTCGGGAGCGAGGGAGCAAGGAGGCGACGGCGCGCCGAAGCGTCCCCCTCCCCTCCCACGGTGGTGTCACGAAACAAAATGCCGGTTAAGAAGACGCTGGGAGAATGATGTATGTGCACTGAAGCAGCCGTGGATCGCACGGTTTTCAGGGCAGCCCCGCAAACCCAATAGCAGCTTCGGTAGCAGCACATGACAGAGGTAAATGATTTGCCTCTTTTCATTCTTTAACATCTCTGCCACGGAAAAGCACCGAGGCGACGCAAAAGCTGGAGAGAAGGAAAAAAGAAGCGGTCGTATACCGATCTGAAATGAGCCAGAAAATATTTACACACACTGCGGAGTAGTCAAGGACACAGGCTTGAAAATGGTTCGCGCTAAATTGCGTCTGGCAAGCTATACAGCGTCCGTGCCTCCACAAACCCTAGCGGCTCTTAACATAATATCCCGGTCACACTTGGCAAGACACATCAGTCTTGGAGACAGACCGCTAACACAGTCGCGCATTCATGAGGGACGACCGACGTCAGTGACTAATTCAAACTCTGACCAGCCCAGCGCACGTTTTCTCCACCCATCGCTCGCTCCTCCAACAAACGCACACAGTAGCGAGCGAACGACCGCAACACAAGGGAACAGGAAAGTTCGACGCCGCACCGGCAGGTGTCGACATCGGGCGAGGAAATGTCGTAAGCGTCATGAGTCTCACTGCTTTGTGCATGCCGCACAGTGAGTTAGCAGCCTCATTGCGTACGCCTCACGAAACGTGCAAATTGCCGCCTTCTCTTTAGCCATCTCCTTCGTTTTTTTTTTTTCCTTTCCTTTTTTTCTCCCTCTTCGGCGTTTTCTGCGCGCAAGAAAACTCGCCGCAAGTGTGCACGAGCACACACACACACAGTCAGAGATGATAGCGATTTCGAAGAAGAAACCGTCCCAGACGGGTGACGCAAAACGGGGAACGGCGGAGGCCACTCGACAGGTCGTGCGCGCTGCGGGATTTCGCGCTGCTCGGGCAACAGAGATAAATCGCGCCCGCGGGGTCGAACAGGGTTGTTATTACGGCAAGCACGAATCGGCGCGCTAAGCGCCGACGCCGAGGCCGGTAAACACCGAGTACGAGGTTAATTTATTCTCGTTCCCTCGCTTCTTCTAACGGCCACGCGAGCTAACGCGCCGTAAGCAAAGTGAGCCGCTGAAGCAGCGAAGCTGAAGTCGACCGCGCCTGGAAGCAATGCATCACGGACTGCGACGTCGGCTTTCTGTGCCGGCCAAGAACGCTTCAAGCACGTAGGACGACAGTTCACGCCTGAGGCGTCTTTTCCTCTCATTTAAACGCGCCTCATATCTGCAGCCGTGCCTTCGTCCTATTTCGCGCAGCCTTGACGGAGAGGCAGATGAGAAAATAAAAACAAAACAAAAGGGCATCGAACTCCGGTGTCACAACATTGCTGAGCGCGGTGCCCGTCGAGCGGCTGTGCCCAATTCCAGTTTGTTTTTCACTTTCGATTTCTTTTCCCGCCTTGGACAAATCAAAAATTTTTTTTTCCACGTTGCTCTCCATTTCGCTAGTGCGTCCAAGCAGTACACAATACCACGATGCTGGGAGATATTTTAAGATTTAGCTAATTTTAAAAAAGAATCAGTTATGCCTCTCGCAGTAAACATTCGCGAAACCTTTTATCAAAGAGAAGCCCAAGCCGAAACGTCAAACTGATAGTTGGGCTCCGCCACAAACCAGCGGCGAGATGGGAAACGCCCCACTCTTGGAGGTCACTTGTCCTGCTTACAACAGCTCTGCCCTCATAGAACAAAAGCGACACATCGCTGTCAGCAACGCTCGGCGGTGAATGAGAATAAAGAGCGGACGTCAAAAAATAAGTCATGATTAAAAATCTGCTGTGAAACCAAAAAGTTGAGCGACCACAATTCATTCATTTATTCAGTACCCACAGCGCCCACAGGCATTACAGTGGGGGGGGGGGGGGGGGGTGATACAAAGTTACAAAGCAGACAGAAGACACGTCAGCTCGTGCCACAATGTTATGAAATACCTTAAGCGCACAACACTATCATCCAAGCTCGCAACATTGCGGAAGCGCTTTGTTTTTTACCTGTTACGCCAAACAAAACCAGCTGCAGCAAGAGCTACGAACAGCGGCGTGTTTCTTATCCCTTTCCATTCTTCGCCCCACGCCCGAAATAACTATGCAGTCACGCAGCGGCCACAATCGTATACGCGCCTGAACGTCCGTATAGTACAACGCCAATCGGGAAGACTCGCGCGAACACGCACACACCCACCCACCAAACAACACTGCGTTCCAGCCGTCAGTGGCCGATGAGGCACGACTGCCAAGCGATTCGTACAGGGCTGCCCTCCACGAACGGGCAAAGAGGAAAATGGCAGCCAAGGTGAACGTGGCCACCAGGCCCAGGGGCAAGCGCGGTAACTGGACACGAAAAGGCATTTCGCCGCCACGGGTGAACCGCATCGCTCCAGCTTAGCAGCGGGCGTGTTGTTGGACGTCCCAAGGGCTTTGCCGAACACCTGCCTCCCTTCCACGCACGGGCGGGCAATCGCTCCGATCGCCGCCGCGCAAGCCTTGAACGTCGTCCAGACTCCGTCCTACAGTGCCGCACACGTATTACGTACACGGCCCGTAAACCCCCGCGCGTCTGCGTGTGTGTGCTTTCTTGCATACACTATACACTTGCCTGTTGGCGCCAAACTAAAAAAAAAAGAAAAAGGGGGGGGGGGGGGGGGCAGCGTCTGCTACAATGTACGCGATGTCATAGCTGCCGTCACTCGAAGAGATACCTTTCGGATTCAGCCCCAACCGCCGGCATAATGAATTTATTAAAGAAAGCCGTGGTACGTGACGACGCCCGTGGCTTCCAACCGCAAGCGGAAGATTTACGAGCCGAGTGCGCGGCGGCGGTGAAAGCGCGCGCTAAATTTATTCGTTGAATTAGCACCCGGGGAGATAAGAACTGGGAAGGCGCCCGTGCGCGACAGCGGGAGAACGACACGGGCGAGATGGAAAACAGTAGCGGTGTAATAAACTTGCTCTGGGCCCGACATATAGGCGGGCAGCTGGTGTACGAAAATGCCCCGATGTTTGTGCCGACCAACACGAGTACTTAATATTGGCGGCGCGAATGGCAAAAGGCTTCGGATCGCGAAATCTGGGACGGGGAACGTCTCCCCATCGCATCAAAGCAAACATTTCACCACAAAGTTCGGCCATTTAGGTTCCAATATAGCATTCAGCCACCTGTTGCTGGAGAGGACGCTGGATAGGGAGCTAAAATATGTCACGTGTTTCTTGAATGTGTCTGTCATGGATGCGTTTATCCTCTTCCCAGCTGAAGGCATACAACGTCATCAGCAGCGTAAAGAATAGTTAGCACTCAACGCTTGTTTCAATGCCCGAGTTTCTTGTGACCGCCCATTTCGTCTTTCTTCACAATGAATCGTACCACTATGTAGATTGACAAACACAAGATTACAATTTGGCAGATGCCACGGAAAGCTGATGATGATTCTCCTTATAATTACCTACAGCTACACTGTGCCCGCTTCAAGATGAAGACCCCTCTTCCAACGATCAACAAACTGCCCCTCCGTTTAACTCTAAACACGAATACGTCTATGTGGTAGTTAAAAGGGAGTAGTAGGCTGTGGCTGTGGAGTAGGTTGAGGTAGAAAGGGAGTGTAGTAGAGGGCAACTTACTCCCTTTTACTCCTTTCATTTTACAGAGTACTCAAGCATGACCTCTTCCTTATCGTCGAATACTCATCTCCTGTACCTGCACAAACTTCTTTTTGTTCGCCAATATCTGCCCCCATAAAGAAAGTGCCTAGTCCGTCGCACAACTCGTAAGAATTGAAGTAGAAACTACCAGCGCGAGGCTACGGATTCCGGAACAGAGCGGCTGGCTAAAGCGCGTGAGAAAAGCGCGCTCGTGTAGCTTTCACAATGCGACAGAGTGCAGGCACCATCGAACGCCGGATCGATACCGCCCGCAGCACACGGATGGACTGGCCTTTCTGGGGCAAAGCTGCGCCTCGAGCAAAAGCCACGCTGAGGACGGCCGGCAGTTCCGTTCATCAACGCCTTTCCAAAAGGAAGGAGGCGGCCCCGTTAGACTCGGGCGCGTTCCTCGGCAGCCGGTCCGGGGAGGGTCGACTTCTTCTCACGGGCGTCGCGAAGTATATACACTACGACATTAGCGGGGACCAACGCCCTCCCGTGACGAGCCCGCCCTGAGAGGCCCGAAGAGCAGGGGTGCTGTCTGCGTGCAAGGCTCCGATCCACGTCTCGGTGCATACTTCCGTGCAGCGCAGGCGGAATCTGCCAAACTAGAAGCGCGAGGAAATTTAGTCGTGGCGAGTGTTCGAACCACGACCTACTGTATAATGGGCGACCTGCGCATCGCGCCACCCTCTACGGGAGCGCGCGGCCGAAGAAATACCACGTGACCTCTGAGTAGGGACCAAGCCAGCCGGTAGGTGCCGCTAAAACTCACCCCCTGAGCAGCGTTTCACACGCTTCGGCTGTGCCTGCAAGCGACCGGCGCCGGCGGCGTGGAGTTCCGCGGAAGAGTTTGCGAAGCCATTATTTGGCATGAGAGATGGTTGCGGCAAGGTAAAGCCGCAGGCCAGTGAAATGAGAGTGGCAGTATTGAGGGAAAGAGCTGCGGGGCTGGGGGGCGGCGGCGACGTCGGGAGGTCAGCCGCCGTCGTTCTTTCGACGGACGCGATTGCGACGACCAGTGGCGACGGCACTCGTCTTTTCTGCTCTTTAACCGCGTTTTCACTGTTTTTAGTTGGCGGGCGATAGCAGCACAGTTGGAGTAGATTGGCAGTCTCCCTTCTCGACTCCCGTGCACGTTCATTCCTCGGTGTTACGTATTTGACGGGCAGGCTGTCGAGTGCAATACGTGAGCTCGGCCTCTTCCCCCTTGTTTTTTGTCGTGCGCTTAAGCTTTTGAACACAAACTTTAGTGATGAGTCTTTTGAAAGGGCGAGATTGTCAACCTTAATGCATGCAATATTTGAGGGAAATTTTCAGGGTGAGCTGAGCTGCGAGTGTTCTGTTCATGCAGATACAAATGATTCCAAAAGCATGTGCGGAAAAATAAGTGCCAGTGGTGCTTTATTGCGCCATCACAGAAGTAAGTGCTATACTTTCAGTACTATTCGAGGTTTCTTGTTCAATAATTTTCTTTTTGCATTGCGCTCAGTCAGCTGGCCAGTGATGTTAGTGAGAAAGGGCCTCATGAATTTGTGACACACGAGCTTCACAAGCCTCATTCTATAGCCCACACTGTCATCCATGGAGCACTGAAACAGTGGATTTTTTTGCAGCTGACGGTGTCACCGCAGCTGCGGACCGTTTTAGTGGCTGCTGTCCTTCCATGGAAGGAGATACCTGTTGACGTCCGCCCGCTCGACTTGCAGAGCGGCACGCAACAGTAGACCATACTGCGGGAAGATGTCGCAAACGCGGAGGCATTCGCCGCCACCCACAGGCACACGGCACGCCAAAGCTTCCTCCGGTTAAGTGACAACCTGCCTACTTAAAAAGAACTCTTCGGCACCCAGCTTAGCGGCCGCTCAGCACGTAAATCGAGGGTCCACGCGTGGTAGGTCGCAGTGCTCCGCAGCCGGTCGCCGTCTCGTCGGTTTCGTTAGTTTCGTCGTGGGGGTGAGTTACAGCGCCACTCTCAGCGGTGGTGGCTTAGAGAACTAAAAAATACAGCACAAGCAAAAGCAAAACTTCG
The DNA here is from genome assembly GCF_055824585.1 of Amblyomma mixtum. Classification (NCBI taxonomy): domain Eukaryota; kingdom Metazoa; phylum Arthropoda; class Arachnida; order Ixodida; family Ixodidae; genus Amblyomma; species Amblyomma mixtum. The sequence continues at coordinate 83,514,222 of NC_143016.1, read as the reverse complement.
GCGCTGGGGCGGCGGCGGACGCGCAGGTCGCCCATTATACAGTAGGTCGTGGTTCGAACAGAGCTGGCGGCATCCAACTGCATCGACTATAGTCGAGGAAGCACTGGGAGGACCTCCCTCTTCCATCGAAGAACTGGCGACTTATTTTGTTGACGTATTGGCTTCGAGTAGCAGACATGCTTGAGCTTAACGTACCTGATAACTTCTCTAGCCGGATTCAACCCAAAATGAAGCGGCCCTTCAAAGCAGGCCCTTCAACTCACGGCGCCGAAGCCATGACAATCGGTCAACGCCATTCCTGGAAGGGCTTCTTCGAGGGGCATCTGCGGATTTTATACCTTGGGTTGTATCCGACGGTAATAAGCTTAAAGGTCCAGTTTCTTCAGAAACCGGCAGGTGACCGTCTTTGCATGTGTGCGCCAGGGAAGTACCAACAAGGACATCCTCGCGTGACCAAACTTCTGTGCAGCGCTGCACGCAAGTAGTGTGTGCACAGGTCACATGATCTCACTGCAGGGCCGGCCAGCGCGCCTCGCCCATGCACGAAGGACAGCTCGAGCCCCGTCTTGGCCGCCTCCGCGGCTCTTACGCGGTTGCCCGCGCCAGTACTTCACGCAGCTTTCGCCCCGCTCTGCTCCCAACCACAGCTCCGCACGCCCATAAAGACGTCAGGCTGCGCGTAGCCCAGCTACATCGCACCCCCTTCTTGTCACATCGGGATCTACGTAGTATACGCGCGCAGGACGACAACCGTGAAATGTCGATGCGCGCGCGAAAAAGGGCGGCGATTCGAACGGACAACGGAACTGCTCCGACGGGCCAGCTTCAATATAGAGGATAATAGCACGCGGGGGGCTCAAAGATTTGTGGAACGCGAATATTCGAAGCCAGGCGCCTTTATATGCCACACATTTGGCAAATACCTTTTTTCTTTCGCCGTATTCGTGAATCCATGCATTGCAAAATCTTGATTGTTCTATACGAGTTTGCCCTCGTCAGCCACTGGCATAGTTGGATAACCCGAGGTCAAGATCGAGACGTAGTGTGTTATCTTTCAATACTGCGAAGAATAAAAAAAAGCGGTACTCAGGCTACGTCAGTCCACGTACCATTTTGGAAGCAGCCAGTAAGAAGCAAGTAAAACTGCCTTTCGACCGAAAAAGAGAAAAGGAGGAAGGGGAGCTACATTACGAAATCCAAAGAAACAAGCCGGATCCGCGCGTGTATAGTAATTTACACCCCGAAATATTCGCAGCTGGCGCGCCTCCTTACTTGGAAGCGTCGTTCCTTTCTCTTTTCAGCCTATCGTATCCCAGAAACGAAAAGAAAAAAAAAAAACTCGTAAAAGCATCCACAAACAAATAGACGCGCCGCCTGGCGCAACGGCTTCTCCCCGTTAAGCGATTCCCAGATCACAACCACCGCGAGCGCGCCGTCGAGCTCGACCGAGCGCGCAAATGTCTCCCAGACAAGCCGCGCGCTTTGGAGAAATTACACGACTCCGCTTCGGTCCCGCCGTAAAGGCAGGTAAAGGCGACCCTGCCGCCGCGTAGGCAAGGGGGCGGTTCTGGGGCCGTCTTCGCGAAACGTCTCACTGGCTTCCGACGTCGCATGCATGCAACCAATCGCGGCGCGCGCGCTTATGATTACGAAACTCATTCCCCGGAACATGGAGGAAAGAAGGAAAAGAGGAGAGGCTGCTACGTCACATTTTTTGAAGCCGGAAGCGAGGGCTCCGCCATGACACTTGGCCGCTGTCTCAGCCAATGGCATGCTAGCGCCGCGAATATCAACGCGAGCAGCGCGAGCAGACGATTTCGCGCCGCGCCTGGCTGTCGCAGCTGTCACACACGGCGGAAAGTGAGGCTTCTGCTCCGATTGACAACAAAGACGCTGCGATGCCCAGCTGCTGCGTTCCTGGGTGTCGGTCGCGCACGCCAGGACAAGAACCGGGCGTCACTTTCCACTCGTAAGTATACTGCATTTTGTTTGCGTATTTAATCGACTGCGTAATGAGTAAAATGCATGCTCGCAGAACATAACGCGCGACACGGCGTGAACGTGGTATTCGTACCGCCCCGGACTTATTCGTGGCTCTTTGTCCGAGTGCAGTGAATAGTATTGTTTTCAAACAGGTTTCCGAAAGATCCAGAGCGAAGGAGGCAGTGGACTGAGGCCGTTAGACGAGGCCAAAGCGACTGGGAAGCAGCAAAATGGACCTTCAAAACATTTTCTGGCCGAGCACTTCGATCGGATGTCGCCGCTCGTAGTTCGTATACGTGCGGATGCCGTCCCCCTTCAGGTGAGGAACCACCTCGATACATTCTCAAGAGATTGGAAAGAAATGCTCTTATTGAGAAGGTGCTTTATTATTACATTGACTGCATGTATGCTTTCAATATGACGTTTTAGGTGTCCATGAAAGAAATAGAATGAATGGCTTTAGCTAGACGTTATGATCGAGTAGCGCGGCTACAGTATTCCCGCACTGATAAAAAGTAATCATTACTGCTAAACTGGCTGCGGTTTGTATATGGCTCTGATGAAACTCTGCTTACTGTACATGATTATTTATTTATCAGCTTACGCAGTACTCCTTCATTAGAAGAAAATAAAAAGAGATCCTTGTCATCTATAGCATCGAGCACACCGCAGTTTCTTTGGGGCATCATTTCCACTTGATATTATTACTTGTAGTGTGCAAATGTTTGCGCCTAGCAGTAATCTGTATGGCGGTGCATTTTTCTTGTTATCTCGGCCATAGCGCCTGGGAAGTGTCACTGTTTTATAACTATAAGGGAGCACTGTGATTCCTTAAAACCATAGTTCGTTTGCAAAATAAATCAGAAAGAAGTTCCTTAAGGCATAGAGCACCGTACGTATTTGCTCGCGTAATTTGAGCACGTTTTTTCTTCAATTAGGGCTCCAAAAAGCGGGTGCGCAATTTACGCGCAAGCGAGTTATCCGAACACATCTTAAAAAAAAAAAAAGGTTGGCACCCCTCGCTGGCAAAACGAAAAGGTTGACTCGTCCTCCCCACCCACGCTATGTAGCTCCCCGCGGGGTGGCATGACGGCACGTGGTTAGCTCAAAGCAATAAACGCGCAAAGATTCAATCGCGAAGTAAGCAGTGGGAGGAGATAACGGGCAATAAAACGGGGCCCTTGCGTGTGGCCCGGCTGACTAGCGGCAAACCGTGTAGCAAACGCGGTACGGTAGAGTTTTGGATTTGGGCGCGCGCGCAACTGTTCGTCCGGGATAGCGACCGCCAGCGTGAGCAAGCCGGGTAAAGGGCGCAAAGTTCGCACCCGCGTATACATGCTAGTGGTGTGGCTCAGCATAGTGCGCAAAATGTGCGAGTATTTTTTTTTTAATCCGGTTAAATGTTTGAACTTTTTGGGGAGCACAATCTAAGTGCGGGCGCAAATTACACGAGTAAATACGGTAAATGTCTGACTTTGTCAAGATAAAATTCTATTCAAACGGCCGCTCACAATTTAGAGCACATTACAACCTGTCATACTGAGTATTGAAAAGAATAGCTTTGTAATGTGAATGCGTCATGTACGGTCGCCGTCAAAAGTAAATGGAAGGCAACTTTGTCAAAAAAATTTAATTTCTTTAAATCTAAAGCATAATGGTCCATGTTTGTTGGTGCTCAGTGCAATTCGCACAATCCCAATTAGTCTGCACATATGTATTCAAGGATGCATGAATTGAGCGGGTAATGATTAAATTTTTGTGTTAATGTTGCCTTCCATTTACTTTTGACGGCACCTGTACACCACCGACTTAGGCTCATGCTTGATGGTAGTCATTGTCAGTTTTTTCAGGAGTAATCAGGGGTTTGATTTAGCTTGATTGCTACTGAATCAGCCAGAAATTACCTGCTTCCTAAAATCAGATTTTTGTCTTTTGTGGTAAATGAACAATACGCACATTTTCAAAAATAAGTCAGTTAAGTAGCATCAGCAGTACATGTCCAGAGTGCAAATGCTAGTTCTTGTTCATGAATCTACATGCTGTAGCTTCACACATGGCCATGTACTATTGGTCACTGATGTTCAAGAATAGGGGCTGCAGTTAGCAGTCTCCCAGAGCTTTCTTTAGCATGCCTGCACTACTGTCCTTTAGGGTACAGGGTGACTGAAGTATCGTATTTTGTAAAAATGTGGAGTGCATGGTTTTCATACTATAGAAGCCGGAATAATCAAGAGAGTAATTAGTGTACCATACTTACAATTTTAGTTCTAGATATTCAACACAACTGAAGGTGATTTTGGCCTTTCAAACTAGTAGTGTCAAAATGGGGTGATAATCCCACTGCACGCAGCAACAGAGTAAGCACTAGCATATAAGTTCTAGCATATAAGGGAATTCTTTACCACGCAACACTTTTAAGAGCAAAGATTTTGTGAAAGGACTAGAAAGCCATATTTTGCATACTTAACATATCCTGTTTTCCTTCCAGAAGAGTTATTTGTCATGCGTTTCGCATTCTTATCATACATGAGACGTGTTGTTGCCATTTATTACCCAACATTAGTTTTATCATACACTTGTTCTTTTAAGAAATGTGTTGTTTCCCATGTGTTCTTCCTCGCATTGTATATGTTCTTCTTGTTGTATTCTGCATTCGTATGCCCATCCTGCTTGGGCCAAAACTGCCTGCAGTATATGTAAATAAATAAAATACATAAGTTTTGCAACCTGCAACAAATTCATGTTCTTAAATGATGAAAACACTTTTCTACGTGCACTTGGTACATATGCATACAGAGGAAAACCTTATCATTCTACCAGCCACAATTTGTACACTATATTAATCATTCTTTAGCTGTCATCATGCCTTAGTTGTGCACAGCTCAAATGCCCGTCTTATGTGCAGACTATGTTGGTTGGCTCGTGGTTTTGACAAATATAGAACAGCATGTGCACACAAGTACGACATACCACACAACAAACAGAACAGAAAATTGGACAGAAAACTATGCTATTTCTATACTGTTCCAGGCTAGGCAGATAAGAGTAGAATACAACAATGCAACAATAGAAATAGTGTCAGCAGGGTACTCTCTTTCTTTACATATATTACAGAAAGGAATACATGATGCAGAAGGGAGGGAAAATGATTCACTTCTTCCACCAGCTGTCACAATTGTTACCAATTTCTCAAGTCACTTAATTCCACACAGTGCTCCAATTACTTTGCATTTACATTGCTTAAATTTTATCAACTTTGTGATACAGAAACAACTACCGAGAAATGAAACATTTCACACAATTTGACTGGTCCACAAATATTTTTCTGTCTCAGAGCCTTCATTTACTGCCTTCCTATATGTTTTTACTCTCTCTGTTCGAATAGTTCATGGTTACAAAGTGATCTAATTCAGTTGTGCATTTCTTCTTCTTTCTAGTCTTTTTGTTGAATCCTTTTTATGTGTGTTCTCATTCCATACACGAGTGTTATCACTTTTGTTAAAAGATTTTGCTGGCTTCGGGTAGCAAGCTATGTTTTGTAATAAGTGTCATGCTGTATCAAGCCTTTTCAAGGCTCATATTTTGATTTTCCAATAAACTACAAATTTTGGACTTCACTAATGCGTTTAATCAACTGAATGCAAGAAAGTGCAACTCGGCGAAGTGGTCGCAGGTCGACTCGGCATCTCGGTAAACGGTAAGTTGCGAGGTACACTCAATCTCACAATGACATGGCCTTACACTTCACCACCCTTAAGAGCAAATGTTTTAAACCTAACACTCCGCCTCCTAAATCCGGCTTTGTGCCCTTACGCTCGCACAACAGCACTCGATCGCAACAGCAGCGCGGGTCGGTCGATCCAGTGGGTCCATATCGGAGAAAATTTGCACGCAGTTGACATATCGCTCGCACAGCGTACAGTAAACATATGGTACGCTTCAGACTGCTTCGCGTATCGCTTTGCTGACGGATACCATCGGATGCGGAGCGGCTTTCTTGGCACTGCACGCTTCGGTGAGCACACCGCAGCCCACGCATATCGGTCGCCAACAATTCCGTCATGCATAGGGGAATGTAGACGCAATGGGTATACTTACAAGGACACAGTCTGGACGAGTTTGTATTTATTCGTGGTTAAAACAGCGCGGGAAAAATACACAAAAATGAAGGAACACGTATACATACACCAAACAAGCGCCGACTCGCAAATGGCTTTTTCTTCCCGCGCTGCTGTAACCATAAACCAACGTGTCACCGTCGTCTATCGCTTTATGAGCCGTCGGCACTGTCAATTTCTCCTTGGAACAAGACTAGCAGCGTTGAGGGACGCAACCGCACAAAGCCGAAAGAGAATAGCGAAGCTGCAGCGCCAAGCCTTTTCAGAGAAAGCTGTCGCGGGCTTCCAAAACAACCGCTTTCGTCGAGACGGCATCCTGAATGAACTAAGCGCACAGCAGTGAAGACCAGCACCGACTGCAGGCCTCTGGAACTTTGTGCCTCCCGCGGACCACAACGATTGAATAAAAATGAGGATTTCCAACTCTACTCGACCGGCTCTGCCGACATGGGTGATGTGTGAAGCAGACGACGCCGCTGCGCCCAACGCTGCTATTGGCTGCGCCGTCGGCCAAGGAATCCCAGTAAGCCTTGCAAAACCACGTGACTTCCTCCACGTTTTTTGTCAAGCGGCTCGGATAGCGAGGGCCTCTCCTATGGTTTCCTTCCTCCATGCCCCGGAATGTTTCCCGCAGACGTGCGTCGTCGGCAAGCGCGTTGTGTGCGTGCGCCGGCTGCGGGAAAAGAGAGAGAGAGGAGGGGGGAGGGAGGGAGGGAGGGAGGGACAAGGAGACGCCGAGTGAGAACGAAAGAAGACGAGGAAAGCGTCGTCCACACAGAGCGGGGCCCCGGCGTGATTATTTCGCCGGACGGCTCTCGGGACATGCATGCCATGGCTGGCGGAGCGCGCTTGATTGAACGCCCTGATCGATCGACAGATGGCGTCTTCGGAACACGGGGAAGAGAGGGGGAAACGTTGATGGTGTGCCGTGAGAACAAGAACCGAAGAGGAGACGAATGCATGTCAGGATTATGCGCGAGGGGAATGGAGGCAGGTCTGAGTGGTCTCGACGATGCGGCGAGACGCGAATGCGACTGAAAGTCCAACGGACGCTGAACATTCATTAAGCGGGGCGGGGGATATCGCGCTATTCTTATCCGCAATTACGAAACCGCCTGCTCCCATGCTTCCTCGTCGTCGCGCTTGAACACACTGTATACGCGGCAACGAAACTAAAACTGTACAGGCAGTTCGTGATGACGGCACAAGGTCACGTGACCTAGGTGTCCCACCACCTCCTAGGTTGCTCTTCTGGGGATTTTTCGTGGATTTTTCGTTCGCGGCCAACGACAACGACGCCGGCAGTTCTGCGACATGGAGCCTATTATATTACCGCGTTAATAATAAATCAGGTATTGTTATTTCTTTGCAGCGAGGAAAACAAAAGGGACCCGGGAGGATCGGTTTCTACGACCCGCTAACGTTGCTCCAAAAGTGACACGTGGCAAACACCCTAAGTGGCAAACACCCTAACGGTGTTTGCCATGGAATTAGTACAGCGGTCTTAAACAGGGCATTTAGTTGTGTGCATGCAGTTCTTTTACATATGCAGCCAAAATGAGCAACGAACGAGCGAGTCAGTGTAGTTTAGAAGCACGATGCCTGAAATGCTAAATAAACCTTGCAAGGTGACTCTACTCTCACAGTTAAGTACTCAAATGCTCGCCTTTGAGAGGGGAACCTTAAACAAACATAAATTTTGCGTTCGCTATAGTTTCACCTTTCACCTACCCCCAGGACATCGACCGTACAGCGAGGACTGACGTCGCGAACATCGTTCTTTGAGCCCGGCAGCGGCTTAGTTCTGGTTCCAAAATTAAATTAAAAGCTAGGCCGTCATCTGAATGCACCCCGCCCCTCCTCCAACCCTCTCCTTGAATGTAACAGTACCTCAATAGTCTCTTCCGCATGCCATCCGCGCACGAAGGAACGCTTTCCTTCCGTGTCCACCTCGTGGTATGTATTGTACGCCCTCCCAAGACGTCGTCCGCCGACCGGCCGCTGTCAACCCATGCACGCAGCAGCGAACGACGCCGCGTCCACCAGAGGCTCAGGTCACGCGAAAAGACAGACGTGAAAGACAGGCCTCGGGGGTGGGGGGTGGCGCACCGCATTCCACGGTTATTATACTTTTTATTTTTTCGATCCGACGAGTCAAACGAGAAGGGCTTATAACCTGCGTACACCCGCCGCGGTGCGTCGCCACAGGTGTACACGCATGCGCGTATACATATACCATGGTTTATTTGCATCGACGTCGCGCGCGCGCGCGAGGCGGTTGGCGAAGAAGTTCCGCCTCGGCGGCTGATCGCTGTGACCCAGATCAGCTCTCTCCCACGGCTGACCAGCCCACGACGGCGCACAAGGCCTGGCTGTTGCCGCGCAGGGGAGAGAGAGAGAGAGACGGCGACAGCCCTCGCAGCGCCGTCTTCGCCGCCACAGGCGAATTTGCACACAGCGTTCGCTAACGTTACCGGCGTTGGCAGCGGTAACACCAGTGCAACGGCTTGTTGCGCTGCCCACCACCAGGGCGGCGCTGCTGTGGCTAGCGACTGCTCTTCCGTCGATTCCGATGAGCGCGACGCCCACCCGCGGAGGCGAACAATGCGAGTGCGAAAAACAGGCGAGATGCGATCATGACACATTACCCTCATACGAGGTCACCCCCCCCCCCCCCGCACACATACACACGCACACACATACGCACTTGTCCTACCAACATGTCCATCCGACACCTTAGAAGCAAAAACGCGTATAGAAGAAAGGTCGAAGGCTTCTGAGGCGCCCTCCTTCCTGTTAATGAGTTGGCCGGGGCCTTCAATGAGCAAAAACAAACGACGAAGCGATCCTGCAAACAATGCTGCCTGCCAGCGCCCGACGAGGGAGGTGGCTGAGGCGACTCCTGACGGAGAGGTCGTTCTATCAGGGCGCATTCCTGTAAGCTGCATGCCTCTGCACGGAGCGCGATTAGCGGATCATTAGCGCGCTCCCAGCGCCGAAACGGTGAGGAGAAAACGATTACTGGAGGAACCAGCACCCTGCCGTTAGGCTGAGGGTAGCCAAGTGAGATTATCGTGTAGTTGCGATGTGCCTCAAGTAACACCGGAGAAAGCAGCCTGCTTGGCGAGCGATTTTAGGTGTTGTGTAGCTTATGAATGCGCTCGTCGTTTGTGTGGACCTTACTGCTAGAATCCCCAACGTAATGAAATGTGGCATATATACTGGCACGAAAATTCAACAAAACAGTGTAACGCTGTAACGTATTTGCAGCTCATCAATTAAACAGCGCCATCGATCAATTGGGACCAGCCACAGCGAAGCGTTATGCTACCTCTGAACCGTTTCTTCGTCCATGACATGGAGCACGCAACAAACGCGATCATTTCACAAATCCCAGGTCTCGAAAATGAAATCGGGCCGTGGCCGTGAAACAGTGAGAAGAATTCAGTGTTTTTAAACCATCAGCGCACTCTGACGGAATAGTGCGGAAGCAGGACAAAATGCCAAATGCAGGACGCTCCCGACGTTCCCAGAACCGCGCAAGCATTCATGTTCGCATTTCGATCCGTCTGGTGTACACGAATTTCAGGTGTACTGTGCCATGTCAGTGCACGTTGATCCCCAGGTGGTCGAAATTTCTTGGAGCCCTTCACTACGGCGTCCCTCATAGCCTGAGTCGCTTTGGAACGTTAAACCCTAAAAAACCAAACCAAACCAAACGAATTTCAGATGGCGTGAAACTTTCTCAAGGTCGATGGAAAACAACAATTCGACTTCAGCGTATTGCAGAACGCGGCTACCCGGCACGACAGGTTTCTGCGCTGCTATGACGTCACCGAAGCTCCCTACTGCAGCTGCGAGTGAAAGGCCCGCCCGCACAGGCACTTTTTCTCCGCTCAGGCACGACGCAGTCCCCCGAACACGTGTGACACCAGCAAAAACACCGCGATGTCGTACGCGCGAAGCCCCGCAGTCGCTATCAAACGCTGCTGTCGCAACCTGGCCCTCTGCAGGGGCGCGCGACCGCCGTCAAGAGGATGATCATCGCTCGCCCTGGAGCCCTCGAGAGAGGCCGAACAGGAAAAAAGAAAAGAAAGAAACAAGCGGCACAGGTTTGAAAGGCACCCCCCTTCACTCTACGGCCGAAACTTGCGCGGCACGACCGGTGGGGACACAGGGGGGGAGGGAGGGGGCACCCTAGGGCGCGAGGAAGCCGTGCCGGTGCGACACCGTCACCTCCCGTCGTCCGGCGGGGCATGATATCTACGGCCGCTGTCCAGCGCCGTGACACGGCCCAGCGAGGGGGCCCCACTGGTGAGATGGCTGGGGGGAGAGAGAGAGACGCCAGTACCGTGCTTCGGCAACACTGGAAAGGGAGAGAGGAGGGTAGAAAACATGTCGCGCCGCAGGATCCACGCTCACTCCTCCCTTGCCTGCGGCTGTCCCCTCCGAACGTACGGAGGGGGGTCCGCAGCCAGGGGACATCGCACGGAACACGACCAAAAACGAGGAAACTGACCAAGAGGGCGCGACCAGCGGCGGCCTCCCACGCGCCCAAAGGTCGACCGGGGGGAAGAGGAAGGACGCACGGTTACTGGCGACAGAGAAGGAGAGGGGGAAAGTCGTAGACAAGGAGAGGAAAGACAGTGCCCACGAGCCGAATGACCGATTTCACCGCAGAAGCCCTGCCCTCTGCACCCTCTTTGCGACACGCACGCACGCATCTCTCGGTTGAAAACAAACGCACGCACACCAGGGAGGCACATCGCGTGCAGCCGCCAACACCGCACGGTGAGACCAGGGGCGGCGGACACGAGGAGGAAAGCATAATCCCCCTTTCCCCTTGCCTGCGCATTCCTCCCTCCTCCCGTACTGCTGTAGTTTTCCGAAGGAGAGAGCGGAGGAGTCCGCATTCGGAATGCTCGGCGAGGATCCTGCGCGCACTCACAAAAGGGCAACGTGACCGCGCAAGCGTCCTCCCTGCTCGGACAGCGGCGAAGCCCGGCCGGGCCCTTCGGAGCTGCCGTGCCGCCGAGAATGCCGAAACGCAAGCTCAACCCCGAGGGAGGGCTGTGATCGTCCGAAGCGCCCAGCAAAAGAAGGAAAACACAGGTGAAGGCGGACACCGGAGGGCCACGGAAAGAGGGAGTGGGGCGCGATAGTATCGGCGTTTCAAGGCCATTCCTATGCGGCCCCAGGGCTGCCCCCACACGCCTGTCTTAAAAAAAAAATAACAAATAAGTATTCCCGGTCCGCTACAGAGTTTTACTCCCGGACCGCTCGTGAGCCCATCCCAAGTGGCCGCCCTCCCGTACACTGCTACAAACCTGAAATAAGGGGAGACGTCAGGAACATTGGCCGGCTTGTTCGTCGCTCTCGGGGCCGTCACTCTCACTGGAAAGATGCGCTTCCGACGCGCACCCCTCTTTCCACCTTCTATTCCTTATAGCGCGATCGTAAAACTCGGCATAATGAAGGCAGAGGCAGGGAGAAGGGCGCCCACGAAAGCACCCGTCGTCCTCGTAAAGACAAACTGCGAACACCTATGCAGGGAGCGACCCGAACACGGCCCGGCGATCGTGAAACGACAATGACTCTGTTTTACAAGAGCGCGCTGGAGACTAAAAAGTAAGAAAAAAAGATGGGGGAGGGGGAAAGAAGCGAGGCACGTGACTTACCCGTGCCAACAGTTTTTCTTGCAAGCTGCGGGCGAAAACTGGCGGTGGCTCCTTCGAACGCAGGGGCAGGTGGACGGAGGGGGAAAAGGGCTGCCGCGCGGCGGGCAGCATCGCCTCCGGGGGCAATCTTGACGCCAGCGACGGTCTAATTTGAGGACGTACTGCGCATAGCTAATCGAGCGCGCTTCCCGGTGTCGCCCATCTTGCAAGCGCCTTTCGCAGAAAAGCGCGCCGCTCATCGCTCATACACACTTCGCGGGAAGCGAAAATGCGCGCCGATCATCGCGCGATTAGGTGACCGCGAACGTCGCAAGTCCCCTCGGTTCTTAAGAGCACGATTTTTTTATTTGTTTCGTATAACGCCGGCTTCAGTAGACGGACAACGTCTAACTACAGTCGGGCATCGTTGTAACGAAACGGTTTATAACGAAATACCGGATATAACGAAGGAATGACGATTCCCTTGCAAACTCGGTCAACACAAGCTACAACGAAGCTATACGGCTATAGCGAAGTATTCGCCGCGCCCCTTCAACTTCGTTAGAACCGGTTCAACTGTAGTTTTAAAATTCCGACACCTAGGTGTACAAATGCCATGGTAACACCGGCAACTGGGCACTTTTCTGTATGTGCTTACGCGAGTGGCGGCAAAGGACTGCTGGAAATAGAACTGTCCCAGAAAATGTCGACCTTAATTCATTATTTAAGTGTCGCTAAAGTATAACCCGCCTGCAGCTTGCAACAACCTCAAGGGCGGGCTTCAAGAATGGAACGGGTGTCGCATTTTCTCCCAGAACTGCTGGTCGCTTCCGACCTTCCCCTATTCGGCCGCCTCCCCATAAAATTACAGTTTCTCCGGCGCTGACTGTCTATACAGGATTGTGCCCATGAGTGCGCACGGACGCTCTCTCTCTGCTGGCAGTGATTAAGCATCACCTAACGCGTTGTGCAAGAGCGATTCGACAGCGAGCAATTAGTGCGATCGAAAACAATTACATAACAAATCAATTCGCCTTCTTCTAGGGTAGTCGCTGGACACTATAAGTAATCGCCTTAAGGCTATCATTACTAAGTTCAGCTTATTTCAACCCATAACGCTTTACCAACGAGAGCAGTACGGAGGGAAAGAAATGAAAAAAAAAAATCAAACAGGTTCTCCTGGAAAAGAAAAGCAAAATATACAAAGCGGACGTAGCAAGAATGCAGCAGCCTTAAACGTTGAGTCCGCCAACCCAGGAAAGTCCTCCTGCGGGCCGGTCAGCCCTAATCCGGTCGCCGACAGGGATTAACCCTTATCCTACCCTGGCTGGACATCGCTCTTCTCCACTGAAGCGTCCAGCCTCCTTTGTCCGGAAAGCCCCGGCAGCTTTCACGCACAAATACCAGCCGGTGGTGCGCCTAGTTTCGCATGATTTCCCACCGAAGCTTGGCATTCCTGAGGTTAGAAAATAAGAACCACAACGCACTGCGCAATCTGGGCTGGGCGAAAGCCATCGCCAACTGCACGTGGCGGCGTGAGCAAGCCGGGCGTTAGCTATGAACGCTGCCGCGTTTGCTGTTGTACATCCGGCGAATGAATACCGTGGTGGTTTTCAGTAAGAGTTGCAAGCGCTCACACGCCACGCTTTAGGTTCCCACTGCAATTACAACTGTCGAAGCTTTGTGCAAAGCGACATCGGCACCCGGAGTAGAAGGGTGCTTCCAATCGGAGCTCGTTACGAAATATGCGCACAGAGCGACCGTTATGACTACAGCTTTTGCTCAAATTACACGCCACTGCTAACAAGAATAAAGTTAAACCATTTCTAGGGGGCATGACCAGAATGAAAGCACACCTCCAGACCACCGAGTTCAGGGTAGCACAAGTGCCTTCAACCTGCCGCATTCGGTCGAACCGCGATACCGATAGAAACGAAACTTTACGCATAACATGCGCGTTCGGCCTCCAGGGGCGCACGCGGCGCTGCGAAGAGGTTTGGACGGCGCTAGGCAAGCGTCTCTAGAAGGCGAGCGGGGAAACATGGAGGAGGAAATAAAAGAATGGCAGTCCCCTCCGAGCCAGCCGCGCAGCTCACAGCACTTGCCTGCGAGGAAAGCACAAAAACAGCCGTTTCGGCTCAACGCTTTCGCGATCGACGCGTTCGATAACGAGTAAATAACAAGAGAGTCCGGCCGACCGAAGACGCCACGTGGGAGAGAGAAAATAAAAAAAGAAAGAAGAGAGCATATCACAAGAGAGCTCGAGCACTAAGCCGCGCGCACCGGCTTACGTTCCCTGAGCGGCTAAAAGCGAGCAGCCGCAGAATGCAAGAAAGGTACGCAACCCCCCCTCCCTGACCGGCCCTCACTCTCCTGCGGCCGCGTCCCAGGGAGAGGCCAGGAAAGGAGAGGTACGTCGTCCAGCCCGAAAAGAAGTCCACCGCCGCTGCGCCACTGATGCATTTTCCGCGATAAGGGTGGACGTCCAAAACACCATGCGGCCACTTTAGCCACCGCCGCGGGAAACGCGAAGCATCAGCGCCGCTGGCGGAGAGAGAGAGAGAGACAGGCGGAGGGAGAGAGAGAGAGAGGCTGAGCGCACTCGCGCGAGTCTGCAGAAGCGTTGCGGTTGCGATAAATTTGACCCCCCCCCCCCCCCCCCCGTTCTCTTTTTTGCATTACGACCGCCGCCGATAGCAGAACCGCCGTAATGCAGTTGTGGCTGTGCTTGCGTTCGCGATTGTCTCTACGCCCGCACCGACTTAATGTGCGTGTATGCATGGACAAGTGTCACAGCAATCAATGGGCTTCATTATGCAGCGCCGAACACGCAGCTAGCTCCCCGGTGAATTGGAATCTAGCAATACGCCACGAGAAACAGATAAAGGGAGAGAGATGTGAGGGGGGCGGTAACATGATGGTTTAAGTGCTTTTCAGGTTCTCGTTCGAGGATAGCAGAGCTACCGTGCTGCGTGCTGACTGGTTTAATGATTGCGGACAGCGATGGAAACTGGCAGGAATGCGTCCTGTACAACCCTCTTAAGAAAGTTATTTCGCGTGCGACGCTCTGATAGCGCTTGCCCAATGCTTTCAGGTGAATAGGAATGAAATGACGGACAGACGAATTAATCAGCTTGCTTGCATGTACGTTTCCAAAGTTCGACCAAGGTTATAAACCGCAAAGTACGACGACCTAGAGCGTCTCCGGAGGTGAGGTGCACGCGAGCAGGGCAAGTTTTCACATTTCCTCCACCCGCGAGGCAAAACACGTGTCCAGGTGACTGCGTTCCGACACGCGTACCAGAGCGTGAATGCTTGTAGCGAGCACGTTCCAACTATTCTATTTTACCTCTTAAGAGTTTTCGAGACGTTCTCGTCCTCTTCGCGAGAAGCTCTGACCTGCAATGATTCACTGTGGTCGGACACAACTCAAGAACAAAGCGGCGAATGTCGCTCAAAGAAGGGCCCTCAAGCCAACAGCGTCGACCGATCCTCGCGACGTCTTGGTTATTCCCCTTTGAGCTGTTCGCTTCTAATCGCAGAGTGTATCAGCTAAAAGGGGATTAACCCCGGCATAATGAAAATCGGCCGACGCCATTGGCTGGAGGTTTTCCTTGGAGGGGCATCTGGAGTTGTGTCCGACTATAGCTGGTTGACCTCTCCTTCCACAGTGCCGAATCATCGCGCGCTTCAGAAAACAATGTACCTGACACCGCTGGTTGGCACAGAATCCCAGTTGAACGCCCCTCTTCGGCAGTTCCGTTTGATTGAGCTCAAGCAAGCCGAGTACAACTGTATAAAGCAATCAGACAGGCGACGACGCCTCGTGACAGCGGGAGCTAAAATAACCACGTAAGAGTCGCATCAACGTCCTGCACAAGCTCTACAGCACACGCCCTAAATCATCGGGCAATCAGAAACGCGGCAAGCACATATCCCTGACAGCTACGGCGGAAATGGCGCCTAAATTGCCACCCCGCGTCGAAGATACATACATACCCACGACGGCGCGGGGAACAATGCAAATTGTTCTCGACAGCCCTATGCTTATTACGACGAGAGAGAGAGTGTGACGAATAGGCTCATGGTATGGACGTCGCGTCGCGCCTTTGGGAACGGCCTTGCCGTATTGCCTGGTCGTTTGTGGGCGAACTTCTCCCCGGTTTCGGCGAACATCGACTTTGCCCTTGCGCGCAAGGCTCACCTCTCGACTTCCACTTCTTTTGTGCCCTCCTGCGTACACTGGAACCATGCCACGTCGGCTGTACGAGCAATCAAAGCCTCAGGCACCGACACCGAGGGCACACGGAAAGAAAGAACGCGAAATGTACGACAGTGGACAAGACGGAAACACCCCATTCTTGCAGGTACATGCGGCTGAATCGAGTATAGTATTGCAGTTCCTAAGCCGCAGCGGTGGCTCAGTGGTTACGGCGCTCGGCTGCTGACCCGAAAGATGCGGGTTCGATCCCGGCCACGGCGGCCGAATTTCGATGAAGGCGAAATTCTAGAGGCCCGTGTACTGTGCGATGTCAGTGCACGTTAAAGATCTCCAGGTGGTCGAAATTTCCGCAGCCCTTCACTACGGCGTCTCTCATAGCCTGAGTCGCTTTAGGACGTTAAACCCCATAAATCAACCATAAAGCAACCTATTGCGGTTCCTAGAACTGCCAATAAAGAATGTAAAAAAAAAAAAAGATTGTTCACGGCATTCACCTGCGTGCGGGTAGCGGAGGGAGAATGGTCCACTGTGAAACGTATTCGTGGACGGTCGCCTCAAAAAACATCTCCACAGAATGAATTTTACCAGCGCAGCTTCGTGAAGGCGTCCTCGAGTGGTTGACACTTATCCGAAGTGTCATTGTACATGACCTTCTAGAATCTTACAAAACGTTCGGTTTTATTTTACGCCCCCTACCTAATCTTAGGGTGCCTTGTTATCGGTCGTTACGGAGATCTACAAGCGCCGCAGATAACGAGGTCAGAGGCTAATCCCAAGCAGCGGCGATATCAGCACACAGGACGCCGACAAAGGGGCACCGCCGGCATCACCTTATCGCGCTCTACACCCGGCGGTGCAAACCAAAGGGCGCGCAAGGCTGGGCGGCCGAACGCTCTCCTAGAAAGCAGCCGTTGGAAGGAGCGTCTGCTCTCAGCGCCACTAACAATGTCTTCACAATCATGAGAAACATACTGCTGGCAGCAGTCGCGGGAGTAGTAACATCGGTAACTCTTCAGTAATGTTACGCAGTGTGGCGTTAGCGCATGCGCCTCCAAAACAGGCTGCGAGGTGTAATTCTCATCCACTGTGAAACTAACACCGCGTGTTGTCCTGTCTGTTTTCGTCTCGTTTTGTCTGTCTCCACTTAATGCCAACTCATCCAAACCGCAACGTCAAATTGTATTGCATTGTAAAAAGTAACGCACTGAGCTCGCAGTCGAGATCAACGTTTTGCTGTGATTTTAAGATTAAAGCCTTCAATGCCTCATCGTTGTCCACAGAAGGTTATCAGCAGACGGTTGCCAGCAGAGGTGTCACGCTTTTCTAGCCAGACCAGAAAAAGAATCTTTGTGCACGATGGGATTCGAACCACCATCCCTCCACTCCGCAGCATAGCGTGCTAACGGCTACGCTACTTCCTGCCAACGCATATGTATTTCTCCTTCTCTAGGACGCTGAAGAGTGTTTGCAGAAAGGCGTCGAATCAGACGGATGCCTCCCAAACGCCCTCCAGTGTCTCCAGCATTTACGATTCACAAACAATTGTGTACTTAATTAACATCTTAGCCACACATCAGTGACACAAGCAGCAACACCGCGCTAAAGGCTTTCGCCTCACCGCACTTTAGGTCAACAAAGTGCCCTCCTGAATTTTTTTTCTCATTCTTTCATCGAAACTGAAAAGGCGCTAAATGAAACTATTCATAAAAAAGCTAGTACATAAACTCGAGGCGTAGTCCTTTAGTGCATGTCAACGATGCCTTCCCTTTCATACTACTTCGCTGTCGCAAGCTAACTACACCTGTACAAAATGGGGCTCAGAAGAATGCCGCTTCGTGCATGCGTGCACGTACATTAGACGGCAGCGAAACGGTGGCGAAGCAGCCGCTTTCGCCCGCCGTAATGCGTAGACGCCCGTGCAGGTGGGGAGGAACCGCGGAATCTCATCCCTGACCCCAATACGAGCCGAGCCGCCTCAAGCTTGAGTGTACGCTGCTGATATCCTACGGAGGGCGAAGACGCCAGAGGACGCCGTTTCTCAAGACTACACGGGAAGCCGAAAACATGCACTCGCCGCGATGGCTCTTTGGACGTGACGCTGACATGACTGAGGACGAGGTCGCGGGACTGAATCCCTCCCTGCAGCGGCGGTCGCATTGTGGTCAGGGCGAGAGAGAGAGAAAGAAAAAAAAAACCCATGCTCTGCACAACGTCCATCCTCAGGCGGTCGACATTAATCCAGAGCGATCCACTACGAGGCGTCTTCCACTCCCTCCTTCCGCCGCCGCGGTGGCTCAGTGGTTATGGCGTTCGGCCGCTGACCCGAAAGACGCGGGTTCGATCCCCGCCGCGGCGGTCGAATTTCGATGGAGGCGAAATTCTAGAGGCCCGTGTACTGTGCGATGTCAGTGCACGTTTAAGAACCCCAGGTCGAAATTTCCGGAGCCCTCCACTATACGGCATCCCTCATAGCCTGAGCCGCTTCCCATAAACCATAAACGAAACTCCCTCTTTCCTACCCGCACGGCGCGGCTCGTGTTGCCATGCACCGAGAAGTGAGACGGATGGATGGATGGATGATAATGGCTTTACCCTTTGTACCGGGCGGTAGCTTTCGCCACCTAGCCTATACTTCCCCCATTGTTAATTTAATTTTCTTTTCCCTTTCGCTCTTACAATATCTAATCTGTCTATCAGTTACTACGTCTTTCTTTCCTTTGCTGAATACGGCCTAAAATGTGCACTAAAATCTCGCCGATAATCCCCTCACCGGTTCCTTTAATGCGCTCCAGTTTCTCAGCCTGGACTAACCTAACCGCCCATATACCACGCTCGCATTTCTAGCGGCCGCCGTACGCATTACAAGCACGTATACACAGCAGCGCGCGCATGCGCTCTCTTCGGGCAATGTGTGCCACTTGGCAACAGTACAACATACGTGCCGGGGGAGAAACGGAGCAGGCAAAGCGATCGGAAGAAAACAGTGAGGCAATATACAAAAACAGGACAGGACGACCGCACACGCGGAAGTAGGGCACGACTCTGGAACGGCGCCGACTAATATGGTCGCCGCCGCGATGGCCGTTCGCCGCGCGGGTTTCGCGGCGGTTACCTGTCGGAAGAGACCATGTACCGAAAGGAAGAGATACCATCTGCTATGGTCTTTCTAGTGATTTCATACAGGTTGTTTTCCAAAAGGAAGAGATACCATCTACTATGGTCCTTCTAGTGATTTCATACGAGAGGTTGTTTTAACCTAACAGCTCCTTGTGCTAGTGAATGCCTCATCATTTTGGGAAATGGAGCCCAAGTTCACATGAAATCAACTTCAGCAGAACAAGAAAACAAGTTAGTTGGTAATCCTTAAGCACATCTAAACAGGCGCGGAAAGGACCACGACGCAGGAAGAATACGAAACGGAGCGGCGCTTGAGAATGTTTTGTTGATTTTGTCGGCGTGAACTCAGCGGTACAAAAACTCGTTCACCCCTCGCGACAGCAACCTCCCGTTATAACGAAGCTAATGGTACAACGAAGCATTTCGAATTTCGACAACACCGGGCGTGCCAAACATAAACCAACGCATGAAACCACGCGTGACTTCACCAATACAATAGCAAGAAAAACCTGTCGCGCACAGCGAATTCGTTGTAACGAGTCAGTGCCGTGCACGATGATAGCTGCTCTTCCACGTAGCAGCTCTAGATTTTCTTCGTTATCGAACTGTCCGCGATCCTCGGCCGCGTTCTCTCGTCACTCGATCACAACTGCGGCAGATAGGAAAGCGCGGAGATTTCGTAATCGCGGCCTCCGAAACATGCACGTTTTTCTTTGTTTTCCTTCCTCAAAAAAAAAAAGTTTCCTCGGCAAGGCGACGCTTCGAGCAGCTGCTCAGCGACTTAGCGAGCTGACGCCGTCACCGGCGGCCGCTGCGCGCATTCTTGTGACCGTGCCAATGCCGACACCCAACACTCCTCGTCATCCATCAAGAGCACGTGACGACCGTTCCACGCATTACTACCCAGCCCCGCAATTGGATCCAGAGTAGAGAACAAACCCTTCTCCCCTTCCTAGGCCACGCATCTACGTTCGCGGAGAGAGACTACAATATATATTTCTATCCGTGACTCGCTCAGGCAGTTTATACAGCGTGTTGTATACAGCGACGTGACGCAGAGTCGCGTTTAGGTGACGCAGAGAAGTCCGCTAGTCCCGTCAGCGATCAAAACGAAAACAGCGCACGCTTTTAACGACTGGCGGGATGCGCGCTCCGCCAATCGAACTGAAATCGCATGCATTACACGTACTTTTCACAAGGCGAACACTGGCCACACAGTTTCAGGAACCACGAGGGCGTACCGAAGCAGGAACGCCGCCGCTTCGAACAGCGGCAAACGAGGCTAGGCCTACTACGAGAACCGAGTTAGAAACAAACGCAGCAGCAGTACGCTCTTCCGTCGGGTGGAACATTTCTTTTCATCCTCGATGCAGCCACACAAAGCCAATCGGCTGTCGCAAGAGGAGTGTAGCGGGGAGGGGGGCATTTTCTTTTGCCAGGTCGCATCGTTTACGAGAGAATCGGTCCTCCCTCCGCTCGCTTCTTCCTTTTACCCCGAGCAAAGAATACCGCGACTCGACGGCGACGCGCGCCCGCGGTGTGCGCTCGGTTCGCGAAGAAGCGATCGGCCTTTACGAGCGAAGCGACCCGGAACGACGTGATCGTAAACGGGCTTCGGAAGGAACAGCGACCCCTGCTAGGCCTAACCGCCAGCTGAAGGCTGGCCGTGCCGCTGCTGCTTCCCCGACGGGCAAAAGCGAGGCGGTGCGGCCCACTTTCGAGGGGGCCCCCGCGTCGGCTCCGCTCGCTCCCTCTATGTTCGCGCTTCAGCAACATACCACCAACAGGTGTGCGGACCCGGTCGGCGAGGATAAGGCACTCGGACCCGGGTTCCTTCAACTGTGTGGCGAGGGTTCCCCCAAAAATGAACATCGCCGCCGTAGCAGCCAGCAGGCAAGAAGAAGCAAAAGAAGGCGTACACCCGAACGGAGCGACTCACCGAGCAAGAAGCCAGGAACCGGCACCGTAGTGTGTTGAGAAGGAAAGCGGACAACTAAACGGAGACAAGACAGCCCGGGACACCGTAGCACACAAGACCGGGTTGTTTCCTTTTTTCTCGGACGTTCTAGTTATTCCAGGTTGCTTCGCAGGAAACTTTTCCCTTCTTCCACTCGGTTTCCTCGCGAACTGGGCCCCGAGTCTCGAGGTGGAGGAACCGCAACGGCACGCACGCGCACAGCACCCGACGAGCAGCACAGGTTGCGAGGCCGGCCGACGGAGAGCGGTGTAGATGGAGAAGAAGCACGTCCCACAGCCCTTGAAGTCTGGCGTCGCCCCTCACATGGCGCCGAGGGCCGTGACAGCGGCGGCGAGCATCGGAGAAACACACACGGACACGCACACGGCGGCAGCAGCAGAAGCACGCGCGCGCGGGTGCAACAACACACGGGGCCCGCGGTACGTAGCTAGGTAACAACACCGGCGAGCCAGCCAGCCGACCAACTATGGTCGCGACAGCGAGCGGCAAGAAGGGGGCTGGCTCCGCGACTTTGGGCAGCCCGGCAAGTGGTTTTCGCGTCCAAGGTAGCGAGATTCCTACGCAGCCAGCCAGGTAGGCAGGAGGCGGGCGGCCGGGGCGCGGGGGAGAGGAGGGGGGACCCGCGCGGCGGCGGCGGGCATGCCGGGATTAAGCGGCCGGGAGAGGAGGGGGCGACTCGAGGGGGTCCCCGAGCGGCCCCGAGGAGTCCTCTCAAGAAGTAGGAGCGCACGAACGCCGAGGAGCACGAGAAAGAAAAGCACGCAGCGAACAATATCAACGAAGAGAGAAGCGCACAGGTAAGGGGAGAAGGGCGCTCCGAACAGGACTCCCGCACTCCTCCTCCCTCGGAGAAACAGATAGGCGGACCAAGGCGCGGAAAGAGGAGAGACAACTTGCACCGCCGGGAGGCAGAGAGCCGAACACCTTGCGCGGGGGGGAACGACGTTTCGGCGGTGGGGGCTTCCCCTTCTCCGACGAGAGAGCCTCCTCCTCGGCTAGACGCCGCCGCTGCCCGGTCAGCTTTTTCGCGGCTGCGCTAGGCGTCTTTTCTTCGAGCTTTTTTACTGCGAATATTGCCCCCTCCTCCCACTCCGCCACGGGCTTCGCGCTTCTCCTCCCTCTTCTCGCGCGCGCACAGGTTAAGCGACCGGAGTTGCCAGACGAAGACCGCGAGCGCGCGCTGCGCTCAGCGGTGGGCAAAGCGCCCAACCTTCCTGCTCCGAACACAATCGGAGACGCGCGCTCTTCCGTGTGCCACCGCCGACGGGACGGTCGGACGTCGTCTCCGAGGGTCACTCGGGTTCACGAGCGAGTAACGCGCCGCAGTTTTCCTCCCGTGCTTGTTTTTTTGTATATATAGCTTTAGCTTTCGTCAGGCGCATGGAAGGCGCCAAACCGTAGAAACTTCAAAGGCAGTGTAGCGAGTGATTTTTCCCTTCGATAAATGAGCTATAAGGGGACCAACAGAAAAATTTGCCGAAGGTTTTCTGATATCAGTGCATCGTTAGTTCAATGAAACTAAATCTTTCACTAAAAACAACAATAACAAATGCAGAGGCACCACGCATTACAACACGCCAAGCGAGTATCAAGGTAACCTTTACCACAACGCTACGTACACCCGCTATTGTGAATACTCGTGCAAGACGTTGCAAAGGACAGCAGTTGGAAGAAACATAAATGCTAAAGGTTTATTTGCTTTTTTTTTTAGTAGCGACTAATTCAGTGTAACGCCGTAGTAGAAGCTCCGCCCCCGTTACCGAATAACTTAGCTCACAGACGTCCTCCAGCACGCGCATAAACCTTAATACACGATTGTTTCCACATTCACCCCTCCCCCCGTCTTTGATTTACCTTTCGACATAGAAACGATGAACTCAGAAGCCGTGTTTGCATGAATGCGACAGAATGCGCCTTGAGTCGGTTTTTCGAGAGAGGAAACAGGTTTTGAGAAAGAAAGGGTGATTCGTCCTCTACTCACCTCCTCGGCGTTTTTTCACTTTCCCTCAAAAAAATGGACTGGAGTCGAGTTCTGTCGCATTCACGTGAACACAGCTACAGCCAGGTATCGGTCCTGGTTGAGAGCGTCAGCCAAGCTATCCACGAGGAGCGACAAAGACGAGAAAAGAAAACACGGCGGAGCCGGAAGAGAGCGGGGGGCTTGAGAAAGCGTCGTTTCGTTAGCCACCCCGCCCACGAATGCATGACCGCTCCGAAAATAGGCGGCTCGTGCAACGGGACAAAGCGAGGCGACGGGCCCAGCAAACCGACCCAGTCTGGTTTCGCCAGCGAGAAACGAAACAAACAAAACATTTCATCTGCCCGCTCTGTTCGGTAGAGCGCCCCGCGCCGCTGGGAGGCAACTGGCAAACGCCGACTGTTCGTTCCCTCCTTTGACCATCGTGTCATGTGCAGTACATGAACACGTGCGTCGCCGGGAAGAGTACTGTACAACTCAAGAAAGAAGCGGCTTTTCTCCGTCAAAGGAGCCTCTTCCAGCCAAAAGCGTCGGCCGATTCTCATGAGCCTACTAGCGTGACAATGCAGGGAGAGGTAGATGAAAGGGGATAGTCTGCTCCCTGTATTGTCATGCTAGCAGGCTCATCGAAATTGGCCGACGCCATTGGCTGGAAGAGGGGGTCCTTTGTCGGGGAAAAGCCGCTTCGTTCTTGTGCTGTATCCGACTACAGACTTTTCTGGCCGCCCTAGGAAGTAAAAAAGAAGGCTGTGTGCTCTGTTCTTCCGCTTGAAACGCAATAATATTCTAAACCATATGTCTTACTAAAAAAAAAACTTTAAAACCCATCGTACATGACCCTAACCGTATATCTAAGCGCCAGATGGCTGTAAGTCACTGCATGAACCGGCACCCGACGCGGATATGCACTGCGTGTACATCACTATCATCGTCCGACCCTCTGCCAATTTCGCGAGTATACCCACCGTTCTTTGCCATGCGCTCGGCACTTTTCAAGCAGCATCGACTTTCCAAACGCTTGCGCCAGTCTCTCTCTCCCCTAACCCCCCCCCTTTCGTTGCGAAAGCAACACTACGCGAGTCGCCGAGCCATTTCGCGGAGCCAAGCAAAGGCCCTACTGCGCATGCGCGAGGAGCAGTCGCGTCACACGGCGCACAGCTGCGCGCCGCCGCCGCCGTCGCTGCGCTGGTGACTCAGAGGTGCCGCCGCCGCGCTCGCCAGTTGCGCATGCGCAGTAGCGGCGCATAGCTAGCGCGCCGGGGCCGCCGCCGCTGCCGCGCGCTCTCCATCGCCTCTCTCTCTCTCTCTGTTAAGGTAGAAGCCTACGACGCCAGTAGGTAATTCCCCCCCGTACCGTGTCGTCTGAAGTCGGGAGGGGTTGACAATGATGACAGCGCGTCGCGCACTTCGGACGCTGTCCAAGCCCGCGGAGAATGGGGAGAAAGACCGCGAACAGCCTTGTCGGGGCCGCAAGGGGCCGACGACCGTTCCCATTGAAAGGAAGTGGCTGGGGGGTCAGTAAGGTCGGCGACTTCTGAAATAGCTAAGCAGTGGACTTACTGGCGCCTCTAGAGTCGGGCTCAGGCGAGCACTGGGCTCCTCCCACTTTTATTTAGAGTGTCATTGCAGCGGTATTGGTCGGAATTGGGCGAGAGCAGGTTTAATAAAGCTCCGCCCAATTATCTAGGGGATAAAAACCCGCTGCGAACAAAGAGCAGGACGAGCGCGCCGAGTCCCAGTCTCGGCCGCTTTCTTACGGCCCTTCTTTTTAAAAGCCCTTTTTTAGCCCACCTTTTTCTCCAAGTTCTTGTATTCGGTCCCGTCTTCAATAAATCAGTTTTGTCTCAAGAAGTTTGGAGTTGCTGCCCCAACCGGCAACGTGTCGCCGGACGAGTGGACGAAGACGACTTGAAGTGCTTTACGATCATAGACGAACCGGCCATTCCGACCTTTTTTTAACTCTCTCCTCGTTGCTTTCGCAATCCTCCAGGTTTAATAAGAGCTAAACCACTGCCAATTTTCTTTTTTACTTTCATCCGACACCTACATGGCTAACTTCGTGTATGAACAAATCATTTTTAAGGAAATTCAACTATAAAAGGCCTCAAGTTATGTGTTTCTGACACAGGACACAGCCAGCGTGGCGAACCGCAGTCCCCGTTGTCTGCAGCGCCACACGAACTGCCCGACTTAACGTTCTCCGCAGCGGCTTACCCGAGTAAACCGTCGAATCTCGACACGTACCAACTCGAAGCTTACCGAAAGTTTGTTCCAGTAATGAGAAGTTCAAATTTAGGTCGTTGGCATCCAAACGTCAGTTCGAAATAACCGGAAGTTCGAATTAAGCGGGTTCGAAGCAACGAGACTCTACCGCACTTGCACACAGAAACCTGCTGCTTTTTCACGCGATTCGTAGCATCTCATCCGCCACTACACCGAGCGAGATTACCATTTGCAGAAGGGCTTAAAAGGGCGGCCACGGGCCCACGCGTTCGCCATTTATAGAGCCGAACCGCTTTCAGCCAGCCAGCGCCGGCGCATATCCGTGAAACGGGATGCAAAGTGCCTCCTCCATCGCGGTCGTCAAAGTGTGAAATATGTATGAACCGGCAGCCGCCTCGGTCGGAGCGAGCAGCACGCCTTTGATGCTTCCGATTGCTGCGGCAATTCATACACATGGGCGCGCTTCGGAGCCCGCGAATACATTTATGGGGCTCGCGATTGGAAGCGCCCAGAGGGCGTGCGTTGCATTCGATCTGAGCGTTTATACTACATTTGTGCGCCATCAGTGCTGCTGCTGCTGGGCTTTGAATTCGTGACATCCGCGCAGGCCGTGTTCAGGTAAGCCCATTACACGTGTCGGGTGCGCGATCCGAGCAGTATAGATGTGTTGCATGTATGTATGCTCGCGGTTGTTACAAGGGAGTCTGGAAAGCGACGTATCCGCGCAGGTTGTAACGATGCCCGTATATATTCTTTGCAGTCGTATACAAACCGGCACTCTTCTCACTCGCTCCACCGCACTGACTATTCTGACGTCCAACGAGCCCTTCCTGCGCGCTGTGTGCGCTACACTGACAGTCAACGCCGAGATTGAACGAAATTAATAATAATAATAATAATAATAATAATAATAATAATAATAATAATAATAATAATAATAATAATAATAATAATAATAATAATAATAATAATAATAACTTTATTGGACCCTCACGTCACACATAATGATGCAGGGCGACGGAAGTTAAAGCTGTTTTCAGGTTTGGTTTTAAGGCTATGAGAGACGCCGTAGTGGAGGGCTCCGGAAATTTCGACCACCTGGGGTTCTTTAGCGTGCACTGACATCGCACAGTACACGGGCCTCTAGAATTTCGCCTCCATCGAAATTCTAGCCGCCGCGGCCGGGATCGAACCCGCGTCTTTCGGGTCAGCAGCCGAGCACCATAACCACTGAGCCACCGCAAGCGACGGGCCCCCATTTTGGCAAAAGCGTACACAGGGACGAAAAAAAGAATAATGCGCACAGAAAAGATTATTGCCATTTTGTAGATTGCGTATGTTCCAGCCCT
Organism: Amblyomma mixtum; assembly: GCF_055824585.1. Lineage (NCBI taxonomy): Eukaryota > Metazoa > Arthropoda > Arachnida > Ixodida > Ixodidae > Amblyomma > Amblyomma mixtum. The sequence goes on along the minus strand of NC_143016.1, from coordinate 83,487,597 downwards.
GCCCCTATACTTCCCATACTATCGCTCCTCCTTTCTTTCCCTCTCCTTGTCCTTTTATTCCCGCTAGCCGCAGCTCAGGTGCTTCAGGCTTCGATGGCAGATGCCGCGGCTAGTTGCATCTTTTCCTTCCTTTGTTATTTTTATTAATAAATAGCCACTAACAGCATAACAAAACAGAAAAGAAACACCGCAAGCGTTGATCACGCTGCACTACGGTACATTATATAAACATGTTATATAAAAGCTGCACCTGACACATATAAGTTTAAATTTATTACCCGTCGGCCGAGGCGGTCGGTGATATTCACGATATCGGCGCGAACGATTTCAACCGGCACGAAAGCGTCATATTCACGCTCGCCGGCGCTGCACGAAGCAATACTATGTGAATGGTTATTATTTATGGTGTTATGTTTTGGCGGCATTCGGAAGTTACGAAAATGGGCCAGCAGAGAGGACGCAAACCAAACCACAAACCAGAACAAGACTCGGGGAAGAGGCGTGCGCACTGTTTATTCACACATCGCCCAACAGTCGTTACTATAGGGTCCTCGATGGAAGCACCGCTGTTGCGCGCGGAGCTGTTTGACAAAGCGACGCGTACAGGAGAGAAGATTTCGCATTTCTACACTACAGCCCAGACAGGCGGCGCTCGTCCTCGCCTCGCAAGCACAGCTCTTCCTTAGATCAGCGTCTCTTCCCCCCCCCCCCTCTCTCTCTCTGTATACATAGCTTGCACCGACGTCACATCCGGTGGCAGTCGGTTGCGAGTCGGCCATGCTGCCGAACCACTGCCAGGCCGCCTCTAGCTTTCCGCTGCCTGTGTTAGCTCGCAACGTGTCGGTTCTCGTCCATCCGTAGATTCGGTATGGTTTTGTGTGCCACCCTTGGCTGCTATGACTGTAGCGGCAGCTCCAGGCGAAACAAGAAGCCGATTAACACGAACTTCATCTGCATTCGCAAGATAATCGCAGGCATGCAAGTGCGAGCGCTCCATGACACAGTAGGAATCTGCGCGAGCTGTGGCTGGCTCGCATTAAGCGCGATGATTTGGACCCCGACAACCCAAATTTAATTGTGTTCGGAGTGCACTTTGTGACAGGTAAGAGGCTTGTGTCGTCAACTTAATGTTTACGATGTAGCGAACCACGACGGGCGCGCCTGATACCGCCTAGGCCGATCGCTGCCGTAGCGCCAACGACGACGAAGCGTCGCTGAAAGACGAAGTGCCGCCGCTCTGCACGAGATCGCTTGGGTTGGACTGGCCGTCTTCTGCGCTGCTCGCCGTTTTGTGTCGCCCGCTGTGAACACCACGCCTTGCACCATTTCTGCAGAAACCCCCTTTCAACGAAAACGTGGGAAGCAGTGGCTACACTCTTGAATGTTGCTGTTTTGATTGACGCCATCCAATTTGTCTGAAAACACAAACCCAGACTGGGTCCCGTGTCGCTGCATCCTAGCTACAGGAATAGGCAATCCTTTTCGGATCGCTGCGACCGCAGCGAGCAATGACGGCAGAGAAAGCGGCGTGCCGAGGCCGAGCTTTTCGTCTCGTTGCTTGCGCATCGCAGACAGGCTTCTCACCCACCTGCTGTAGAAATCATTGTGTGGTCCCATTGATTCGAAGGCTTTCATTTTTTCCAACTTCACAAAGCTGGAAGGAGTACACAATATCCCCCGTGGGCCACTTCGAGGAACACATCAACGCCCATCGTCGTGTCGACTCCCGGTCGCAGCGTGTACGGATCTGTATCGTCAATAATTTTCACTTCGTCTGCGTAGCTACACGCGCCGATCGAATAAATTCAGACCAGTAGCCTTCACTGAATGGTTCATTCCTCTGTGGAGTAGGCATCGCATTCGAAAGGTAAGAAAATAATCCAAAGCGTCCGAGGAGTGGTCCGGCATCGCAGGGCGGACGGGCGGGGACGGCCGAATGGCTCGGCAGCATGGCCGCAAGCGCTTGATGGGGGCGGAAGTGACGACACGTGCAACCTATGTATACAACGCCAGACTAGATCTAAGCGAGCGGGAATAAGCACACGCGTGCTACACACGCACCACATGAGCGAAAGTGTGAGGGCGTGCCACGCGGTGCAGCTTCGGGTCTTTAGTATAGCGATTTGCAACTAAACGGAGCGCGAAACATAGACGCCGAGAAGAAAAGTTGAGACAAAGCCCTCCTAAAGCGCCCCACGGCTCGGCGTACAGCGCGTGTGCATACACTGTAAACACAAATAAGCCCAAATAGGAATATAAATGGCTAGTGTCCGCTTTTAAACTCCTTATTGAAAATTGCGCAATCGACTTTAAGTAGTAAAAGAGAGGTAATCCTCCTTTTTTACTGCCGTCGCGAAATCGAGGAGTAAAATTAAGCTTTTACATGATTTTACTACTTTTCCAAGAAGGAGTATGTCGGCTTCAATACTCCTTCAGGCCCTTTATGCACTCCTTAGTGTCTGCCCGCCGCCTAGTGGCAGCTGCCGGTTCGCTGCACTTGCAGGTGACGACGCCGGCTCTGTCGTCGCTGCCTGCTCGCCTGTGCTTTTGCTGCTTCACGCACGTTTGTCATGTTACAAGACACTGGATCGCCGCAACCTCGCGCACCAATGTGCACCACAGACAGTGCCTGTGAAGCCCCCAGTGTATTCGGAGAACTCTTGGTGTTGCATCGCCTGCGACGGCAGTCTGCGAGAGGCTTAGCCAGCCGAGCTCAGCCGAGCCAACATGGCGGTGTGTGACGCGTCGACCTCCCCGAAGCCGCCAGTTTGCCACCCGCTCCTTTGCGCGCTCTTGTCGTGACGTAAGACTGGACATCATCGACCTTAGCAGCAAACGTGCTGCAATGAACGTCTCACTCAAGCCAGCAATATGTGCAGAAGCAGCGGCTAGTCATTCATTGTCTACGCAGCATACAAGCGTTGGCTGTTGCCGTTTCGCCGCGCCGACATGACGATGTGTGTGTGACGCACCAGTTTTCTCGACATCGTCGGCCCCTCTCGTTCTTTCGCTGTATTGCAAGAATACTAAAGACCGGATTATCATCGTCGTGTGTTCTGGTAAGCAGTATTAAACTCTCCTTTGATGCCATAGACGCGCATGCACTTAACGCCGCTCCCTTTTCAGTGTGCGTAGACTTGCTGTGAACCACGGGTGCGCCGAGATGAAAGGCTTAACGAGAACAGCAAAACAGCAAAGGCTTCATTGTGGTCCGGTGGAGCCAACTCACACAGCAGGCATAAGTAAGTATCTGAGAAATTTGTTGTTGCATGCGGCTGAAAAAAAGAGTGTGGCACTGCAGTCGTGGCTGTTACGCTAACATGTACAGCTGGAAGTACGGTCAGTTCTTCTAGGGACCAAATTTTCTTCATGCGTTCACGCCCCATGAATATGGAAAAGCTGTACAGGCAATGACAGGTGAAAATGCACAGCCTTGGGGTCTGTGAATTTTTGTCACGTTATTACGAACAGTGCTGAGAACCGTGCCCTAATGGGTTGCTTCCTTTCCTGTGTTTTAAGAGGGCCTTGTTATGCAAACAATGCAAGCGATTTTATTCTTTTCAGTCATAGCACAGGACATGGCGACGCCTTAGCGCTCACGGAGATTAGCTAAACTGTTACATTTTCCGAGTTGGTGGCATCTTAACGTTGCAGCGATTTTCGGCAGCGGACATGAGGTTTCAACCATACTGAACGCTGCCTTTTCTGGATGGTTAGGCGTCTAGTTCCAAAATGTGGTATCTTGTAAGCTCTTCGCATTTGAAAAATGTTAAAAGAAGTTTCCACTTCGCGTGCAGTTTCCGAACACATTCCATTATGTGAAACTCGTGGAGGCAAGCGTTCCGGTTCAGACTGCTGATCCCAGGAAGGCAGCGAAAGAAAAAGAATAAAGCTTACGCCAGTGTACGAGATCCCCTGCTCGTGCTGGACGTAGTACATTGGCGAAAGCAAGCATTTCCCAGAAAAACTGAAGCAGCACAAAGCGGATGCCAAACAAATGAACAAGGAAGGAAGCGCGGGTTGACAAGACTGACTTCGAGGGAACTATCCTTGCATCAACTGTCTACGATCAGTGACCCGGCGGATGACTAACCGAAGGCTTAAAAAAAGCAAGCTGTGACTCACTCGCAGTCCCACCTGCTGAAAGAACCAAGAAGATTCCCAAACATGTTGGGGAGGAGGAATAACCGCAAACTTGACAGGACTGAAGATCGAGAAGAGGACAGGACGAGCGGTATCTTCTCGATCTTCAGTCCTGTCAAGTTTGCGGTTATTCCTCCTCCCCAACATGTCTGACCAAGTGGCCCAAAGCTTCCCCTTGTTGATTCCCAAACATGTTTTTTTTTTTTTTCTGGTTGGCGTTCTTTCCCGAAAGCATATTCCTTTCCCAGCCATAGACCTGTGTAGAATGTTTTCTTTTGAACCCTGGCCACGAATGTGAGGGCAAAGCTTAACAGAAGACAGGTGGCGGCGGGAGGGTGGGTCTGGTGGTAGCTTTCTATTCCTAACAATGCCTGCTATGTCAGTCACCCTTGACCTGCCTTTGGCCTATACACAGAATGAGGACGTCCTGAAAATGTGTAGCTGCGGGCTCTCCCATCAAGGAAATTGCATGTAAGCTTCCGCTGCGTGTATGCAAAGCGCTGTCTTTTGTTTGCATGTTTTGATTTCAGTAATTGCTTCTGATATGGTGCCTGAAAAGCATGAGGAACCTCTGACAAGTAAAAAAAAATTATATCTCGAGGCCTCTTTCGGTGCAGGAACGCAGCCAAAGGCAGCGCGAATGCGCAAGTGCCTCAGTAAGACCATTTTATTTTTTTCAGTTTTATGCTTTGCGGAAAAAATGTTCCCTATCGATGCTGCTTCCCATTCGCCGTATTGCCTTAACGTTTACGAAAGCGGCTCTCTGAAATTTGTGATTCCCTGAAAACCGCGTTTAGCCGCTGTCATCCGACAGCGTACAGGTATGTATTAGCTAGTTGATTACCTACTATGTTCTGCTAGCTAATCTTTTGTCATGAAAAACGTTTAAACTTCAATAATATCTACTTTATTGAAAAGTGCACTCTGAACGGCTTTGGGACGTTGACTTCTACACTTGAAGCACGTCATACTTCAAGCTTAGAGGTGCAATTCCACTGATGCATTTGTTTTTCTAATCTTTCTTTCAGAAGGAGCCTGTATGTTGACAGCGAAGCATTTCAAGGTTCCCTCCTTGCTTTCAAGTGTGGCATCTCTATTTTCATTCCTTTGGGTATTTAAATTATGTACCCAAAGACAGCGTGGGTTAAGACACTCTTCTTTTCTACAGGGGCCAAGACGTTGGTCCTCTGTAACCGTGGAAAGCAAGCTGCCGAACACATGTCTCAAATGTTTTGTACCCAATAAAATATTGTTTGAAATAAATCACTGCAAGTTCATCGACGCATTTATCCTGGAATATCAAGCTCTAAAATGAGCCTTCCATACGAATACTTTATTTCAAATCGGCTTCCGCATCAAGTGAAGTAATATACTCATCTGGGAATCATAAATGTAACCCTATAGTAAGAAAAATTTCTCCAAAAGTTTCCTGTCAAAACTACTTAAAAGGAACAGGCACGTACTCCTGAAATGTACTATAAAAGTAGCTGCAAAGGAGTATATAATACTCCTATTAATTGCCATGCTAACTCCTTTGTGATCACAACTTTACTCCTAAATAAACTCCCGTCTGCAGAGCGGTAACACTTTACTCCTTCTAGCACTCCGAAAGTATCCCTTCAAGCAGAGGAGTAGACGATATACTCCTATTCTGAGGAGTATAAAAACCCCTTTTCGGGAGTGCGCTACGCGATGAGCCATTTACTCCTATCCGGGTGTTTTTCGGTTTGCAGTGTAGTCTCCTTCTCAACGCGTGGTGTCTAATAACTTCGCTCTCCGTTTAATGGCAAGCGTGTATACACCAATTAAAAGCATTCAAAAAGTGCTCCTTACGGACGTCACCTGCGTGGCAATAAGGTTCGCCAGCGTAACAGTAAAGAGCCCTTACGTATTCACTCTGCACACATGACATTAAGCCTACATTGGATACATGGGTGCGTACAGGTGAGAGGACAGGTTTTTGCAGGCAAGCCTGGAAGAAAGAGTAGATGAAAAGGCGGAAGTAGTACACAGACGAAACGCACCAGCTTCTGCGTAACTTCCTGAGACAGAAGCGAAACGAAAAGTGGAACTACTGCGCAGAGGACTGCACGGCTGCATGACCGAGGCGTAGCCTGCATTATAGGTTAATCTGGACGGATTAGCCTGAAAGGTTTTTTTTCTCTTTTTTTTTTGCACTACAGAAAGTGCGTGGAGTGAAGTGAGAAGACCACAGCGAGCTTCGTTTAGCCCCGTCCACTCGCGTACAGCGCGACTCTCAGACGCCACTCTGCACTGCCGAGCGCACGGCGCATTCCTCGGCAGCCAGCGCGCACGCCTTCTTCGCCCGAACGTCACGCACGCGCGCGCCCACCTTTCCGAGGCGCCGCAGCAGCCCGTTCCGCCTCGACGCGTCGTGCATGCGCTTCGCGGGTTGTCGTGCACGGACGCCGTAAACATTGCTGACGCCGAGAACGCGAAGACGTACACACACACGCCCGGAGCAAAAATTAGCGAACGAAACGAAAAGAGAAAGCGAAACATTGTACGCAGAAGAATTACGCAACGACTCGATGTGAACCCAATCAGCCGCGACGATCTGTATAAACGAGCTGCTGCTGCTGGCCGGGGTATCAATACGGTGAAGAGGGGTGGGGGTTCAGCAAAGAACAAAACAAAAAAGGACCACGTTGTTATTATTATTATTTTCATTTCCCCTCAACCATGACGGCATCACGTTCGTGAGTTCGAGCGGCGTCTCCGGATTCCGGACTGTCTGAAGTAAGGGTGCAGTGTGTAAAACCAAATCTCGTGATGTGCACGAATAGGATCCGGAATCGCAGCGATTATTAATGAGCCGGACGATCCCCGCCTTCACGTTATGTCAACGCTGGGTCCGTTCGCGCGGGCCGATTTCCCGCGTATGCGTCTCCCCAAAGGGCGCGAAACAAGTGGGTATGTTCACGAGCGGTGCGTCAGAATCCGAGGTCAGAATCAGGGAGGGAGTCTTCACGCATGTGCTTGCGGCCTCTCACTGGATAATAAGGTGAGGCTGTGGAAGTGATAGGAATCCTCTGCATTACACACGCACTGACGATTTCCTTCCTTTTCTTGCTTTGTCCATTACTGGACTCGTTTACAACAATCACCGGCGTTGTGCTCGAGCCACCTCTGCGTGGCTCGAAGCGACTGCACCTATTAAGGAACCTTATTTACAAGCATGACATAGATAATAGCAAAAGAAATGCGTTTCATACTGTTAGAAGCAGGGCTCTAGGTCCGTTAGTCCCTTTTCTGCCAGGTCAAGGTACGCAGCTCCAGTTCCGAAGTGTTACTTCGGTGCGAGTCAGAACAGCGGAAGTTCGAGGAGGGCTATACTCAGTCAAAATTGTCAAATACAGCTTTCTCTCTCTCTCTCTAGCTGTTCTAATCAGGAGGTCATTCGTTGCACCCTGTAGAGCCCTGTCCACAAGCGTGGACGCAGGTGGACTTTGTCGTGTCTGCCCGCTGTAATTGCCGTCGGTAAACGGGAAGCGATTCTTGCTTTATTTTCATTTTCATAACTCGAAGTAAACGAGTGACGCCGAAAACGAGCTATACTTGAGGAGTCAAGCCGTTTGTTCCTCGTCCACCCCATTGGTTTTGATCCCCAGAGGTGCCGCCTCGGTGTCTTCACGTATAGACACCTAGGATATACGCGGAGGCTTTCACGTAGCAGCTTCCCAAACCCGGCTACCGCATCCCGCCAGAGCGCTGCCCATGGGCACCTCGTCGAAGGGACACGCGACGCTAACAAATACTGAGTCAGGCAGAAAATAAAACATGAAAGTAAAGCAGCTTCCGAAGTTGAGCAAGGCGGTCAGGGCACACGCCGATCACGTAAGAATCCAACGCTCCAATAGTATACAAAAAAAAAGGAAGCCGCGAACTGGACACCATCGCGCGAAACCGGTGGCTCGCACCGACCGGTCCCCCAAAAGGCACACACACGTGGTGCACATACGGCCACATCAAGCGATAACTCCTTGGACCCCGCATATCAGGCGAGAGCTCTCATCCATGGTGCCCGTGAAAACACACACACACACGCACGCACTCTCGCACTGGTACAAAAACTCGGCAGCGGCGGAAATCGCGATAACGCGCATCAAGTTCCCTCCTATCGTCCGATCGTGCGCCCTCTCACGGTGGTGGCCGCGTAGCTCCCTATCCGTAGCGCGTTGATGCGGTCAGCATCCCATTCCATATGCACCGGCGTGCGCGGCACGCACGCCGGTATATATATCCCGAAGTCCAGCGCGCGCGACAGCCCGATTCTGCTCACGACCTCACGAGGCATGCCGACAGCACACGGTGTATAAGAGATGGAACACTATGCTCTCTATCATCCGCATGTATGCCGTCGAGGAGGTAGCCCAAGTCGACTGCCGAGTAAATACCGGAGATGCAGCAGCAGCAATTGCAGCCAAGAGCGCTGCCGCGATATACCGTCCGAACCCTCGCGCTTCGCGCGTTGTCCGCCGTGCGGCTGGCGCGATAAAATGCCACGAAACGAAGCACCCTGCTCTATCATTATTCAGCTTATCCACCCTCTCTTTTCTACCTGTATTTCAGTTGTGCGCAAAGTGACTGGAGGCGAGTGTAAATGTAATGTATTGAGACGCCGCGCGGAGAACGGGTCCTGTATCGGCGGCAGACGCATCTTTGCTGCATTTCTTCGTTCGTTGCTGTCTTTCCGATAACAGCGTGAATTGAAATGAGGCATTGCTTGGGGACGAGCTCTTCGCCAGACACGGGCAGCCGAAAGGAAAACGTGGAGAGGCGAAATACACGGGAGATGACAAAAGAGGGCGAGGAGGTATTAGGCCTACAACAACGCCAAGTTTGGGTATACTGCATAAATATTCTGGCTCAATGCAAAACGTCCAGACAGTGAATGTCCCCAAAGCAAGGAACAAGACGTGGATGCAGAGAAAGAACAACCCGGCTGGCAGGTTGTGATAGCGTCACATGGTCGCGTGACCTGTCTCGACCAATCAGCGAATTTCGCTACACCGTACCTCGACAGGGTTTTGGTGTGACAACTCTTTGATGCTACCGCATCAAAAATTTTCTAAGGCGGAATGACATGACACACTTCAACCTCCTCATGTGGAACTCGAGGAGAAAAAGGAAGTTTGATGTCGAGTTTAAGATCGCGCAACCCTGTACGGCGAGATCTGGGTTACGGTCGATACAACGCGTTAACATCAGCATGCAGGTCGATCTCAGCGCTCGCGTGTAATCCCGAAAATGTGACCTAGCTAATGATGCGAATTAACGCACTGCACCAAACACAAAGGACGAGGCGCTAAAACCTACGCTGTCACATCTTTCTTTCTCTTTCTATCCTGTTTCTTGTTTGTTTTGTCCGCCGGAGGTACTCGCTACCATTGCGCAACATTTTTGCACTGCCGCCTGTATTTCTCCGTGGCCATTCAACCCGCAAACCACCACAGACTGATTCAAACTGGATTACTTCACTTTGGGGATATATCCAAACAATCTGGCGCTTATATGGCCGCGAACGAAAACAGCCAGAGAGACGCTGCATGGTCGGCGGATTCAGAAGTTATATATGAGTGGCAGTATGAACATCCCTCTCTAGCGGCGACCGATAAGCGACTCCAGTGGCTCAGAAGCAGCGCCTATCGAGAAGACGAAAAAGGAAAAAAAAAAGGGATAGACAGATGGATCGTAAAAAGAAGTGCGCCCGCCCCTCCGCCACCCCTCTCTCTCTCTCTCTCTCTCTCCGTCGATCCTTTCAGGCTCCAGCGCATCCCTCATCTGTTAGAGGTGTCTCTATGGCTCGAAGGGTGACAACCCAGACGGGCAGCGGCCTGTCCAATCGAGGCTTACTTAAACACGCCGGCCAAGCAAGAGCGATGCGACCGCACGGAACTCGAGAGAGAGACAGAGAAAAGAAAACACGCACGATAATGATCCGAAAAGAGCACCTCGAGTGCAGGAGAAGAAGCCGCAGGCTTCGCTTATGGATCCGCGCGAAAGGGGACATCAATTCTAATTGCAAAAAAAGCAAACCGACGTAAAAGCAGCGACAGGACGCCACTCCGTCGTTCGGGCCGGACAGCGGAGCATTTTCATTTAATATTCGTCGAGGCTAGCGGAGGGCTTCTCTCTCTTCAAGTTCACCCCTCGCTCTTTCTATTCGATGTTGCCCGATCGGCCCTAAAAAGCGCCGTGCCTGCAGCTCGGCCAACGCTCGCGGAGCAGAGAGCATTGGGCGAAGATGGCGATGCTGAGTCGGAGGAGGAGGAGGAGGAAAGAGAGCGGGCATGCCGAACGGGCCGAGCGGAAAAGCTGGTGCAGCAGCCCGCGAACGCTCTTATCTCTCGCTGGAAGCAGCAGCGGAGGCTCGGGGCTGTTGCGCGGCGGCAATGTTCCTCCGAGGCATCTGCCGCCCTTTCGGAAGGGGAGAAAGAAGAACCGGATTCGCTCCAAATGAACTCCGCCATCTCTCCGACGGAGCTGATCGAACGTCCAGATCGCCTACCTCTTCCCTCCTCCTCTTCCTGTTTTGTGCATCTTTGTATTGTTGCGAGTTGTTTTCTTTCTATTCTTTTATCGCCGCCGCCCCGCGTATACATGTTGCTTCTTAAGCTCCTGCCCTGGACTCCAGTTCTCTCTGTTTGAATGCTATCGCCGCGCGCAGAGCGATAGGCTCCGGAAGGAGGGGGGGGGGGGGGGGGGGGAGTTCGGAGAAGAAGTAAAAGGAACAACACTGCGAGTAGATACGCAGGACGGTAGGCCATAAAGTGCGATCCATTTGTACCGAAAAAAAAAGGAATAAGGATTAAACAAAAAAGGGGGAGGGGGGGGGGGGGGGGGGGGGGAGACCGAACTGGACCTTAATCTTTGAAGGGGCTTAAAGATATTTAGCTTGCCGACTCCAACTTGGCGTTCATTACGACGTTCGCCACACACCAGTCGCGTCCCGTCTCTCTCTCTCATCCTGGTGGTGAAGCCGCCGCACGTCGCTTTTTAGCGCTTCTGCGTATCGCCAGTTCCTACATAACGCGCGATAACGCAACCGAATTAGACGCGGTAGCGACGGAAACTGTACGTGCCTACCCGAACCGGTAGCCCGACCGGGACGAGAACTCGATTGGACGGAAGCCAAGTGTGTGTACTTATATGCCTCGACAGATGACGGTCGAGGCATCTTCCGCCCGATAAGTGGAAAACGCTCCCCGGGATACTGCGGCACTGAAGGGGCCCCAGAGCTTTTTTACGGCTTCGGCCTTCTTCGGCACCGGGCATAAAATAACGCATTCGTAGCAAATGAGATCACGTACAACCTCTACAAGGTGACGGAGGTCAGGGTATGCGCTGTTTGCTGGAAGTTTTGTTTTCAAGATTTTCCATTGTCGATGTACGATCACTAGGGTGAAAGCGAGTGATCAAGTCATCCGTGAAATGGTAGCAGGAAGAGGTGGTATTCTCGTGACCACGCTACTTCGCAAATGCCTGGGGCGCAAGAAATTCTTAATGTATCTGCGGGTTGAGTCGAAACGGGGCTGTCGAAGAGCGTCCACGAGCTGCACCCGTCACTCGCCGATGCACACGTCCCGCGGCGGCAAGCAAAGTGACATAGCTCCCTGCGATCGAGGAGAATGCCGTTCTCTTTTCTTCTTTTTGAAAATGCCAAAGTTGATACGGCTATAACTGACGCCCAGCTAACAAATCTATGTAATAAGGTGCCCAACTGAAAACGTTGAAAAGCTAATAAATTCACTCAACCGGCAAATTAACACCAACTTTTTTCTGGCGCCCTCCGCAGTTCTGTGCCGTAGAAAGAGTCGTTTTACCTCGATTATTCGAAATATTACTGATATTATACGCTGAAACATTCGGTACCCAGCACGATATCTAGCTCCTCCCTAGCTTGCTCAATGAAAAAAAAAAAAAGGGGGGGGGGCTTCGCCACTGTCATGACAAAGAAAAGCCATCTTACATTGGTTTCGCTATAAGGCAGCCGTCACTCCCGGCGGCATCAATGCTTCGTATCAAAAAACGTGAGCGGTCAAACTGCCGCCCGCAATCGTTCCTCGATAGCAGCCCGTGCGCCCTTTGTCTCGCTCGTGAAAGGAAGGAGAAACCTTGACTCCGAAACCCCCTTCCGTGGCTGAGCCCGCGGCACGAAAGCGCGCGCTGGTATATCGACGAGACCGAGCCACTCCCTGGTTAATCACCTTCCCGCACACTGGCCGCAGAGCGGAGGGCACAACGGCAGGTAAAGCTGTTGTCGCGACTAAAAGAGCGCTTTAACTTTAATGCGACAGCGTTAAAGGCCTCGTTGTACAGAAAATGCGCTTCCTTCGTTTAACACAATGAAGGGAGCCCAAGGTGTCCACTGCGTGGTCGCCTTTGGCTAACCTGCGCGTCAGTATGCTGTTCACACGTCCTATACACGCTCATTCGTGAGCAACTAGGCGTCACGCATTGAATTTGCCCGATTGTAAAACGAGTAGTCGCTAAAACGTAGTAGTAGTGTAAAACGAGTCTTTTACTTATAATGGCAGAAAAAAAATTACTCCTGACGTTACAACTGAACCCTTATCACCGAACAACTGAACGATATTCTTCCGGTTGCGCGTTGGCAAGAGCGACCCAGACGTTACAATCGCGGTCGGTCGACATATCGGCAAATACCATGCTCTCTCACGACACAACACCGAAGATATCTCGCTCAAAGGATAGGAACTACAGTCGAACCTCGTTATAATGAAACGGTTTATAGCGAAATAATGCATATAACGAAGGAATGGTGATTCCCTTTGGAAGCTCGGGGAACACGGGCTATAACGAATCTACGGCTATAACGAAGTAATCGTCGGGGTCCTTCAACTTCGTTATAACGAGTTTACTACTTCAGCGCGAGGAGAGAGACGTCCAGCAAGCTAAACCACGCGGATCCCAAACTTATAGTACATGCAGTGTCCGTATACATCGGAGGCATGGATCGCACCGAGGAACAAGCATGAGCTGGGGCGCATACAAGTCAAAGTTATGGGACGCGCGCGCGTCCGATCGCCGACTGGGCCAGTGGGAGCTCCTCGCGCCACATATCAGCACATATATTACACACATCAGCATGCACGGCCGCGTTCTGCCAAGAGGGAGGCGGTCGTAATTTTCCGCCGTCGCCGCTACTCACCCACGCCCGGCTAAAGGAGCCTCCGCAGCGTTCTTTACGATACGCGAGCACGCCCGCGCGCCCATGCAGCCGGTGATGGTGGTGCTGGCGCTCACTCCCCGCTTTCGACACTCATTGATGAGAAGAACCGCGCGTGTCTGTATTTACGGCCAAGTCGGGCAGCGCGACGCGCGCACTGCACGTCCGGTCGGTTGTTACGCAAAGGATGTCGCGCGCCCGCCGTTTCCTTTCTTGCGTCGGCTGAGAAGGCCGCCTTTGGACTTGCACTCCACGCGGAACTATAGCGACAGCGAAACCATGGACGGACGAGTCTCGCACCGAGAAAAGTGGGTTCTAGGTGATGGGACAGTGAAGACTACTTGGAGAGTGCGCCATGAACGTTAAACTACATAGCGGTGTTCAGGACGACAGAAAGTGTGTCCAGCGTTCGAGGAAGAATCTGTAGGTGGTAATGGAACACAATATCGTTACCGTAGAGTCTGAGCCTGATCGCAGCCTTATTAGTTATTGATATGTTCGTTGGACAAGGCAACCTGTGAGATTCGTGCACTTCTCAACAAATTTGTGCTGCGAAGCGCGCTTTCGCAAGGAGCCTCATTTCAGGCTCTTTTTTACCTGCACAGAATGCAATGAGCAAAGAAGGGAAGAGGTCGCTTTTCCTATCTCGTACACCGGCAGTACACTCTACACACGAATACGCCTATACGGGAGCAAAACGCCAGTAAGCTGTCCTCTACAGCGCACTTCGAAATTCCGGAATAGATTTCTAGCTCAAAATATACGAAATGCTCACTCTTGGCAACAGAGGTACATTCTCACTGCTAAGCACGGTAACTTCAAGCAGTTGACAACGGGAGGAGTCTTTTAAACGCGGCACCGGAGGCCCTGCGGTTAGCAAATAGACAAGGTTGAAACCTAGGTTAACGCATTCGTAACTGCAAGGACTTCGCGTGTTTTGAAGAGGGAACTAGTTTTCGTTGCTAACCGTAAGTGTTCCGTACATTTAGCGACGGAAATCTACCCCACTGTTCGGAAAGCACACCCTGCCTCGTAAAAGGAGTGCGGCTTACTATTCCCTTTTCACTCCTTTTGTGTTCAGAGTGTAGAAAGTTGCCAAAATATGCTTCCGCCAGCACGCCTGGTTTTCGAAGCTAGGAATATAGTATCTTTTTAAATCGCCACACTTAATCTAACTCTCAGGTGTGCGGCACTAAAAGAAAGAAGAAAAAAACGCGAATTACGCACGCATCGGACAAAGAATTGAGGCGATCCCCTTTCCAGATGCTTTTTTGTTGCCTACATGCGACCACCCAAGGCGCGAGTTTCACAGCACTGAATCATGGGAACAAGTAAGTTCTATCGAGTATGTATGTAGGTACATGCTGATGACACTTCAGACTGGAGAGGACTAGGAGAACAAAAAAAAAATAAAGTAAGGGACAAGATTAATGTAAACGGCAGTTCGATGACAGTGATGCGTTTGAAGCCGCACAGAGTCAAAGCGATCGGACCTCCTCCTGATCCTTTGCTTGCGTGCTTTGTCGATGCCCAAGATGGGGTTAGGACGGGGAATTCCCGTAATCTCCCCCGGTCGCTTCCTCTTCATTTCGCAGAAGTCGCGGGCCTTCTGCGGACGCAGCAGCAGATGCGCCGTCTACGTGGTAAGAGCAACAGAGCAGCTGTCACGTAAGAAGGAAGCTTCTTCGCAGCCATTCTTTTTTCGCAGTGGAGGACCACTTCGGCGACGCGCTTTTCCCAGTCATGCGCCGGTCGTGTAGCGCGACGCCGCGGGTGTCTTCTCCGCAATCAGTCGCATTCCCACCCGTCACTGGGATCCGGAATGTGTCATTCTTCTCTGTCGCTTCTGAACCTGTCCACGAAAGAGGCCTTTTCACGACCCGCCCTCAGGCGGCGAACTCTGGACTAATCCCTGAAGGCAGGGCTACTGTGAAAGCAAGTGTCAAAGCCACTCTTTACGCTGAAAATTTCGCGCGCCACTCTACATAAGCTACAGAGAGCACTAATGATCAATGCTCAATTTCTGTCTCTCTTATACGCCTGCAGGGTCTGAATGGAAAATAAAAAGGCACATCAGTAGTGCTACTCGGGGCAGCTGTTCGCAGAACACTAGTTGACTTCAGCATACCAGTCAGGGGCCGTATTTAGTAAGAATTCCTTTCCCTAG